>NC_140462.1:12910000-13437500 GCF_051167445.1 Perissodus microlepis
AATGTTAACGATCTACTTATTCCTTAGCTATCATTTTCAGGAAAGGTCATAGTTTACTTCTCTTTGTTCACACTGTTCTCTCACAGTTTTAACAGATTCGCCAGCATGTTTCATCCACTGTACAGTAAGAACCCTCAGAGAATGGAGAGCATTCACAAGCAGTTCATAGAGGAGCTGCGGAGCACCATACAGGTCTGTAGCATATTACATTAAAACCCTGTATTTAAAAAAACAAAACAAATGGGAGGACTTCTGCCTCCTTTGCATTGTGTATTGCTTAGGCTGTATGTGTGGTACACCCTTTTTTATACATTGTATATATGACATTTATGACATTTATGACATTTATTGTCAATTTCCTTGCTGATAGCAGTAAAATGAGTATTACAAATTCTGCATCAAACTAAATGTTTAGCATTTTGTCATTCAACAGGACAAACCAAATAACTTTTCTGGGCAAAACCAACATTTGTATAGCTGTCCAAATACTCATTGTATGCCATATTCACTGATCTACTACTGGTCTTTATTTTCACTTGTTTACATAAAAGTTTGTGTTTTCCTGCTCATGAAGGAAGATATCAACAGACTGATTGAAGAAGGCCAGCTAGAGTTAAAACTGAATGAGCTGGACAAACTAGAGAAAGCCACCAAGGACAGTCCAGACCCTGCATGGTCAGTAAACCGCTTTGAAGACACTTGAACTTCTGAAATCTTGAGCATTTAATTATATATGCTTTGTTCATTTTCTTACCAAACTGCTGAAATTCTCTCTTTTCTTATTTTTTATTTAATTAAATAGTGATAAAGTAACTAAGTGGAAATATTTTTTCATTAAATGTACTAACTGTATATTTAAGAATTTCATTTAGTCAGTGAATCAGATTGAAAAGGTAACTTTGCATCTTGTATTATAGTTATATTGCCTTTCTTTACTACACTGCATATCACCACTGTGTTATTTCAGCTTTTTAACAATCAAAGCATTTTAATCCCTCATCATCTCAAATGTTGTCTTAGGCGACCAAGCGGGGTCCCTGAGCAGGACTTTTGCAGCTTTTTGATGCCTTACTATCAAAAGCAGGAGGCCTACATGCGACGGGAGCTGAAAAAGATTCAAGCAGAGAATGCTGCTCTAGCACAGAAGGTTCAGGGTGGAAGAGAGAGCATCAGTCAGACTGAACACCGAATTTCTGCTGCTGTTGATGAGTGGAAGGTGAGAGAGAAAGAGTAGATAATTGGCAGAATAGATATGACTTGTCCCTAATAAGATCCATGAGAAACCATATTCAGCATGTATGCAAGTATAAACTGTGTCATTTCGATTTTATATACAAAATATTCTTTGTACAGTACATTTATTTTGATGATCACATACAGTCTTTTTTTTAGCTGTTACATGTATATAGACCTTTTTTCTCATATTCTTACATTTGTTTGTGTATATACATCTTAGGTCCTTTTTGTATTATATTTTAAGATTTATTTGTTATATTTTTATTAAAAGCGAGTCAGTGCACTGAAAATGCATTATAATGCGCACTAACTGATGTTCTGAATAACAATAAAGTAGCTATTCTATTGTATTCTATGTTTCTATCATTCCTAATGAGGATGTTCAGTATATTTAGTCTCAGTGTAGCTTTAATGGTTTTATTTGGTAACTTGTTATAGAACATTTCTACTTGTAACATAAATAAATTGAGTGCTAATAGTTTTGTTATGTGTGTTCTTATCTCTCATTTTTAGGCATCAGTGACAGAGTTTGAAAGGCTGGCGTCATCTCTTTGCCCCGCTGATGTTTTTGATGTGTGATTTTCCAAATTACACAATATGTCCACTAACTTAATTGTACATAATGAGTTTGTTTACTGTGCCTGTTTGTTTGAAAATAAACACGACGTTTTGGAAGTTGTTAGTGATTATAGTCCTGTATACACCGACAGTTACGGTACAGTGCGTGTTTGTTGCCTGCATTACGGTAAGTGGCCATGAAAAGAAGTGAGGAGCGGAGCGCTTGACACTCGAATTCACGGAGAACAGCTTCCTCGCAGATAGCAGGCCATAAGCTTGAAGAGCCCGGCATTTTCTTTCCATATAAATGTATTATTCAAGGTAGATATGACGGAAATGTTTTCAACTCTTTTCGGGTCAAATGAAGCTCAGGGACCACCTGGTTCTTCGTCTCTGGGTTTTGGACCGGGGAAGCCTCCACCGCCTATGCCGCAAAATCAAGTTGCCATGGCGGGTCAGATACCACCGCAGCTCGGGGATGAAGGGCCTGCTCTACGGAAGCCTGGAGCTATGAATGAACCTTTTTATTTACTGCGGGAGCTGCCTGGTACTGATGAATTCTTGTAACTGTTGGGTGCTTCTTGTTTAATTTGTCCTTTATTTAAAACTTTAGCCGAAATCTAAAGCTGGTTAAATAGTTTGTAAACAATACTAGCTCACGTAGACTGACTAGCTGGTTGTGGGCTAACATTGAGTTAGCTGATTGTAGTTAGTAGAGATGTGTTTTTCAGTGAAGCGTTTATATTCAGTGTGTAACACAAATGCTGTAGATTTAACACCTTTTTGTGGCTTAAAAATATGTTGTGTAACTACGGTTATTATGGGAATGAACATCCCTGAAGTAGCCCAGGTTCCCTTTGGAAATGGCCATCTATTTCACAAACATTTATGTACAGATTGGTTACAAATGATATGAATTTGGTGTGTGTGCTTAGTGGGGAACGAGTTAACGGGAAACACCAACCTCATCACGCACTACAACCTGGAGCACGCTTACAATAAGTTCTGCGGGAAGAAGGTGAAGGAGAAGCTCAGCAACTTTCTGCCAGAGTTACCAGGTGGGTGCGACAGTCACAGATGTGGTCAGATAACTGTTTAGTAACAATCTTATAATGATCAGTGTTGGACAGTAGCCGTAAAGCTTTGCTTTAATAGCTGTGAAATGTAATATTATAAAATATTTTAAAACCTGGGTTCTCACTGTCCGTTGGATACCGCTGACTGAGAAAAAGTCTTTAAACTGAGTTTTACTAAAGGACACATTGACAACTGAGAGTTATAATAACTTGTTCGTATGAGCAACCACTTGGAGAAAGTGGGAAAGGATAACTCCCTTTTAAGTGGACTGACACAAGTGTCAGTGTCAGTTATACAAGTAGTCTATCCTCCACACCAGCCTGTTTCACAAGTTCTGATATCTTAATTGTTTGTCATTTTGGGTCATTTAATAATGCCAAATTAGTTCTGAAATAATGAATTATAAGTGTAGGTGTCATTCATGGGCCTGAAGATCCCAAGTATATTATTGTGTGTTTTGGTTATCTAGTTTTAAGTGTACTATACAGGCCACCTTTTGTTATGAAACTGGCTGCAAAATGAACTTGTATTGGAAAAACACTTTGTAGTTTATCTTCAGCCATTTCTTCTGCTACGGCACAGGACATAAACAATGTGATGTGATAGTAAAGATGATTGTAATACTCCAATCACATCTCTTGTTTTGGATCTTTATGAGTACTCTGATAATGGAGCTGTTAAACCATGATCCACAACTAGTTAATACAGATATAACATATTAGTGGGGATTTATGCTTCAGTGGGAATTTTATGCGTAGCTACATCATAACTGCAAACTTCTCTTAAAACGTTATGACATAACCTTACATGCACCTCCCATAGAAATTTAACTACATGTCAGGTCGAAGCAGTCCGAAACTATTGTGATTCTGAAACTATTGTGATTCGTCCTGTGCATTTCCAGCTACTTTTCTGCTGCACGATTTATCAGTGAGAGAATCATCATATCGATATAAGGAATAATAATCATAACATCAGTATAAGGACTCACAAATGTCAGCAAATTCCTGGAGGGATATTGTTGAAACTATCAGAATGGAGTGAATCTACAAAAAAGTGGAAAAACTAGAGGGATGCATGTGAAAAAAGAACTGATCACAACAAAGAGTGGGTGGGGACCCAGTAGGGGAAAAAAGTTGCAGCAGTTTATTTGTTTCTTTCTCTTTTGATTTGAATATTTAATTAAATTTACCTGTGAACACAGCTGAGCACTTATGTTTTGACCTTTTCTGCTTCTCTGCAGGTATGATTGACTGTCCGGGCACACAGGACGGCAGCTCATTACGCTCTCTGATTGATAAGCCTCCAGTGTGTGGAAACTCCTTCAGCCCACTGACTGGCGCTCTGCTAACAGGCTTCAGACTACACACAGGACCGGTACATACTACACAATACAATGCAGTATAAAGTTCACGCAGACATTTTCAACGCCCTGACTGACACTGATTATTCAAATTTAACTGATATGCAGTTAAATTTGTCAGTTAAATTTAACTGACAAATTTAACTGCATATTAAGTACGCAACTAATTTTTCATCACATCTTTGCAGCTCCCAGAACAGTACAGACTGATGCACATACAGCCTCCAAAGAAGAAGAGCAAGCACAAGCACAAACACCATCGACCGCAGGATCCATTACCACAAGGTATGATATAAATTTCTCCACATGCATGTCTGCAAAAAGGTACAAATATTATCATTTCAATAACCTTTCTTATTTTGATGTTTGATGTCACAGAAACGCCGTCAGACTCTGATCCCAAGAAAAAGAAGAAAAAGAGAGATGATGATCCCGATCGCAAGAAAAAGAAGAAAGACAAGAAAAAGAAGAAGGTAAGACCATTTGTCAAACTTTACCTGAACTAGTTAGATGGATCTCATTATTATAGTCACTTCAGGTTTATTTTAATTTCTGTATTTTTATTTATTTATTTATTTTTTAAACCAAAAACCCTTCCTCACACAAAAACAAAGGGATTTGTGTCTCTTATCAAAAGTGAGGATCTTTCACTTTTTAGGCAAATATGTAAACCGCTACATGTTTGCAAATGCATCATTTGATCTTAATTCAGTGGAAAACACCAAATGTGCAAAAAGTCGAGGGATCTGAATGTTTTAACTACATGACCATGATGATACCTGTATGTACACTGCTCAACCAAAAGAAAAAATTGAAATCGCACTATTTTAAAATTTTATTTAACTGGAGCTTTAATGACTAAATTTATCTACTTCCAGAGTTGCGCAGGCTTTTCACCAATGCAGTGGTGGCCAATCCAAGTGTAGAAATGATTTCTCATACACAGTTTGAGCCCATTGAATCTTGGCATTTTCATCTTGGAACAAGAGCCTCCCATCAAAAAATTAATTGGTGGAAAATCCAGTCATTAAGTATATCCAGGTTTTTGGCTGACATTTTTTTTTTTTTTTTTTTAGAAACTTAAAGTTGCTACATAACATTTGTCAACCTGACCAACTGAACCAACCCCAGATCATAACACTGTCCCCACAGGATTGTGCATTAGGCACCAGGCGTGATTTATGCATCACTTCATCTGCCTCTCTTCTTACACTTGTAAGATGTGCCCATCACTCTGGAACAGATTAAATTTCAGCTCATCAGACCACATGATCTTTTTTTCCACTCCTTCAGATTTTGGTCTTTATTCCTTCCTAGCAAGTTATTTTCTTTCCAGTTAGCCTCACCGATAAGTGATTTTCTTAAGGCTACACAGCTGTTTAGCCCCATTCCCTTGAGTTCTCTTAAAAATTGTGCATGTGTAAATGTTCTTAGGTTAAATAAAAAAGATAACCATGACTTCTACTGCTGATTTTTGTTTATTAGATTTCATCAAACATTGTGAGTAATCCCTGATCGAAATAATTAAGCTTTTTTGCAATAAAGCATTGAAAAGTTCTTAATCTCCTCTGCTTTAACTTGCTAAAACAGTTAACATTAAGCAATATTCTGCAAAAACCAGGTGGTCCTGGTCCTTTCTGAGACACCAAATCTCTAAACAAGGTCTTTAATTTTGTGTGCGAACCTCAATAATTTTAAAACCATCTGGGGTCCCACTGCAGATGTAGCCTCTCTAAACTCCTGCTTCATGTTACTCAGCAGCAGTGAAGACCACACCTGTATTCATCCTATAAGTGTGACAACTCTGTTTCTGCCCCCCCCACAGAACCGCCACAGTCCAGACCACCCCGGCCTCGCTGGATCACAACCCAACAGCAACAGCCTCAGATAGACAGCCCACTGTGTGCATGCCTGTATTTGAATGCGTGACTTTTGTAAGAGGATGTGTGTGTATTTTACAAGTAATTGTATTATTAAGAGTATGTTTAAAGAGAGAAATAAATGTATGGTGTGTGAAAGAGTGAGCTGTGACAGGATGTGATGGAAAGATTGATTTCAGTACAGTGTAAAAGGCAGATAAGCTGTGTGGTGCTGTGGATGACGTGTGTGTGTGTGTGTGTGTGTGTGTCTCTTTAAAAATGTTGTAATATCTTTTGACCGTAATGCCAAAATTAAATAAACTTTGGTTACTATCTTGTGTCTTGGTCTGTCTTAGATTACGATCAGGTTTAAAATAATGATCACTCTGGCAACGTCTTGGCATTCGATCATTTATTCATATATCAAATGCACATGCTGGTTATAGTGATGCAAGATTTAATTTAGCTAAGCAGCATTTCAACACTAATCATGGAGGCAGTTCATCTAACAGTCTTTACAGATACAGCAAAGGACGTTTTCAAGACTGTCAAAGGCACAGATTAAATTCAAGGTGGCAACTACTAATCAAATATAAAGACAAAAGCAGAAGCCATTAGCTTTTCAGACAGCTACTTACACGGAACTATAATACAACAGATGGTTGTTAAATATTTTAACATGACAAGAAGGACATAGAGAAATGGCATAAAGTAGAACCTCAAACTTTCAAATGCTAATCTTTACAAAGTGATATAAAAATTTCAGCCTCTATGAAGATTAAAGGTGAGTTTACAACAAATTGTACTTTACTGCAGAGCTAGTGCATAGTTTATATTAAGGCATTCCTGGTTTATGTTCCTATACTAGCAACTGTTATCACAGTCCCTAAAGATGTCTTTGGTTTAGAGTAGGGTGTGGGGAACGTCAGGCCTCAAGGGCCGGTGTCCTGCAGGTTTTAGATGTGTCGTTGATCCAACACGGATGATTTAAATGAGTAGTTCATTACCAGGCCACTGGAAAACTTCAAGCCATGTTGAATTTAGCCATTTAAATCAGCCGTGATGGATCAAGGACACATCTAAAACCTGCAGGACACCGGCCCTTGAGGCCTGGAGTTCCCCCGCCCCTGGTTTAGAGAGTAAGCTGTTTGCTAGAGGCATTAATCTTGCCTTCACTTCCATTGCAAAGATAGCAGCACAGGCACAAAGCTGAAATAAAAACCTCACGTCTAAGCAAGCGTGCAAAGAGTCAAGCAGCTGAACACGTCCTATGACCAGGAAAATGGTGTATAAATAAAATGACAAAACATAACGGAAAATCTACTGAAAGCTGCCCAGGCATTGAAATGGTTTGAATTAAAACAATTAAAAATATACATTAAAGCTGATTGGTGCTGTAATTTGTGGACATTTGTGCAGAACAAACATGTACACAACACTTTGGAATAAAAATACATTTTGTTTTTGCCCGCCATTGGCTGAGACCACGTCCTGCAGCTAGATGTGTTTTTATCAAGTTAAAAATCACATTTACAACAAACAAGTTTGACCCCAGCCACTTCCTCCTCAGTCTTCACTTAATATACTGTACACAAAAATGTTAAGCAAGCGGCAGATCATAAAATACAAGTCACACCTCACACTTATTTACAAGACAATTTGCTGGAGGACGTTTTCTTTTCCTGCAATACAAAACTGAGCAGAATAAACATTAAATCACCCGAGCTTCCTTTAGAATAGGCCCGCTACAAAATAACATTAGCTGATAATGAAGCGCTTCCCTTTTTAATGCTACAGAAATGATAAAAACTACACTTCAATACACATTTTATACACACACTAGTTCATTTCTGTGCATAAAGTAGTAGCATAAAGTAGTCCCCAACACTGACACACTGTACGTCACAATTACCAAAACCCATCCCGTTCTTTCTTTGTAAAAGTTACAAAATGTGTTCCTATGGATGTTTATATTTATAAAAGAGTTCAGAATGTGAGGGGCAAATAAGCTGGTTAAACTTCATCTCTGAATCACACAAATGCACGAGGAGAAATCTCTCTGTTCAGCTCGGGGTATTTTAATTTAAATGAAAATGCTGGATAGGTTGTGTTAAATCCTGGATAGGCAAAGGAGTCTGTTAAAGAGCGACAGTACAAAAAAAAAGGAAAAAGTAAATGGAGGTAGCTGTGGTGTCCGCCTGTGTGTTTCAATCAGAGAAAGTTTGTGAAGAGCTGAAGTTCTCATAAATATTGAAATGTTCAAATCGTCTAGGTCTTTAGGATTTTTTTTTTTCATATGCATTAACAGTGTCTTACTGTGTGTTTTGTTTTTTGTTTTTTTTTTGTTAAGAGTTTGTTGGAGACTACAGTAGAAAAAGCACTATTAATCTACACTTTAGACCACCTACACATTACACTTACAGGAGCTTCTTGGCCTGCCACGAAGCTCCTGGCGTACAGTTTTTGTGCTGATGTTAATGCGACAGGAGGTTTGGAACTCCAGAGTTATCAAGTCAGCTTGTTGGCAACATTTACACATTATGCGCCTCAGCACTCAATAGCCCCACTCTATAACTTTATTTGGTTTACCATTTATTAACTGAATTAACTGTGGTTCCTTAACGCTTCTGCTTTGCAATAACCCCTTTTACAACTAATCATGGAATATCTAAGTGAAGAAATCCCACTAACTGACTGGTGGTAACAAACCCATCCTATTACAGCACTGTGCTTAAATTCAGTGAATTCCATAAAGCGACCCATTATTTCACAAATGTTGGTAAAGGCAGGCAGTTGGTGAGGCACGTGACTTTATACACCTGTGGCAATGGGACTGGAAACACCTGAATTCAATTATTGAAAGGTGTCACTTATTACTTTTGTTCGTATAGAGAACTAAATGGTTGAGTCCTAAAATACTGAACAGGAAGTTTAACTTAATATCTTCGAGCAGTTCTTTGGTGTTAACTAGTATTGTCATGATTATAAGTCTTTGAAAACTATATCATAGTATTTCAAGTACTGTGATATCAAATGAAATCCATGGCTTTTTAAACACACCAACTTGATCCTTGACCTAGACCAAAATAAATAAAAAAACAAAACAAGTGATGACAAATCTCCCTAAAATACAAACATGTGGGATATCATATTCTTTCTGATGTGGTTTGTTACGAGAACTAGCACCAGCTTAAAAAAACAAAACAAAACAAAAAACAAAACTTAACATAACGTTATGGTTGCTTATTTCATAGCTAACCCTACTGTTCCCCCCTATACTCAGCTGTTGTGTTCTCTAAGCATCTATAGCAGCGAAGCCATTAGTGTGAGGTTTGCAGCCATTGCCGTTGGTGTGGTTGAGTGCCTCCATCTCCTGATTGGCAGCCAGCTTTTCTCTGGCCTTCTTTTCCCTCGTCAGCTGTCTGCAGTGGTAGAACAGGTAACCTGGCAACAGGAAGCCAGTAAACGAGAAGATCAGCAGGCCGAGGTTGATCTGCAGGAAAGAAAGATCAGGAAGATGGACAGTTGTAATTATGATTCACATTGTCAGGCCATAATTAAAATCGGCAGTTTCAACTGTGACTATTTTTAAACTACAGGAAGAAAACTTTAAAACTGTCTGAAACCAACTGAGACAATAACCCATATAAATCAAATTACATTTAACATGTAGCAAGAACCGATCAACTGAAAACAACACCAACAGTTTAAATCTCAAACTTTCTCGCGTCCTATTCTGGCCAATTATGCAGCTTGTTCTTTGAAAACAGCCCTTCTAACTCTTAGTTTTTATTTTGTTTTAGGGGGGCATTCCTAAAAGCCTACTTTTTTCTGATTGGCTGGCCCCTCATCTGGCTTCCATAAACAGAACCCTATGCTTGTAAGCCCCTCCTCTTTATCTCAGGCATGTAGAGAGCTTTAACACAATAACGTTAAGGAAAATTCCCTCTTAAGACCAGCCTGAAGCCAGAAGATTTGGCTAAATTTTACTTACCAATGTAAGCAAACACTGCGACAGTAAATATGTCAAGGGGGGGGAAAGGGACACGTATAATTTGTCTCCTTTAAGCGTAGTCATGGTTTGTGCTAAATGCTAATGTTACAGTGCTAACATTCTCAAAATAACACAGTGTTTAATATGTTCACAGGCTAGTTTAACTGCAGTAAACAAAAGAAGCAGAAGGGAATGTCTTCAGATTTGTAACTCATGTGACACCCAAACTCAGTACAATTCATCCTGAGGGAAGCTCAAATATTTTTGCTATATTTCATATTATACTTGCTGAATGTCAACCTACTATGTGGCTCTAGATAAAACATTTGCAGGTGATCAGAGTGATTAGGACTCATTATGTTTGAAACCTGAATGATTGTTTTAACATACACTGAGTGGTCATGTGGACATTTCGAGGTGAATCAACATGATGATCCAATTTAAGATTACCATTTGGCCTCTTCAGTCTTCACTTAGTGCACTCATTACCTAATGAAATTAATGTGTACAAAACTGTAGCTAACAAATGCACATTCATTTCATTTACAATTTCAGTTATCCCATGGATAGTTGGTGCGCAATAAACAATGCTGAGAGCTTTTTATGGGCGTCTCATTTTGAAGTTTGCAGGCATGCAGAGAAAATGTGTTTTCTCACCCAGTAGGGGTCTCCTTTCAATGGTCCAACCATGGCGATGAAGAGTGGCTGCTGCAGCAGGGCGACCACAGCGCTGATCATGGACTGGAGGCCTGTCAGCGTGCCAAAGTGGTTGGACGGGTAGCTGTGGGAAAGATTTAGTGGTTAGCGTGAAATACCAAGTGACAATAGGCTGACAATACATAAAATAAAAACAGCTGATTTAGTGTTGGAGACATAACATCTATGTTGAAATGCAGGATTTAGTGCCAGAGAGAGCTTATTTTCATGCTGATGTGGCTCTGGAGGGCACTCATAACCAACAAGTTTAACGTTTGCCCACACGATGTTGGGTGATAATGAACAATCAGATATGTACCAATCCTACAATGACATAATTATGCATGTCATACTGAATAAGTATAAAATGTATAAAGCAATGCATAAGCTGAAAGGTTGCAGTTTGTGGTCTCCGAGCACACAATACAGGATCCCCCCTCCTTTTGTTACCACATCTGGTTGCTTTTATCACACTGTAAAGCCGTGCTTTTTGGTGTTTATATGGTGTTAGATAATCACACTAAATGGGTCAGAAAAGAGCCCATTGTCTCATTTCCAAGATTAAGTGAAATCCTAGTTGTCTTATTAATGAACCGGAAACTCAACATATGTTCACTTTGATGAGCACTTCTTCCAGTTATTACGTCACTTAAATGATTGCCATGTGATTTAAAAATTAGGTTTTTGTGAAACTTTGCATGTAATTGTGTTGTACAAAGATTTATCAGCACTTACACAGCAGCATAAAGACCTCCACAGCAGGAGTGGATGAAGCCTCGGACCATAGTGTGGAGGATGAAGGTCAAGATCTAAGGTTGAAAAGAGATGGAAAAAGTAAGGGAATTAATGCATCACACTAATTACTGTTGTATCGCTGTTGTCACAGAATAAGGCATTACCTGTAGAGGCAGGTTGTCGATGAGGCAGCAGACTCCAAATGCAATTAGCAGCAGGTTAGTGAGGATGAACGCCCTCATTGCATTTGTCACCTTCTGAATCTTACGGTCTCTTTTGGGTCCACTGGTGAGCCTGTTGAGGACACAGGCAAAGAAGTTCCCATCACAACATACAGTGTGTGCTTCTCATATATAAATGGCCTCGTCAGTCTAGTCAGTCCTTCTCCATCATCCTATATTCATGTCTTTACTGTCAAACTACTCAATAAAGGCGAAAAATAAATGAATGTTTATTCCCAAATCTGTCAAGTTTCTCTGCACATACCTCTCTTGTGTGCCTGAGGGGACTGTCTGATCCTCTTCACACTCCTTCATCTTCCAGTCCATGATGTAGCCAATCAGAGGACATGTGACCAGACACAACAGCTGTAGCATGCCAAAGGTGGACGAGTAGAAACCCACTGAAAGACAAAACATTAAATTAAGAGGAGACAAAATAACAAAGATAACAAGTTTCAGTTTAAAGCCTTATTACTACAGTGCTCACCATTGTCTTCTGCCTCCTTGGCTAGCTTGCCAGACGCTGGAAGATACATATAATAAAGAGCATTTCTGTCAGTACTGCTCAAAGGTTTTTAACAGTATTGTAAATACTGACTGTGTTTGAGGGTTGGACACTCACGGTGCTCTTCTCCATGGGTGATCAGGAACTCCAGCATCTTGTTCATTGCCCCCATATAAAAGATGATTCTCAACTGGGACATCCCCATGGTAACCAGACTCCAGAGGAAGATGGGAGAAAACACAGACCGACGGAAAGGAACCGCATCTGTGAGAGGACGAGTGTTTTTATTTTCCTGTAATGATTGTGATGGAAATTCAGGAGAAGTGGTTCAGATTTCTAACTTTTACCGTAAACCTTGTGGGAGATCCAGTCTCTCAGTAATATCACACAAAATAAATCAGTGGTTCTCAGCCTGACATGTGCAAGACGTGAGGCACTTTTCTAGTTTGTCTGCAATTTTATAATTTGAGGGGTTGCAAGGTGATTAATAGGACAGAATTTTATTGTGGCCACAATACAAAAGGTGCATGACTGCGAGCATTGTGGCTGTGTGTGTGGGTACACTTGCATTACTCATTTTGGGGGACCTATATCCGTACAGTCACACATGTGTGGGGACTCTGTATCTTTTGGGGTCAAAAAGCAAGACCCCATAAGACAAATCTTAAAATTTTACAGTTGGAAAAAATGTAGTTTTACCCACGAAACTATAACGTACTATAGTCTCCTCCAAAGTGGCACAACTGTGTTAAATGGTAAAGTGGTTCTTATATAGCACTTTTCTACTCAGCTCAAGCACTCAAAGCACTTTAAAAATTTAAATTGCCTCAATCACATTCGGACAAGCACTGTTTTCTATACCCAAGTGCTTTTTCTACCCAACATTCACAATATTCAACATTGGACCACCAACTTTTTAATTAGTAGATGACTCTACTCTCTATATCCAATCTATTTACCTCAATATAGATTGGTACTTGTATAGTGCACCATTCACATTCAGACAAACTGCAGAAGGAAAAGACGACAGATTTGTTGACCTACTGGGTGCAACCTCATGTCCATTAGCAAGCTTCTCTGTGGAGCGTCGGATGTCTCCGTTTTGGTGGCTCAGTCTCTCACCAACAACCTTCTGCTCAGATGAAGGTGGCTCTTGAACATGGAGGATCTTACTGTTATCAATAAACAGGAGGGTTTCAATTACGGAGTTACGGTTGTCATCAACAGTTACTGTATCAATATTAAAAAACAAAAACAAGCAGACCTGTAGTCCACCTCTTCAGGTGTTGGAAAACCTTCTTTGGGCCAGTTAACAAAACAATTTATGAAGACACATGTGGCAAGACCCGCCCACGTCCACATGATCACCGTGAATGACACGCCTGCGTCGTAGATGGCCTGGGAGGGAAAAGAAGTTATGTTTTTACACTCATGTTTCACTTGTGTTTAAAGGTGTGCTCGCTCACTGTTTTTTTTTTTTTTAAACCACATGGCGGAAACAGAACAAGCTGTAAACACAACACAGACATTATCACCTTGTAAAGTTTTTATGGTGAGCGTGCTTAGAAACCATCCAGACACATTTATGCATTTATTTACAGTGGTGTACCTCAATGTTTATGTCTTATAACTCCATCCATAACATTTCTAACATTTTAAAGGCACTCTGAAGTAGACTCACAGTTACAACTCCACTCGGTTTATGTGAGAAATTCATCTAAGTGTGTAACTTTAACGGTGTATTTGTTAACATATCCTTAATTTACCTTGACTCCAGGGAAGGTGACTGCAGAGGAAGCGTAGGAGCCGATCATCAGAGACATTATGGTGGAGCTCAGGGCACCAAACATGTTGGGGAGCTGCAGGCACAGGGACATGTAGACAAAACAGACATGGTCACATATAAAAACATTCACAGTGGTCCATGGACTACCCGGAGTTCATCATTTATTATAGTGAAGGTTCACTATGCTATTTTGCCAGCAGAGGGCAGTGGTCTGCTTTGTGTTAGCAGGACGAACTACTGAACACTGATGAGGTTGCTCCTAACAGCAACGGTTCACTGCTCTAGCCTGCAGCGTTTGCACCCAGTAACACTTCTCTCTTCCCGCAGAGCAGACTCATTAAAAATATTAGTTTCCATGTCAAAACAAAAAAGAAATGAAGACATGGCCCCATGGCTCATTAATGGATTATGCTATACTTAGAAACATTGTTATCCTTGCAATTAAAACAAAAAATAAAATTCTAACTATTTCAGACTTGACTAGGTTCCTCTGACCTAGCATGAGTTGAAAGGGGGGCAAGGTGGTGGGCATTAGGCACTAGGACACCATATATTAGGTCAACCTATTTAGAGTGACAAGGAGCTTAGCAAACACAACAGTGACCTATTGTGCTTGTAGCACAGTAAGTGTCCTTTTAATTAGAGTTTTAAATGGGTTAATCGTGATTATAAAAATCACATGTGTAGGATTTTAATTGTGCTGGATGACAAGCTTGCTATTCTCTCTCTCTCTCTCAATGACCACAGTTTTCTAAAACTCCTGCAAACGTCACCTAATCTCCCTACGCCGTCAGTGCCACTGTTGTCTCCCAGACAGTTTCCACACCCTTACACTGACATTATCGAGGCAGAGAGCATTTATTAAACATAAAGGAGCAAAACGTTGACCTCCTAACATTTTTATTGGGAGATGATCTATAGAGATATAGAATTTTTTTATGCGAAAAATCATTATCTCAAAGTTATTTAACTTTAAGTTATTTAAACCTCTATTAATTAAGAATGAGCTGAAAACAACACCAGCTTAGGCTACTTAGAAAGTTGATACGGCTGACTTGGACGCAACTTGCTTCAGTTTGCACAACCAGTCAACATGGTGCAACATCAGCATTTTATTTGGAGTCCTGTGTTACAAGCCTATAAGTTTAAATGCAATATTCACTCTACTTTCCCTACCCTCTCCACCAAATCCTTAGTGAAATATCAAGCGATGTTTGCTAATGTATCTCTAACTTCGCATTTGCTAGCGTATCAGCAAGTGTACACAAGGCTTTTCATTGGAAACAGCTGCACCGAGATAGCGGTGAGAACCAAAGCAGTAAAGTTGTGGGTTGGGAAAACCTAAAATAATTTGTAAGAAGGGTATAAACCTCTGTAGAGCTAAGAAAACTGCAGTCTGTTTATAATCTTACATTATACATAGTTATTTGAGCAAATGTTGGTTAAAAATATTAATTATAGTACCTTTAACAGATTACAGATCCCTTCTAATTACTATAAATTTTTCTTATAGCACATTCTGCAGTCCTTAATTTTCCCATCACTTAGACACACTGGGATTCAGAGCTGCATACAAAAGGGTTTCCAGGAGTTTTATAACCAAATATCAAAATCCATACAAATATTTTTGGCCTTTGTGCCAAACAAGATGTAAGGTGGAAGGTGTGGGTGAGAGGTGTGCTTTTTCGTCACATAACTGTGACGATGTGCAAGCTGTGGTGCCTGCGCTTTATCGAGGAAGCATGAGGTCACTTCAGTCGCTGACACTGAAGTGAGATGTTGGCAGGTAAACAGGAAAGAAAAGCTTTCCTGAGGATGTTCGAGGAGAGAGTCTGCCTGTCTGAGTGAGATGAGAAAAACAACCGCAAGAACACCCGTCCTCATTCAGCACTTCTGAGAACTGAAATACAGCTCATCTATGAACATAAGGTCTGCAGTGCTGTGGAAGTTTATGGAATGTGGGAAACGGGGCCCTCCGAGCTTGCATCTCATGTTGTAAGATGTCAGGTTACCAAATATGGAAAGTGCAAATGTCTATCCTCTACCTCTGTGTTCTGTCAGATCCTATTAAATAAATATTTTTTTACAGAGCCTTGCAACACTTATGCATGCGAATGCTGCTAGGGGGATGTGGACACAAACGCATGACTGTATGGATGCACACACAGGGTCAAAATCACACACATAAAAAAAAAAAGGATTTAGCCATTCACTTGCCACAGCTAATGAGTTCAGGCTCTACTCCTGCAGTGCTCACTCACTTGGGTGTTGTAAGGCTTTGGCACTGAGTTTAATTAAGACTTTAATCACTGGGAGAATGGGCCAAATAGCAGATTAATGAGCAGTGAAATTTTGAAAGACAGGACGCAAGAAGGGAAAGTGGGAAAGGAAAAAAAGGAGAGGAAGAAAGACAGATGGGAGTATAAAATCAGCAAGGACATCTGTGACAAAGACACGGGCATTCTCACACTCACACACACTATAAGAAGATTGTTGGCTTATGTATCTGTGTATTTTCTAATTTTTGTGTTCCAGGTTCTGTATGTTTGTTTTGTCTTTTGTCTCTTACAGGTGCGGCAGTTGTGCATTCACCCCCCCTGCCTGTCTTGCCTCTGCATTGTCATACCAAACCACATATAATTTAATTCACATGAAGAAGAGCTGTTCTTTCACCACTGTACATTCAGATCACAATTCTGATTGCAAAATCTGCCAGACAGGACAAGCCACAAGAAAAAATAAATAAATAAAAAATCAGCAAGGACAGAAATTGGAAAAAGAAAAAAAAAAAGAAAAAAAAAAGACAGCAGGAGTAAAACGTTTTGTGTTTGATCTCCCAACGCTACATTTGCAGAGCCTCCCTCTGTGGAGATCCCAGCAGGAAACCCTAAATTGGAGCCGATTAGCACAAACTTCTTTTTGCTCCCTCCCTCAGTGTTCGCAGTTTGGTCAAACTGTCAACTTCAGAGTGTTAGCAAAGCCGTCAAAAGCCTGCTGTAGTGGACTTGTATAAAGACTAGGGACTTTTTAATATTAGGGTATGTACGATAATTACCTTTTTCCCCCCAATTCCCTGAAGTTGCTTCTATTCACTGAGTAAATTTAGAAGCAGACTGACAACTTTCACAGTCATTACAAGGAACATGATTAACAGAAGTAGCTGCACTGTCTAATTGCATGCCAGTGGTAAAGTATTTGCATTGTCAGTTGCAGGCCAGGCTTCATTCCTTTAAAAATGACATGATACTGGCAGCAGGAAACTTTTCATTCTGTACATAGAGACAATAGGGCGTTCAAAGGACCTCATGCATTCCTAACAATGTGACTCACTGGAAAAGAAAGTGTCTGCAAATCACCTTGTTGTCATTTAAGGCTTTAATTAGTTGGTAAAACCAAAAAAACTAAAAGGTGTGTTTGCATATTGAGCACAGTAATGAGTCAAACTAAATATTTAATGAAGAAAAGAAATCAGAAAACTGAAAACTACAGGGCATCACAATTGCTGCTTTTGGTGCCTGTTGTTGTTCTTTTACATCACCCACACAGGATCTCAGCTCATTGTGCAAGATACTGCACCTCAAATGTCCCAGTGTTCAGTTGTTTTTATTTAATATTCAACCAAACTCAATTATGTCACTCCTCCTTGAAATAAAACCCTTTTAACCTGTTGTTGTAATTGACAGCATCTCTTCAAATGATTTTACAATTTTCTGCCAATCTTGTGTTATTGTTGGCAACATGAATGTATTATTACAAAATAACACTGAACATGTATGGACATCACAGGGGGACCAAGAGTATCTGTGAAAGTGAGGCAGAGTTAATTACCCTGATCAAGGTTATGGAGTTAAAAATGTTAAAACTTTCATCAACGCCAAACGTCCAGTCCACTTTTAGAAAATGTGAAAACTGTAAAGAATGAGGATAAAATGTGGACGTTCATCAGTGCTTCTGTCAGCTTTACAGTCTTCTTACTGACAAAGACATCAGTGGTTCCTACAGACATTTCTATAGGAAATCCATCCATAGAATTTCCACCCCAATTAAGACCGGCCCGCCAAGGGAGTCTGATATTCCCAGTTTAAAGAATCTGAAGTTATAATGTCTGTCTAAATAAATTACTATATTTATGTATTGTATAAAAATCCAATGATGGGCTTTGTATTGGGAGTTTCCCCCCAGTAACTGACTCATAGAGCACAATACCGCAAAACGACTGAGATGGTCTTGTTTAACTCTCGACCACATGGTTTAAATTATGATGGCATTTGTGAATTTACGTCTGTGTGTGTGTCTGCCCTTGCACTCTTTAGAAAAGCAGCAGCATTGAGGTCACTCGGTGTTGGTAAACCTCACCCTGATTAGAAGTGTCGACAGAGGGAAGGAACGAGGGACACGGTCAGTCAGGGACAAACAACAGAGGGCAGCTGATCATTACTCAACATTGTGTGTGTGTGCGCGCGCGCGTGTGCGTGTGTGTGTGCGTGTGTGTGTGTTATTAACCGTGTTTGTCTGATAGGCTTGAAAGAACATTCTGTGTCGGCGTGAGCTAACACTAAAAGGAGCTCCACGTTCTTGCATGTGTTATGCGTGTTTCCTTAATGTAATGTTAGCCATGCGAGTATATAAGGTAGCTACATTATTAATTTTGCATGCGTTTCTGCTTTTAAAATTGGTGTTGTTTTTGTACACCTCTACCTGGGGGGGAAGAAGTGCTAATTAAACATCTTTCAAGATGAGTCAGCATCTGTAAAAACCTGAACGAACGAACCACTCTGTCGATGTGCTGCTGCACTACTTCCAAAACATTTCATCAAAATTCAACGCTGCGATTTTGTTCACTGTAGAAACAAGAAAAAAGTCTACCTGCTAAGTCACCACCAACAGGTCCCTGCAAGTTACACTTTGTTTTTTTTAAACATCTGCACTGTTTGTCTGGTTTTTATCACCCTAAACATCTTTCATACCCAATGGCATCCAGTTTCATAATAGACTACTCTAACGCTTTTCTTTCTGTAAAAACACCCACGTAAGCAGTTTGCGAGCTTAAAGAGAAAAAGGTCCCAGGATAAGGTCATCTGTCCACAGTCAGTCTTTAACTTGAGCATTTAAACAGCTGTTTCTTGTTCATCTCCCCGTGCGCGCACATTTGCGCATCCACATGTGCGCACAGTCATGCAGAGTTTAAAAGGTTGTGTAGTGATTATTCTGCTGACTGCTGAGCGGAGAAACTGAAGAGAGCAGGAAGAAGGTCGCGAGGAAGAGCTCAATGTGTGCTCAATGTGTCCTTGAGTATCTTTGATTAGAGGTAAAGGGGCCGAGCACTAGGGAGGGTGTGTAGTCACCCTTGGGCTGCTATTGGTGGAAACTTTCCATGTGGTAGAAGTCATGTGCACTCTGACAAAAACACTGTACCAGGACTAAGCACCAACCTAAATACTTGCCAGGACAATGATAAAAAAAACACACTTGCTGATAGATCACATGCACATACACATGCCTGATGTGGACATCACGCACCGTAGCACCACCACCCCTTACCCCCACCCAGTCAGAACAACACATGCCATTTTGTCAGCTGAGAGACCAACCATGCTACTAAAATGTTTCTGCTCATTTGTTCCAGGAAGAATAAAAAAAAATAAAACCCTGTCACTACTTTCTTAGAAAGAGTTATGTAAATAGATGGTGTTAAATTATATTATAGGACATAGAGTTACTGACTGACTACCAGATGACTAATAGCATTTAATGTTACTGATTGTAGTGCACAGGATTACCAGTCATACTACTATCAACTGTTAAGAAATACAAGACATGGTGTACATGCAAAGGCTCCCTTCTTTTAATTTAGGGGTTTTGTAAAGTTGACCACATGGAATAAGACCTTTGCCACCCAAAAATAAATCCGAACTGGTACTGAGAGGAGTGATTGTCTTGTTCTAACAACATCACAAAAGACACAACAATACCAGTAAATGAGATGTGAACATGAAACCAACTGCACTGGAACTGGCCGTTGATAAGATAAGATAACCTTTATTAGTCCCACACGTGGGAAATTTGTTTTGTCACAGCAGAAAGAACTGAACTGAAACAACTGATGAGGGCTCTGGATAGGTTATATATGGAGTTGCCTGTGCAGTACATATATATATATCACACTATTCCCCTCAATTAATCAGCCAGACTGCATGTCTTACCCCTTCGCCTGTTAGCCGTGTGTCTTACCGTGATGGAGGTGAAGGTCAGGCAGATGCCTCCGAAGCCATTCAGAGAAAGAGCCAGGAAGATGAGCGCTGAGAGGACTGCAGAGAAAGCAAGAGAAACATTAAAACTCGCTTTGGTAAACTGGAGGACTTCATTTTACAAGAAGTCAGTTTAAGTTAAGATTTCAGGAGACCGCCTTCAAAAACAAGCAAATTACCACGCGCCTTAAAATGTGCCACAAGTGCATTTAACTGCAGCGGATATTCACTAAAGCAGTTGGCTTTTAACTTGTGAAGTGGTGTAAGGATGAGGTTGTGGTGAAACACATTGATGCACCTGCAACTCCTTCACTTTCTCTGTGGTTTAAGTGTAATATTGAGCAACACAGACAGCAGCTTAAATAAACAAGCTGGTACAAAAAAATGGTACCAGCCAGTGTGACAGACACTTTTATATAACCCTAAAATTAATCTAAATTTTAATTAGGCTTAAAATTATGAATTATGAGTGAGACGGCTTTCAGTGACAGGTAGGAACAATTTTTTTTAAATAACTCATTTGTCATGCAAATAGATAGATACCTTATTGATCAGTGATAAAAATCAGTTGGTTTGTTTTTACAGTGATTAAAAAAAATCCAGGTATACGGACTTCTGTAAAGCCTGTGTGTCATTTTGCATCAATTATCTCATCAATATCTAGCGCTTGTCTGTTTTTACTCACCGTCGGTCTTGTAGGCAGAGGTGGCCATCATAATACAGGACAGACCAAAGCATGAGCTGCAACAAAGAGAGAGAAAAATAATGAAACCTCGAGATAGCTAGCTGCTGGTGACATCGTCGGCAGTAATAAAAAGCTACTTTCTGCTGCCATCTTATCCACAGGGGGTCGCCACAGTGGGTAGCTTGGTGACTTGGAGAGAATGTTGATTCGTTCCAGCTTGAGACACAAAACCCCTTTGAAGTTGCGACAGGAACTCAGGCGTAAAATCTGTCATCTGCCAAATCAGCATTTTATCAGTTTCCATCGAGGCTGACACATAAAACTTATGGAGGTTATGTTGAAGCGTCTACAAAGACTAAGACCAGAAGTCTAAATCAGCTATAAAGAGTCTGGTTTATAAAACAGTTGGTCAATGATTTAACAGCCTGAATGCTTTTTGAATCAGATACGTTCAAATCCGATAAGTGTCACGCTTAACTTTTAAAAGTCAAGTAAAGTCAAACTGTGGATGAGAAAGGCAGAAACCATGTGTGTTTGTTTATGTAACATGACTTTTTACCCTTCTGTTTTGAAGATAACCCAACATCTAACTGAAGTTTTCTAAATGATTCTGAGAAGGCTTCGGAGAAAGAGTGCGGTTGTCAGGTATAACCAAAAATTCAGCCCTCTGGGACCAACTCGATCTGTCGTGTTTGGAGCAAGAAAAATGCTGAATATGACCCACAAAATACCATCCCTACAGACAAGCATGGAAATGGAAACATGCTTGGGGGTTGTTTTTCTGCTAAGCGTGCAGGACGACTTCACAGGACTGAGAGGCCAATGGATGGGACCATGTACCCTAAAATCATGAGAATCTCCTTTCCCGCAGCCAAAAGACTGAAGGTGGATCACAGATGGGTCTTTAGGCAATGACCAATGACCCCCCAAAAATACAGACAATACAACACAACAAAGGAGCAGCTTGCCAACCCCTAGACCTCTACCCTATAAAAAAAGTACCTATGGAGGGAGCTTAAGCTTCGAGTTGCTGAGCAGCCAAGAAACCTCAAGCATTCCTCTAAAGAGGAGTAGGTCATAATCCCTCCTGAGACGTATGCAAATGTGGTTACAAACTACAAGAAACATCTTATGCACAAATGCACTTGCCAAAAAGGGTTTCTTCACCAAGTACCAAGTCATGTTTTACTTGAGGATCAAACGTTTATTTCATGCAAGTATAACTTTTATGTAATGTGTTTGTTTTTTTTAATCTTATGTCTCTCGATTAAATTGAAACTACCATAAAAACATGAGACTGTTCTTCTCAAACTTAAAAATTCAGCAGATCATCAAATAATTATTTCCTCTACTGTATCTCTAAGAGTCTGGCTCTGAAGACAGTCCAAGCTCTAACTTACAGAACACACCCTGTAATTACATGAACGGTTGTAGACTAACTACACGTGTACTGAGAAAAGGTGTACACATACAAACGAGGACTGCCTACACTCAGTAATTTGCAGAAACTGGATCAACTTCTCGCTTCTGCTGTGGGAATGTGATCCATCTACTTTTTGTACTAGAACATCAAGTAAATGAATTGATTGAATATCAGGTTTTCCTTCCTCATCTCCACATGTGCCAAGGAAGATTTTTTTATGATTAAGCCAAACATACAAGGATCATTTATGAGCCACACATACGAATACATTCTCAAATGTTACAATATTACCTTCCAACCAGTCGAATGGGACGTGGTCCAAACTTATCCATCAGGATACCAAGCGGGAGGGTAGTGGCACTAAGCAAGAAGGAACCGATGGTGAAGCCCAGATTCAGCATCTCTTCCTGGTCCACACAGCTGACCCATTCCTCAACCTTCTGGCCAGAGGAGTTACCCAAAGACGCTGTGTCATTTTCTGTGGGAACAAGTGTGTAGGCTTGATGAGAGATCGCTCAAGAACTATTTGAGTCTTTCAGGTTTTTTTTGGGCTCTGACTTGACTCCAAAACTAAGCATTATTTTCCCCATTTTCTAAACTTGTCTTAAAGGTGACTTTTCTGCAATTTCCAAAACAAGACAATCTCATGCTTTATAGATTGCAATGGCCATGACACATTTGAACACAATACATATGTTTCCCAAAAAGTAATTCCAAGTGATGACGCCTTAAATCCTGCAGTTCCTCAAATGGCCACTCAAGGGACGTTCCTAAAATGAGTCAGTCCTCATGGTATGGGCTCAAAATGTGGTCATAAATATTTTGTACTTGTAAAAAAGATTTGTATGTGTAAAAAAGATTTGTGTGTGCGTAAAAAAGACTTGTATGTGTAAAAAGAATTTGTGTGTGCGTAAAAAAGATTTGTGTGTGCGTAAAAAAGATTTGTATGTGTAAAAAAGATTTGTGTGTGCGTAAAAAAGATTTGTATGTGTAAAAAGAATTTGTGTGTGCGTAAAAAAGATTTGTATGTGTAAAAAAGATTTGTGTGTGCGTAAAAAAGATTTGTATGTGTAAAAAGAATTTGTGTGTGCGTAAAAAAGATTTGTATGTGTAAAAAAGATTTGTGTGTGCGTAAAAAAGATTTGTATGTGTAAAAAAGATTTGTGTGTGCGTAAAAAAGATTTGTGTGTGCGTAAAAAAGATTTGTATGTGTAAAAAAGATTTGTGTGTGCGTAAAACAGATTTGTGTGTGGACTTAGAAAAAAAAACCCTGCAAGTTACAAGTACGAATTTTGACCCTATTTTTCTTCCTTTCATCTGATTGGTCAATGTCATGTCAATCACAAATGTAACAATCCAATCAGAGAACAGATGGGTTTGGCTGTCGGAGGGGCGCTTTTTTGAACTGCAGGTCTTTGAAGGGAATAAATGCCCTTTTACATGCCAACCCAGCGTTTTCCTTCATCACCACAAAGGAAAACAGTCTGTGGTCGTCCGAGTTTGGTGATTTTTGTGTCACAGGTCTACGTGTTTAATATAGGGACTTCCACAGCCTTTTCAACAGCGCTGCGGACCGCGGGGTGGGGGCGGGCAGTGTTTTGGAAATGACAGTCTTCATTACAAAGCTTTCTTTGTTATGAATTAGCATACATGTTTTTATTGAACATTTGAAGAACCAGCAAAAAAAACAGAAACTCTTGTAGAGGACATAAAGTCAGAGATAGAAAAGACAAGGAGCAGGTGCATCTAGTACAGGTAGAGCTGCTGCAAAAACCCACAGAGCCCAGCAGCCAGCGTAACAAATTCTGGATCCTTTGCTTTTAGTTAGCAGTTAGCATTAGCAGCACATCCTGCGTCTGATGTGAAAGGACTTTTATGCTGCGCACTGTGACTCACAGCAATGGTCCTGGGTCAGCCCTGACTTTGTGTTAAACTAATCCTAAAGTAATAATGGTATTTCTAACCACTGATATACCACAACTTTTTCCTTTCAACAGCTCCTGAAAGTTAGGGGACCTAGCTGCTATCGGATATTTATATAGAGATCCTCCAGCTTCAAACTGTATCACCCTTCAAGGACCTGCAGTTCAAAAAAGCGCCCCTCCAACAGCCAAACCCATCTGTTCTCTGATTGGATTGTTACATTTGTGATTGACATGACATTGACCAATCAGATGAAAGGAAGAAAAATAGGGTCAAAATTCGTACTTGTAACTTGCAGGGGTTTTTTTTCTAAGTCCACACACAAATCTTTTTTACGCACACACAAATCTTTTTTACACATACAAATCTTTTTTACGCACACACAAATCTTTTTTACACATACAAATCTTTTTTACGCACACACAAATCTTTTTTACGCACACACAAATTCTTTTTACACATACAAATCTTTTTTACGCACACACAAATCTTTTTTACACATACAAATCTTTTTTACAAGTACAAAATATTTATGACCACATTTTGAGCCCATACCTCATGGACTCCAATGTTAAAATGACTTGAGCATTGTCTCTATGCCTTCATAGGAACTGTTGATGGGGTGAATTGTTAGGATTTAATCAGGGCTTAAAGTTAGAAGCGTCCCGAAACAAAAAACTGTAGCAAGCTTGCTAACACATAATTTGGCTGCTGGTATTTTGGGTATGTCTATCTTCTATTTACAATCTATGCAAATGTCTAATAGATGTGTTATCTCCATATCAAGGTCACAGATTCTGATCTTACCTGAGCACAGGTGAGAGTAGAAGCCTTCCCTCTTTAACATGATGAGCAAGGAGCCCCATCCCAGCAGCACAGCCGAACACAGCAGGTTTTCAATCACCGCTGTCACCGCCATCCACCAGCGCCTCCTGTAGGCCTGGACGAGAGTGGGCGCCATCGCTGCTGCTCTGTGATTGAGGAGCAACAAAGAGGGAGGGGGAGGATAAATTGAAATGACTTTAGGCAAACATGGAGGTTATTTTTTTTATTTTTTCTAACAAGTAAAAAAGATAGTTGATGCATCCAATGTAAATGCGAAGGGTTTTCCATTTGTTTAACACCTTTGAAAAACTTCCAGACACACTAAATAAGCTGAACAGATTTTATTAAATAATATTACACACTGATGTGAGTCATTACTGATGCTAAACCACCTCCTCCAAAGGTTTGATTACCCGGTGTCTTAGTTTGAAGTAACAACATTAATTAGTTGAAGCCCTTATTTAGTTCTAGCTCAAAAACACTCAGTAATGTTTTCCCAATGTTCCCGTATTTATTAAGGACCAGGACATGGGTCAATACCACTGACATTTTAGCAAATTTAGGTCTCCACAACAAAAAAAACCCACCCCGACACAACAGATACAAGTAACAATAACTTTCATTGTTGATTAGTCTTCCGTATTCCCGTTGAGCCATTAATCCTATAATTAAAACCATACTGTCATAAAGAGTAGGAAATTTTTATTTCCTAAAAATTCTTTAGCGATTATACGTGAATGTTAGGATTTTTGCTAAACCGGTTTGTTGTTTCAGGGAAGGAAAAAAAAGGCACAAACTGTAACTGTAAGTCTGAGTGACTCACACCACTTTCCATGACTTTGGGTTTGTGAAATTATTCCAGTCCGGATTTACTTCCTGTGAACTTAAGCTCTCATTCACATTGACATTTGAAACCTGATGAGTAATAGGGCTGGGCCATATCATACCGTTCACGGTAATACCGGTATAATGTTGGGCAATGACAAGAAAATGAAATATCGCGATAGAATATGGGTAAAACGCGCATGCGCAGTGCCTTTGTTTTCATACGCACATGGCGAAAAAGGCACGGCGGCGATGGAGAATGACAAGGGCGAAAGCAGATCGTTGAGTGAAACGGATGAACCAGAATTGGTTTGTAAAAATGCTGCAACTTCAGTGGTGTGGAACTGGTTTAGCTTTCGTCCGTCAGATACACAACAAAGCACTATTTTTGGTAGAGCATGCTAGCGGACCGTCATTATTTCCGTGTTTTTTGGAAAATACGGCACACTTAAAATCAATCATTTGATTTTTCTGAAAATCGACAGTGCCCCTTATAATCCCGTGTGCCTTATGTTTGAATTCTGGTTGTGTTTACTGACTTCGAAACGATTTTATGTGGTACACGGCGCTCGAAAATCTGTCAAATGTTTTAGTACGACTTTGCTAAGCTACTAACCCGCACCGCTTGATGGATTGTCAGAGCATTACGGCTATCGTAGGCAGAAGCCTCGCGGAGTGATACGTACGGTGCTTCAACATAATATTACCGCGTGTGTATAAGCTCTTTTTAAGTTTTGTGGATATCATACTTGGTTATGCTGAGGATATGTCGGCCAATTTCCACTGGAAATGCCTTTTGGTTAAACTGTCAGCAAGGAATTTGCATTTGTACTGTTACATTTTTATATAACTTTAATTCAAAAAACAGCTGCTTGTTTAAGTGAAAATACATTGATGGGTTGGTTTTTTTTGCACTAATAAAATTGTGGAGTTGTAAAGTATTTTGTCTAGTGTCAATTATCGTCAGTTATATCGTTATCGCAAATTTTCAAATCTATATCGTGATAAATATTTTTGGTCATATCGCCCTGCTCTAATGAGTACATCTAATGAGTGTCCATGTGGAGAGTCACTGTTTTGTAAATCCTAGGCCAGACAGCTTCAGATGTTCACCTACTGTGCTGTGAACAAAGCACTTGAGTTTGACTCCCAGAAACACTGCAGAGTGCTGAATTGTCTGCTTTTCTTATGGAAATTGGGGTGGCACCTTAAAGTGCCGCTGTTTCCATCTAAAAGCAAAGGGGAGTGGGATTAAATGAGTATGGAAACCAAATGGAACTACAGCTTGGCTTTGGTTTTAAGTCACAGGATAATCAGGCTGCTTTTACATAAACACACATGGGCAAAAACACAGCAGCTGTGATGTGACTGACTAAATAAAGTCATCTTAGTCAAGGCCACCTGAAAAGTACACACAGACACACACACATAGACACACAAAGTACAGGTCACTAGTCACAGTGATCTGCAACATGAGCACCCAACACAGTCATGAATCTGATAACACACATATGGAAAACATCTAAACAAGAAGCAATGATCCAAATATGACCAGCTATTCCATTTGGCAGCCAAACCACAAAAGGGGGCGGAGGGGAACAGCGAGAGACGAGGCCTACAGTCAAGGCCTCAAATAGGAAATCAGTTTCAGTGCTTCTTAATGGTGGCATCCTTTAAGCATGTGTCATACTGGAGAACCAGAGAGGCCCTAATGGGACAGATTTGTCTCCGCTTGTGCTCACGAGCTTGCGTGTGTGTTCACGAGGCGTGTGTGTAATGCGATTATCCACTGCCCGCTGGACCGCCTTTGTGCTGAAAAGAGTGTTTGAAAAGGGGGATTTGTTTGAAACTGACACCCCACGACAAAAACCCCTTCAACACACACTCACTCAACAATGAGGTGACAGCGGAAGACGGTGCTTATTCACGCTGTCGTGTAAATGCCCAATCCACACATTAACCCGTTAATTAAGTCTGAGTGCACAAACAGTAAAGAGGCTAACTTTTAGCCAAGCTTCTACAAACACTTGAGTTACAACCATTCATATCATCTTTAAGTTAGGAATTTTTTGTCGATCCATTACCATTTTCAAACCGATTGTTTTATCCACCCAGCACGCCAGAGAGAACCAAAGTTATTAGATCCACTGTTACAAAGGCCTAAGATGTTCATATTTGGGCTTTTAAAATGTGTCAGAGATCCACCTGCTTACAAAAACGGACTCCAGCTATCAATCAAAGGGCAAAATGATAACCAAATTTTCTGTCCATAGAGTTTATTATCATTTACAACCAAATTTATAAATGATAATAAAAACAGACTCCAGCTATCAATCACAGGGCAAAAATGAAGGAAGGAGTTCATTTCCCCTTTGGATCCTGCATGATGTGTCATATATGCTTTGTATTTTATTTTTAGCCTGGAGGAAAAAAACAAACAAAAAAAACCCAACCATTACCGTTATACCATGTGTCCTTGTATATAAGAGATAACTGTACACAGATAAAAATTTGTTGCTTAGCTGTTGCTACAGTCAACAACTGAACTTCTGTTTTGATGTTCCTGGTAGGGTGTCTGTCGATATGCACACATTACTTCTTTAATCTTGCGTAAATCTAAATCTTGTTAATTTCAGCCAAAGCTTATGTGAAGTAAGGACAGTTAGTATCTCACTGAGGAAATCTGTCGTTTAATTAACCTCAATGTGCACTTTTAAAAAAATCTTTTAGCGTATATCATTAACTTCAAAGGTCAAATGAGTGCAAGGAGTGGAACATACAGGTGTTCATTGTTGCGCTTATGACTTTCCTACTTTCAGCTGCTTCCTTGTCAAAACAGGTCACCACAGGAGGTAGAAAATGTAACTCTGCCAAGTCAAACATGATTGATTTGGCTAATCTTTACACTTGCTGCCCTTCATGACACGGCTCCTGAAGGGATTTGTGTCTCTGGCTAGAATTGAGCCAGCAACCTTTTGCTTGTCAAGCACATATATACACCACTACACTATGCACAAAATTTAACTCTAAAAAACAGCCAAACCACTTAAAATCCCTAAAAGTCATTAACTTAAAAAATATTTTTAAAAAATCAGTAACTCCTAAGTAGTGTCAGAGTTTCCACATATACAATCTAAAATGTTAAAGTAACACACAGACCATTAAAGGTCTAAGTATACAAGCTACAATCACATGTATTTGAGTTACCGCGGGGGCTGAATCAGGGGCATCAACACACACACGGTGAAATATGCGTGTGCATGAAAATATCGTGCACACACATCGCTCAGGAGGCAAAGCAGTAAATGAAACTGGGAGTTCATGTCTTCTTGGTATCACAAACACGTCTGTTACTGTAAGAAAAGGCTGTAGTGTCATCTGCTTTGCTTTCACACAAACTGATGCAGGGCACGGATGCATTCGGCCAGCTCTACTAACTTATCCCTCGTCACCGTTTCCCGCCCATTTCCAGGTGCCTGTTACTACTGCAGTAAACTGCACGCTGTCAATAAAGGGAACAGGAGTGTTATTGTGTTACCGTGCAGGAAGGTCAACACATGACAGACAGGTGGCAACAACTTAAAACATGAAAGCCCGGCTTTTTTTGTTGTTGGCAGGCAGTTGTGAGTCCCTGTCACAACACTGTGAAGTGTGTGCTTTTAAAGTTAGAGCAGGTGAAGCCTGCTTTGGGATAGATCCCACAAAAGGAGGGTGTTTCCTGAAATACCGGAGCAGTAGCAGCTGAATGATGCAATAACTCCAGGACTTACTCTACTCCTTTTGCCACTGGCAGCCTGGATAAGCGGATGGGGTTTTAATGGGTTTTGAATTATTGAACAGGGACTTCCTTCTCAATCAACAACTGAGTGAACATATAGGCTCAATTATCCCTATCATGCTTACTTTCAAGTCTCCCTGTTGCTGCTTACTTCCAGCCATGCTCTTTTTTTCCCTGCTGGGGATATAGATGACCTTGACCAGACGTGTTTATAAAACTCTGCGGGACTAAAAGAACCGCAGGAAAAATGTTTCCAAATAAAATAAACCACAAAGCCCTGGGCCTCTCTGTTCCCCGAGGAGTCCAAAAGTTGCCCGGCCGGCGAGCAGCTGTCTCTCCATGGGTGTGACCTCAGTCAGCCTACGCTTACCAGGCAGGGCAGAAGAGGAGACGCGTTCATGTGCTGCTCCAAATGTTAAAATCTGGAGTTCTCCCCTGGCCTCCAGATCCCATCAAAGCGTGACACAATTAAGAAATAAATGAAGAAGGCAAACGAGCAATAAATATATAAAATATAGGCATACTGGCTGGATTAAGGGAAACAAATATATAATTAGGCTGTTTAAAGATCAAGATCTGCTTTAATCTGCTTTTCAAGGGTTTTGTGACCATCAATCACCCAAAACATCCACTGATTATGAACGCCAGCGCCCCAGTTCTGAGAGAAATGGGCAGCTCTGCTCTATCTGATGCTTTAGAATGGGTGTTAGAGGCTACACCCAGTGACTTGGGGACATGCTGCATTTAAAATCCACACATATTAAACATACAGTTGCTTCCGCCATTGTTCTCCCCATTTTTCTTATATTCTTTAATTTAAAGGGTTGTCGTTTTATGTTGTTTTATTTGATTCCTCATCAATGAAACCAACCAACTTTTGGTTTTTCAAGATCCAAACAAGATTTTCATCATGTCAACCCAGCAAGTTTTCGCTGACTGACATAAACCAACTTAATAACTCAGTACACGCATGTATGGATACATTAAATGCACAATGCTCAACAAATTCATCAGACTACTACCCAATGTAAAGTTTCTTCCAGGTGTTACATATGGTTAAAATGATTCAAATGCAGTAAGTATACACGTTTCATATAAATATCGTCTATAGCTTAATTATTTTCTTTAGTCCACATAATTAAACATTTCAGTTACATAAAACGTGAATTTTGATTTGATGTACTGTATAGCATGTGGCACAAGGCAATACAGTCTCTGGCACAATCATAAGCATGGGTTGCTACTGAAAACAAGAAAAAATTGTGGGGGAGGGGTAACACTATGCAATATATTCAGTTTTAGAATTTATATTTAGTGTTAACTGTAGCTAGGCTCAAAGTGTTAATGCAATCTTATTTTAATATGCAATACTGTCATATGCAAAACCAGGGTGGCATTAGGGGTCTATGCCAGCACATGCCACCACATGCCACCCCTCTAGATCCGCCCCCGTTATGCTGTAATTGGGCTATAATAAAACAAACGCCTAACTTAAGACATTTGTGCGCATTTATGGCTTTCCAGGGGTTTTATAAATATTATAAATGAGTCATAACAGGCAGGACTCCGATGCTCCATGAAATGAAGGCTCAGGTTTCACTGAGCGCATTGTACACATTTTAATCGTCACTTCCGAAACTTTCTCAACATCTGCCGCTCGCGCCGATTCTCACATTTTTACCCTCCCTTAGTGAGCGCCCGTACTTTGCGCCATTTCTCCCCTCGCCAGGCCACGGACGCACAAACACACGTGGACACACACACACATATTGTGGGTTTAATACGCAGCGTTTGGTCTGCATCGTGAAAGCTGACACTATCCATCTCATGCCACGTGTATCAGAGGTCGTTGTTCCTCCTGCTGTTTCAAGCCGCCGCTTACTTCTTTTCTTTTTTTTTAATTTTACATATAACAATAAACTCGTGAACACAACAGCGGCAAAACGTGGAAATGTAAGTAAACATCATATACTTACTTCAGTTGTGTGTCCTCTCACAGGGGCTTGAAATAAAGGTTTGAGTTCCTTATTGAATAACAAAATAAGAATTTAAGCTCAACTTTAACTAATTGTTGTCCTAATAGGAAAGTTGAGCCCGAGTCCCCTAAATAAAACTTTTCCCCCTCCCTCTGTCCTCTCCCTTTCTTCCTGGTTGAAGACTGATGTTCCTTGCCTATAAGTCCACGTTTTTTCTCCCTTTCTCTCTCCGGTTACACGACACACTTCCCCCTTCAATTTGACTTCTCCCTCCCATCTAGTTTACCGCCTGTTAAGGGGAGGAGAAAAGTCACTACTCCACACACATTCATGCTGCTCTTTCCTTCCATGCAAATGTCCTCCAGCATGGCGCATGGACGCTTTAAAGAGCCCTTAACCTTGTAGGACCTGGGATCCACATATGTGGACATCACATTTTGAGTTGTCCAGACCAAAATACTAAATTTTGCTCTTCAGGGCCCTGATATCCACTTACAAGGAATTTATACTACCACTGTGAATTTCCTCATATGTGGATTGCATTTTTCTCAGAAACAAAAATCAGGTAAAAAAAAAAAAAAAAAAAAATCAGGTAATTCTTTTTCTTCTTTTTCTTTTTACAGTCATCGGGTCCCAATCAGGCCAAATAGCAAAGAGAAATTTAAAATGCATGCCATGAAAGAGTTCAGGTCTTGGGAGGTTAAAGGAATGTCACTGCAATACGGGATCACATAGAATAACTGATTCAGCACATATGTGGTTAATGTTTCATACCAAGCTGAAAATACATTTAATACGACAACAGTTTATCAGCTCAAACATCAAACGACATGAGTGCTTTAAAAGCATCTCTGACAGCATGGTGGGAGTTCCTAAAAATGACGGAGTCTTCATTAATCCCATGCAAACATACACCTATCTGGAACAACCCTGACATATTACAAAACAATAATATGATTAACTTCCCAGATTGGAGTGGAATCAAATACTTGGGACATATATTAGAAGGAACAGACTTCATTCCGTTTGACAGAATAGTTGTATTCAAGAAGAACCAAAGAACCAAATGGGACAGGCAAGAAAAAAAAAAGACAACCAAAAGAAAACAAACAAAAGGAAATTAATTTGGTAATGCATTCTTCTGAAGGACTTCACCACATAATGTGGAGATGTCTCACATTTAAGGTATTTTAACAGAGAAAGTCATAACTATTAAAAGATTGAAAGAGTGTTTCCGAAGGTTGTTGTAACAACCCAACTCTTTTTGGCGTCTGAAACTGTGACATGTAGGTTGTTCTCATACAGTTTTGTTTATAAATTGCAAACATTTCCCCAGATACATCATGTCTGAAGACAAAGAAGACAAAAATGAAAACTAACAAAGTCTGACAGAGTCAAATCTGAAAGCTTAAAAATATACCTCAAACATGCACTATGAAACATATCTGAATCTTTTTTGTTCACTGTCATGTCTTTTATTTATAGTCGGTGTCATATTTAAACAATAGAACTCGCCCCACAGTGCTTTAGAGTCGGGGACATTTAAATTCCAGGTCTCCAAGAAGCTCAGTTTCAAAATACATAAATTGCTAAAAGGTTTCTTTTATCATGTTAACAAATTATTGTAAAAATGAAAATCACAGGGATTTAGTTTTCAAACTGATGATGATTCATCATATAAATTATTACACACTGCTCTCCCCTGCTGCCTTTATAAAGTAAACATGTCAGTGCTGGTAATGGTATCTGCAATACTGGCCCTGTATTTACTTGGTATTGAAACAATAGAAAATCATGTCCTCAAGAAATAGGAAAAAATCGAGCAAAGACCTGACACAGGACCTGAGAGAGTTGATTCTTTTGAAGAATCATCAGAAATGATCTCAGTGTAAGGGTGGATGTCGAGAGGCTATTCTTAAGGAACTGAAACAGGAAAAAAGGTATGTGGAATACCAAGAACTAGACTGATAATCACTGTCAACATGGAGTGATGAATTCAAATTTGACATTTTTGGTTCAAAATGTCATCAGTATGTATCGAGGAGGTCAGCAGAGAGGTACAACAGTGAGTGTCCACTGTACATCCATCCGTGAAGCTTGGTGGAGGCTCTGTCATGGTTTTGGTCTTGTCAAAAACAAAAAAAGGTACTGTCAGCTTTGAGCCACCATGGTATACCATCTGAAAAGCATCTGATTGGTATCACTCTTGTCAGCAATGATCCCAAACACACTGCGAATGAGGAAGTTTCAGAGGGCTGGCCAATCAGAAGCACGCTAGCTTAACGGTAGAGGAACTACACAGCCGCACACAGCTGCATTTGGCACATTATGCCGTGGCTACTATAGTTGAGGCCAAGAATTAAAACAGGGACCTAATTTATATAGCGCCATATCACAACAACAGTTGCTTCAAGGGCCTTTATTTTGGAAGGTAAAGACCCTACAATAATTAATTATAAATGATTAAAGCCACCAGCAATAAATATAACGTGAAACTAATATTCTTCAAACAGGAGTTACTTGCATAGAAGAAAGTCATTTTGGACACACAGATCAGATCAACCCTCCTGTATATAGAAAACCAAGCATTATTAATATCTTGCAGTGAGCCAAAATCTGGTAATTCCCTATTAATTCTGGCTCCAGCACAAAAGCATTAGTTCTGCTTAGTCATGAGTCTGACAGGGCTCACGTCGCAAAAGCAAATCTGAACCCCACAGGGCTCTACAGGGAACTGTCCAGTTTTCCATTTCAGATATATAGCAAGTGTAGTCTGATTAGTCACAGCTTTACAGCCAATTGCAAAACATTTGTTCCAACTGCAGGTGTAAATCTAAGAACTCTGCCCCTCCAGTTTCTTAATAAAAATAATCCCATTGGAATTTGAGTGAGCTCTCTCCAGCTGTGGACACCCGGAAATGTCACCTTTAACCCCACCTGCAAAGTCCAGGGCCTGTGTGAACAAGATAAAAGTGAGGTCGGACTGTGCTTCACAGCAGGGAAGACTATATGTTGCTGAGGGATTAGACATAAAGTGGAAACAACGCAGAAAATGTGCAGTTTTCGACACTGAAACAGATTAAAAACTAAATCTAAATATTTTGAATACAATAAAGTAAAACAAGGAAACCCACTATGGAAACTTTCTGAAACTAAGCCAAAATTTACATAATTAGAAAACATAAAACTATAATAGAATAGAATAGAATAGAATAGAATTCAACTTTATTGTCATTGCACATGCACAGGTACAGGGCAACGAAATGCAGTTTGCATCCATCCAGAAGTGCTTTAGTGATATAGATATATTACAATATATATTAGCAATAATATAGATATGTAAGTATATTACAGAAATGGGTCTATTATGGTATGTTATAATGTACACGGTATGAAGTATGTTGTGAATATTCTATAACTATAGGTATGTACAGGCTGTAGTGAGTACAAGCTATGTACAGGCTATGAACAGGATATAAATATGAAAAACTATACAGAATATGAAATAAATAACTTTACAGAAATCTGAGATATACAGTTATACAGAAATGGGAACTATGCAAGTTGTAAACAGTTGTAGGTTTAAAAATTATCGTATGTACAGAATGATTATTTACAGAGCTATACAGTAGTGCAGTTAAGATAAATTAGATATGTGGATAATTTCTACAGTATCTATATAAAGTGCTAGTGGTTGTGAGTGGTGGTTCAGTCCATGTTATTATTGTGTGTTTGAGGGTACAGTTGTCCATTGTGGGTGTGTGTATGTTCAGTCCATGTGTTAACGTGGGTCAGATGTCAGGAGGCAGAGTTCAGGAGTCTGACAGCTGTGGGGAAGAAGCTGTTCCGGTACCTGGTGGTCTTAGTCCGGAGGCTCCTGTAGCGCCTCCCAGAGGCTATAACTATAATAAAACTGGAAAGTTTTTTAATGAAGCAAATTTTACCACGTTGCAGTCTGGAGAATCCTGATAGAGGACTCCACCTGCTGGACGTCCCGCAATCGTGGCAAATGATGTCATTTTTAAAAGAGAGAGAGAGAAAAGAAAAAAGGAAGTTGAAGTACCTCGAGGACTCCATCAATCCAAACACACCTTTATTTTTATAGCAATCACCATGCTCAATAAACTAATGTGCAAGGTCAGTTTCGCTGTGGGTGTGGGGCCTGCCTCCCTGATGAAGGTGGCAGAAAGAAGGTTGTTGTCCGAGTTATAGATTGTTTTGCAAGATGGTAGTGAGACCTGCTTTGATGTTTGGTTTAGAGACAGCAGCACTGAAAAAAGACAGGAGACTGAGCTGAAGATAATAAGATTTTCATTGGGACTGACCCGGATGGACAAGTTTAGAAATGAGCGCATCGGAGGGACAGCTAAGGACATAAAGTTATAGAGACAAGGCTGAGATGGCAGAGGAGATTTTTCAGATGAAGCTGCCAGGAAGGAGGAAAAAAAGGAAGACCTCAGCATATTTAGCAAAAAAAACCCAAAACATAATATTATTGCAGTATTTATTGTAATATGTTTCAGTTTATATTTTTCTACATTTCATATTTGCACTGAGCACCTGTCCAGATGCAGCTTCCCCTGTGACTGATAAAGTATCCTGGTTCTGATTGGATCAAAAATCTTTGCCTTTTTCCTCATGTCTCAGCGACTGGAGGGTACTCTTTGCTCGCCGTGTCACCTTAACCAAAGCAGAACGTTAAGTGGCGCATGTATTGCATTACCAAATGGGTGACACATTAAGGATCAACATAAGGAAACAGTCAGCGGCTAAATAGACTAATGAAACTTTGCTGTGCAGCCACAAGTCAGCGTGATCTCAGGCTTTAAAAAGGGCGGATTAGGTTCTGTAGCTCCTATTAAAAAGTGACAGTCCACTCTCACAACAGCCAATTACAATGGATCATCAAAGAAACTTCTTTACTGCAGATTACTGGTAGTTTACTTGCTTAGAGGAGGAAAGCACATTTTGATCCTTCCCAGCAGATGTTTCAGTGAAAGAAACTGAACAAACAGTACAGAGTCTGAGTTAAATGACGTTATCTGACCTGTAAATAGAGTGAACAACTCTACAGATTTCACAGATTCAGTGAATAAATATCCATGTTTAAACTAGAATAAGAAGAAAGGAATACAGCTTGAATGTGTTGCATCAAAGAATCTAAAACCTGCTTTTAGTTTGTCAAAGGTTGAGTCGTGTATGGAGGTCCCAGTGAGCCAAAGTTTAAATAATACTGCCTCATGCTCAAAAAATGAAACACTTGATCATCACAGTATGACACAGTTAAATTTCAGGGATATCAATCTGTCCACTTAGGAAGCGTAAATTGCAGTGGATCAGTTTCGGCTGCTTTGGGGAAACTTAAAGTGACAACAGGTGAACAGGAGAGAAAACAAGTCAAACTCCACAAAGCGAATGGTTCTGCAGGTGGTGGCCACGGACCATTGTTATCCCATCATCCCCCCTGACTGATTTTTATCTACTTTTTCTTCTTGCTAGTGTGCTCGTCATGCTGGTATCATGAGACAGTACCAGGAGCCCATTCAGGCTGCATTGGTAGATCAGCTCCTCCAGGACTGCACATGTGCCGTCACAAAAAGGATTGGTGCATTTCCTAGTACAGTCTAAAGCGTGTGGAGTAAGATGTGCTGTTACGCAAGCAGAGCTGAAAAGAGCCAGAGAAGGGTATGAACGTAGAAGCAGAGATGATATCTGCTTCTTTGTGCTGGAGGAACATGAGGAAGACTCCTAGAGCTCTACAAACTGACCGCCAGCAGGCTACTCACATGCATGTTTCTGACCAAACTGTCGGAACCATTTAATACATATACTATATGTATTCATTATTCTCTCCACATTACATCCCTCCTCTGCCCATCTGTCCCACAACACCCCTCCGCCACCCGCATGTGGTGCACGATTTCTCCAATTGTTCAGTAGTAGGAGCTAAAATGGTTGTCTTCATGTTGGAGGTTGTCGACCCTTGGTCTAGACATATCAGGATGATAAAGATGCCTGCCTGCAACATCATCAAGCATGGCCGATTTAGTAGTGTGCCAGTAATGATTTGGGAAGGTATATCCTTTGAGGGTTGCAGAGATCTACAGGACTGCTGATAAAAACCTCAGACTCTTTGGTATATGTTATGTTGTTACAGTGGGCCCTAGGATCCTCTTGGTGCAGGACAATGTCTGCCCTGATATGGACGGAGTATGCAGGCATTTCCTGGATGACAAAGCCATTGATATCACTGACTGACCCTCACATTCTCAAGACCTGAATTCATTTGAGAACCTTTGGGATGGTATATAGCTGTACATCCAATGCTTCCAGCTGCACTACAGAGAATCCAGGAACTCTGATGCTCTGATCTGGGTCTGGGAAGAGATCCTCCCAGGATAGCATGCATTGTCTCTTCAGGAATGTGCCCCTTGTCTCTTTCTATGAATAGTGACAAAGATGCTAATAAAAATCCAAGCTAGAGAAATATCAGCATGGAGGGATAAAGAGAGAGCAGTGATCTGTGGCCACCACCTGCTAAACCATTTGTCAACCCGTCTCGGGGTTGTCTTGTTGTTTCCTCTCTGGTGCACCTGTTCTCGCTTTGATTTGCACCCAAGGAACTGAAACTGATCTACAATGGCTTATGCTTCCTAACTTTATACTTAACTTTACATATTGTGTTCCTTTAATTTTTTGAGTAGTGTAGTTTGCAGCAACATTGTATTTATCTTTCTGGCCCAGCATTCCTGTAACCTCATTCAGCATTGTATGTTCTTGTTCTTGACCGCCACTCCTTATTTTTGGAAGAAAATCCACCTGTAGACTATTGATCCACACTGACATTCTCACCTTTAATACCTAACCTACTACCATATTTATATGGGGATATTACATTTGGCTTTTCTGCACGTTATCATTGTTCTGCTCAACACAAACAAGAGCTTGGATCTCAGGAAGTTAAGTTAATCTCAGTGTTAAACACATTGGCTGGAATATATGTACAAGATGCACGTCTGATGTCCGTTTGCAATAATGAAATGTAGGCTATGCACAGTTGTAACTTTGTGTGCTAACACATGAAATTTAAAAGACTGCAATAAGATGAGGGTGTTCCAATGCACTAAGCACTAAGCCTTCTACAGGCTTAGTGCTGTAGAAGGAAGCATTTAGTAAGACAGATTTGTCGATTTAAGAGACACATTTCTTAAACACGTCAGGCAGTTAGTGTCAGCTCTAACAGGAATAAAGTCAGTCTGTAAAACAAAAGAAGTATCCGAACTGCTAACCACAATTCATTACCTAATCATGCTGCAAACAATTTACTCGTTACCAAAACATTGTTTCTCTTGCCTTAGCCAAGATCTCATGCTTTTTATATAACAAAAAATAAAATTCCTGCTGTTGTCAGGATTTTTAGGCTGAGGCCGTGAGAAAAGAAGCTGTTTTGCTTAAGGTCTCACAGCGAGCTATATCTGAGACAGAGCAGAAAAATGTGTGTCAGTGATGTCACAGACCAGATGTACATTTACATCTGAAACCCAAACAGAAAACTAAGAGTTTCTGAGCAGCTCACACAGGTTGTTTATGTCAAAACAGCTAAAGCTTTGAATTCTACACATCATAAATGCATTTCAGCTTTAGGTGTCTTTCTTATTGCATGTTGACCTTTCCACCACAGTCTCCTCTCCACTGGCCTTTCTTATAATTAGCATAAATTTGTTTTGAAGCTGTCATTGAGAGTTTTGAGAAATCATATGTGGAGAAATAGATTCCAGATTTAACTTTCTGCCCTGCCTTTCTCAAGCAACTTCATGTTAAGTGAAGAAACAGAGCTGGTTGTGAATTCCTCTTTTCATTTCAGATGGCAATATTTCTGCAAGATGGTAACGTTGACTACTTTGGAATATACCCAAAAGCCCCATTAAATCAGAAAGTCACATTAACCCCTTAAACCCTAGACCAGTCATTCTCAAACTCATCCCAGTCTGGAATATTAAAAACACACCCAGACCTTCACTCACATTTCTGATCATTACACAAGCAGGAAATGAAGACACAAAGTATTTCCTTTTTGTTTCCTTCCGTCTTTTTGATCTTCTGATGATTTACTTTTGTAACTTGATTCCCCATCAACAGCTTAACGCCCAAGTTAAGATCTTACCAACTAACAACCCGACATAAGAGTCTAGAGATCTGTCATGGCATTCAAAGGTAAAACCAGTCTGCAGACTCAGAAACTGGATAGCTTATAATTCAAAGGCTTTATTTGTTTGAGGTTTGAGAATGATGAAACTCGCAACTGGGGTGACTCAGGAGAACTGGTCAGCAACTCCAGGAGATGGAAGACAAAAAGTCCAAACAAAGTTATGAGTCAACAGTTGTTATAAGGTGCTGGTGAGTATTTTTACTTGGGAGCAGCGTGACGGGACGACCGACCGGTCAGGCTTCTGTGAGGAGTTTGTGCTGTAGGTGAGTTAGAGAGGTGAATGTTTGTCCAGAATCTTCCAGAAACGAACCCGCTTGGTGGAAACAAGTAAGAAGTTTTTGCAAGAAGCATATTTTTCAGCCAAACAGAAATCTGTGGACAGCAAGAGATTGAGGGCAGTAGCACTAGATAGTACGGTAGTACTAGATAATAACTAGTACTAGAGCCATAAATGAGCCTGACTATCAATCTACAATCCATGGCAATCTAGCGGAGACTGGCTGCTGGAGCTTGTCCTTAAATGCAAGTAGAGGATGAGTCTGAGTGGAAGCCAATGGGATAGGCTCTTGCAGATCCAACCCATCATTAAACTGCAGTGTTAGAACAGGGAAACTACCAACCAGGATAAAGACTAACAGCAGGTAATGTTAAGTAATTTTTAAATCCAACGGTTTTGTTTCGTGAATTCAGTTTCTTTTTAAAATGTAAATATTTGATTGCATTTTTAAGATAAACTGATAGAAATCAGAGTCAAAAAGTCCTGCAGAATCCCAAAAGAAGGTTTTAATAGAAAACTATGATTTTGGAAAGGACTGGTTCCTGGGATTAATTTACCCTATAATCCTATTTTATTCTAAAGTATTATTAACTTGTACCAAAGTTGAAATCTATTTTATCTAAATAACTTATCTCTGCCAAACTGCAGTACATTCACAGCCCGTTAGAGGGCTGCAGCCCACACTTTGGGAATCACTGCCCTGGGCTATTTTTTGAAAGAAGAAAACTTTATGCAATCTGTAGTTTCTACACAATAGTAAGGCCAAGATGAAGAACCCTGGATATTATGGATAAGTAACATATGGGAGAATTTTGAAAAAGAATAATTCTCATTTTGTCCTAACACTGAGCCGGAATGAGATTTTGAACTCACTAACTCCAAAAGAAATAAAAAAATTTAACTTCTTTAATATCATTTTGATCGTCCAAGGGGTCAAAATTATCTCTTTGGCCCACTGCCAAATGGGTTATTGTAACCCTAAGACAATTTAAGTCAGTGAGGACTCGTGCTGTGGTGGCCTGGATTTAAAAAAGCTAATTAGTCGTTGTCACTGCATCACACCCATATCAGTGAGATATTTTAAAACAGTTTACAAACCTCTGTAAGACACAGTATAGAGCTTAATGTTTTGTATGGTAACTATTTAAAAATGATTTGCTCTGAATATTCACATGAATACCACGAGGCAGTCTTTAGGGGGCACACAATAAAACATTCTCAAAAACCACAAAGCACTTACTGCACTTCAGCAGTGGAATTCCAGCTCTTCCTGCTTTCAAGTCATGTTTTCATGACAACAAACGTAAAGGGGGGGGACAAAGAATGCGACAGCTCTTGGCAGCTAAACATAAACTGCTGCTTTTCGCAGGCACTTTGACCTGCTCTTAAAGCCATCCAGCCCCAGAGAAGTTTGTGGTTTTCACTTCCTTCCAACTTTTTGGTGCATAATATAGCCTCCTTTTTCACTGATAATGTGTTGGCATGTCACAGAGGGAAAAGCGCAGGCGAAACACATTTCCTTAACAATCATTCAGATCCATTAATCTATGACAGTGTCTCAGTGGTTTGGCATCAGGACCAAAAAGTGCCTAAAAGTGTAATGCAATAATTGTACGTATAACAGAAATGGGAAATATTTCAATGATATGGTGAGAATTGACTTCCTGCTCTTTTTATATTTAATATAAATGAAATTTTGTCGTAACAGCTCGTATTGGTAACACTTCCATGTTAGTCTCAACAGATGCTGTCACAGATTGATTGATGTAACCGCTCTTTACAAGTTTGAAACGTGTAATTAACTACAGTATGACATAAATACTGCTACAACATGCCAAACTGTCTCCTTTCTAAAAAGGCTTGTTGTGTTAGTGGTGTGGTACATTTCTACGTGACTTCAAACACTTTTGCTTTTGTAGCTGTCAGAATGAAAAACATCAGGCCTGATAAAAAGGAACAAAAATAACTGAGCTTATCGTGCGTCCAGATTTATTACAAAAGTTCTTGGCTTAAATAGGATCATTTGCAGGCTTTCACATTGGCGTTATGTGCAGGGAAGCTTAATTAAATCCTGATGCATCCAGATCCACAGACAAAACAGAAACAACAACAATGCAACTTATATTGTGTTTGACTGTTCATGTACAGTCACGTTCTCACAGGACTCCGAAAGTCCAGTAAAAAACTAAGTGCACCCCATGATTCAGTAGCCTGTAGAACCACCTTTTGCAGCAATAACTTAAATTGTTTTCTGTATGATTTCATGAGTCTCTCACGTCGTTATGGAGGAATTTTGGCCCATTATTCTTTACAGCATTGCTCCAGTTCTTTGATTTTTATGGGCATTTATTTATGCACAGCACTCTTAAGGTCCTACCACAGCAATTCATTCAGACTAAAGTCAGGACTTCTTTTCTGGAATTCTATTGCAGATTTGCTGCTATGCTTGGGATCATTGTCCTGTTACATGACTCAGTCTGGGCCATGCATTAACTGTTGGACAGATGGCTTCACATTTCACTCTGGAGTACTTTGGAATAGAGAGGAGGTCATAGCTGATTCAGTGACTGAAAGGTGCTCAAGTCCTGTAGCTGCAAAACAAGCTGGACTCATCACCCCTCCACCGCCATGCTTGACACTTGGCATGAAGTGTTTGTGCTGATATGCTGATCTGATGAATGTGGAGCTATGCATTATGTTCCAACATAATTTGGTCTTACTTTGGTCACATCTGTCCAAAGGATGTTGTTCCAGAAGTCTTGTGGTTTATTCAGATACAGCTTTGCAAACTTAAGGTGCGCTGCCATGTTCTCTTTAGAGAGAAGAGGATTTCGCCTGGCAGTCCTTCCAAAGAAACCATCCTTTTTCAGTGTTTTTCTATTTGTACTCTCATGAACTTTAACATTTAAGATGCCAATCGGGGCCTGTAAAATCTGAATGTAGCTTTTTGCAGTTTCTCTGAGGATCTCACAGTCTGACCTTGGGGTGAATTTGATGGGACGTCCACTCGTGGGACTCCTTGGCAGCTGTCTTGAATGTTTTCCACTTGTGACTATTTCTTACTATACAAAGATGGTTTTTAAATTGTTTGGAAAATGGTCTTAACCCTTCCCATCTCAACAACTGACTAAATGTCCTCTTTGGCCTCGGTGCTAATACACACCTGAATGCTTCAGACCTGTACTTAACTTCTGCTTTTATAGCATGCTGATGACCATTAATTAAGCACATCTGATCATTAACACCTGGCTTCAACTTAGCATCTTAATTCATCTGGAAGCAATGTGAAAAAAACCTTTTTCATGTTGTTGCACATGTGATGCACAGATGAATGTCCTCCTTGTTTTTGAGTGATATGGAACCGGTCAAAGGTCTAGCCCAAGTCCAACTTGTTCTAAATTTTATTGAATGTATGATGCCAAAAAAGAAGGTTTCTGTCCTGAGGATCACATACTAGGTGATATTTGGCAAACCACAGAGAATGAGTTTTTCTTGCTAGTGAGCAGTGGACTCTGTCTTGGCATCTCGCCATAGATCTCACTTTACTTCAGCTTCTTTTTGGCCTCATGATACTCATGATGACTGACTGAAGCCAAGGACAAAAGAAGCCAGCAGACCTCTGGATGCTGAAAAGAGGGATTCTTTTAACTTCCTCTGATTCTTCAGTTCTTGGAGAGGTTTAGGCAGGACCACTTCTTGGCAGATTCAGTGCTGTCCCAGACTTTTCCCCGCTTGTAGTTGGCTGATATTCAGTGGAGCCCCGTAGTTTTTGAGAATGACTCTGGAAACATTTCCAGACTGAAAGGCGTCAACATCATCCCGCAGGACATGCTGATGTATTATCTTTGATTCTGATATAATGTGAAATATGTGTGATGATATTTTTTCTCTCTTGGTGAAGACCAAAGGTTGTCACATGTTTAATGCTTTCACCCTAATGGTCTCACAAAAGACCTTGTGAAGTTGAAGAGTAAAAAGTCTGTGTAGAAACAATTTAGTGGCCAAGTAGATTTACCTTAAGAAGAAACAGTTTAGTGTAAAGTCCAGTTTTTGTATAGCTGCTGCTACAATTTCACACCCAACAGCTGTCAGGACAGTGTTGATCTCACCTGCTTATATGTTTAACCTGCACAAAACCTAAAGTGTAAAAACCAAAGCTTCATGGGAGATTGGAAGCAGCCATCTTGACATCACCTATTAGTTTGTGGACTTCTGTTTTGATGCCTTAAAATTTCACTTTACAGCCAACAACCTCTATGTTTGTGAAGCAAGTAAGTAAGAAAATTTGCATGTGTGGGTGGAGTGCAATCTAATGCTTTGCTGCATCTACATATGTTAAGCATGGATTCTTCAACTCCAACTGAATTAAGGTTTTCTTTTAATATTTAGCACCAAATTACAACAACAGTTGCCTCAAGGCACTTTATATTGTAATGTAAAGACACTACAATAACAGAGCAAAAACCCCAACATTCAAAAGACCCCTTTGAGCAAGTACTTGGCAACAGTGGGAAGGAAGAACTCACCTTTAACAGGAAGAAACTCTGGCAGAATCAAGCTCAGAGAGGGGCAGCCATCTGCCATCACTGGTAGCTAGATGAGAGGAAGCAACAGGGAAAAAAATAAACACTGTGGAAGAGAGTCAGAGATTAGTAATAACTGATGATTAAATGTAGTGAGGTGTATAAATACACATAGAGGCAGACACCCACTTAATAAGTTCAAAGTAGCAAACTAATAAAATGCTAGAATTTCACTTCTTGGACATGCTGTTAACAGTCAACCCCACAGAAAGCCATATTAGTTTCCAGATTGAAAAGGTTCAACACCACAAAAAGAGGCTAAGATGTCTAGTTTATTTAATTAGCTGAGAGGAAGTCAAGCAAATAACTAAAGCTTTAGCAATGTGACGCCACCAACCTGTCACTCAAAAAAGCCCTCCACACAAAATTCGTCTGGGCACTTAAGTAGAATTACTTTATAACTTTTCAAACTATGTAATACGAGCCTAAAAACGTAAGAGAGGGCCCCAGTTGTAGAAATGTTACCAAATAAATGTGAATACATTTTTGTTTAAAAGGTTACATACATACATTACCCTGACTTTGATTAAAAACTCAGTTACATTTAAAAAAAAAAAAAAATCCATTGTATTTAATTTGCACTAGTGCAATGTCAGGAAAGTCTACATTTTGTGAACACAGAGCAATGCTGTCACAATGTCAGCAGTTCAGTTAGTAATGTTGCAAACTTACAAAAGTATGACCAAATGTAACACTGGCTTTACATTATTTGTTTTTATAGCTGATCAAATTTGAGCTGGACTGTTCTGGTAGCAAGTTCCAGTTTGTGAATCTTAACTTTCATAAAACCATATTTGCTGTTTTTGTTTTTATGCTAAGCTGTGCTGTAGCCTCATACACAATATAGGCAAAAGATAACCATGCAGTCTGCCTGTAACAAACATTTGCGAAAGAACTGGTTGTTCTAGAGAGAGAGAGAGAGCTCACTGAATTTCAGTGCAGTACTGTAACAGGACACCACCGCTGCAACAAGTCAGTTTGTGAAATTTCTTCCCTACCAGATATCAGCTGTAAGTAGTATTATTGCAAATTCTAATAACCCACAGTTCTCGCCCTGTGCGTAAAAGTGGCCAAAGACCTGCTGAATCAATAACTGCACAGTTCCAACTTCCTCTCACATTAACATCAGCATTAAAACTGTGCACCAGGTGCTTCACAGCATGGCCCAGCAGCTCCTGTAGGTGTAATGTATAGGTTTATGTAGGAGACAGAGTATGACAAAATGTTGAACCGTTGCCTCAAGATTATAATCATTTTTCAATTCTTTATTTTTTTGTAAATAAGCAGAAAATTTATAGGTGTCATATTACTCTTGTGTATACGAGTGTGTGTGGTTCCAACTGACCTGAAGCCCCTTTAAAAAAAAATCAACTCTGTGATACAACTGCCGTTTGACATAGTCAGGGAAATTCCATCTTATTAGCCCTAATTATCATTCTTCAATCTGTTTCTAGTTAAATAAGGTCCAGACAGTAATCAGTGAATGCACACACACACACACACACACACACACAAATTCAATGTGGTCTTAATTTTCATTAACAAGAGGATGGTTGGTGGGTTGGCAGGGGAGAGGGTGAGTCGCACGGTACTTGAAACATAAAACATATCTAATCCTGTGATTCCATTAGCAGAAGACCATAACACATCATTTTTCTCAGTTTAAAACAACACACAGGTGGTCAAACACACTCACAGCTCCTGAGAAGGCATGAACTGATAATAGTAACGTCTACTGCTCGCCACAGGGAGGCATTAGAGGCCTATAAAAAACTTTTACAAGAGAAGTCTATTTAACCTCTTTAACAACTGGCCAATCATTTAGGAAACAGTGCTGTTGGCTGAAGCAAAACAGTTTCCAGTGAGCTTATTTACCTCTGGCAAGATCTGGAGCAGGAGCTCTAGCCTTAATGTAATCCAGCGCTCTCCTGTAACACAGAAAACAAAGCAGGAGTGCTTTTTTGACACATCTATTTGATTCGAGCCAAGCTTGGAGGCATTTCTACTGCTTCTCAATCCTGAACCTCAATAATGCTATAACTCTTATCCAACGTGGAAAGTAGGTTCCCATTATTCAACACACCAATTCTGCAGAGCTTCATATATCTTCCTTAAGTGGGTGCAGCCCTCTGGTCCTGTAACAGTAGTATCAAAAGAATGAACCCCAAGAACAGCCAGGACGTGTTTTTCAACAGACTTGCAGTGTAATGTACCATGCATAGAAGCACAAATGTCCATATAACATGAAAACTATACAAAGAACATATTTAATGAGTCTAGATTATTAAGAAATCCCCATATATTTTACTAAGGATTGCACTTTTTAAAATGTTGGTCTAAATTTTGTGTAACTTTTGAAAATACCATCAATCACAAATCATTTAATTTCTGCAGCTGCGTACTGGTTTATAGTATCACAAACACACGTGCAGGAAATCAGCTGCAGCGGATCCCTTTGTGTTTCAAAAAGACAGCAAAGCTATAACGGCTGTATCGTCTTGATGCATGCTCAATCATCCAGGAAAGTAAATCTCCAAAAGTTGACTTCTTCAGACTGAAGAAGTCACTTGGATGAGTGACGAAACGTTTCTCCCACAAAATGCTACGTCCAGATGAACAGAATCAACTTTTGGACATAACGGCTGTAGTTAAACCGGCATGAAATACCAGGTTGAATTCTCAATTTGCTTAAATTAATAGGGGGCATATACTATCGATATATAATAATTTGATTGCTGATTTTGAATATGTGTTTTACTACATCTATAAAAAAGAACCAGCCAACCCTTGATGGTGAGAATCAGGATTACGTGTTTTCCAGAGGGAAAGTGGGAAAGTCAGTTTGGTGTTTAATACTTAAATAAACAGAAAACTTCAAATGCTAAAGTTTCAACCAAATCCTGTGAGCTGCTACATTTGGATAACTCGTGAGATGTTGCTTTTGACACTAGCGTTGGGTGAATTTCTGACTTCACCATTCACAGAACTTGAGAACCAGCTTGTTGTCAGCCTGACCGATCGTCACATTGAGGATAATCACAAGTGGCATGAGTACAATCTCTTTCAGGAGCATGACCAGGTGCAAATTAGGTTTTTAAGACATGAATTCATCCCTGGGGCTACTGTGTCAACATACAGAGCTTTTGCTTGAAGAGACCTGAGGAGCGTGACACTTTTTCAGCGACCATACCACTTACACTCATCCCCAGTATGATATTGAAAGGTTGCTGTTACCAAGGAAAAGATCCAGGATGTATTTCAAATGTGCAATTCCAGGCACCATTCTAAAAATTTCTGGAGATCAGGTAAGGTTTCTGATTTGGTAGATATTTTGGAGTCGTGGAGCTTGCAGACCTATGCAAAGCTCCAGTCTGTTATCCACCACTGAAGTTCATGCTGCCCATAAGATGTCATTCGGAGATACTTAAATTAATCCTGCAGATTAAGAACAGTTTCCTCAAAAATGTGCAGAATAGCAGCATTATACTTTGAATTTTCTTTCAGAAAAAGTAAAAAAAACAAAAAACAAAACATTTATTGGACTCTAAATGTTTTGCATTATCTGCCATTAGAGATGAAGAAAAGCCTGGAGGTTGTTTGTTGGAACAAGGAGCCCAGCATGTTGGCAAGAATACATGGTCTACATGAGATGAGTTATTTTTTTTATATATCTAATAAGACTTTGTTTAGAATTGAAAGAAGATGTGAAAATGGAGTCCAGATCAAACATTGACTGATTTATCCTCGGGAGGGCATTAAGACTTTGAGGGCATTGTGTGTAGGTAGTAATTACCCTCCCTGCTGTTTCTCCGCACGCTCCTGCTCTGAAGTTCAATGGGCAGAGCATGGCGTGGCCATTCTGTGGTTAGGGGTTAGACTCCCGCTGTGGCTCCACAAATCGAAACTGCATGTTTGCACAGCACTGAAACACCAGTAATAAGAAGGATCCTTCAATTTGCTTATGGTGCATTTGTACCCTGTGAGGCAAGTAGGTGCCTAAAAGTAATTAGCACATTCAGTTTTTTTTCCACGAGGACTCCTGCTGTCTTAAAATGGTTTGCTACTCCTGAAGTCGGCAAATAATCAAAGAGATCCCGCTGTGCAGTTGAGCCCGTGGGCCAATCAAACGTCTACTCCTGGCTTGAGTTATGACATGAAGCTCTTGAAACTAGACGCATTGGGCTGAAAGGAGCCCTGAGTGTGCATTAAACCAACGCGGCAGTAGCTCAGGACAAGCATATTCGCATAAATATGAGATAATTACACGACAGCGTTACAACCGCCGGCGACAGCACATGATGGATGAGCCAGGGAAAGAAAACATGAACAGGGCGAGCAGAGAAAGAGACAGGGCTACTGGTGTAACACTAACTCTCGATGGAGGGATGGGAACGAAAGCCAAAACAAAAGCTAGATTGAAGGACGGGCAGGGAATGGCGGAGGTCTTAGTGGCTCAGGCCTCAAGTATTACCCGCTCGTCTTGCCCTTCTTCTATTTCTGCCTTTTAAGGAGCTCCATAACTTCAAGTAGATAATGAGTGCCTTCAAGCAGGTGGAGTAAATCAGACAGAGCACGACGAAGGGTAAGTGAAAAGGTGAGTGTGTGTTAAGGCGGGAGGGGGATGAGGGTGGATTGAGAGAAGCAGTGGGAGACAGTGGAAGGAAGAAGAAGATTAGAAGTGATAACAAATAGAGCGAGAGAGGCAGAGAGAGGAGCTGAGCTGAATGGAGATGCACGATAAGATCATGCATTAACTTAAAAGCATACTTTAATGAAACTCCAACGAGAGCTTAAGAGAGGGAGATGCGAGGATGGGTTTTTGCGTAGGTTAGGAAAACACACGATCTCTCTAGATGTTTTGAGATCCCCGATTTTGTGTTTGACCCCAAATCCCTCTTCTTGCTATTCTTCACGCTCATCACGTTACTCTATTTACAGTCTGAACAGGCCATACGCGGATTCCTGTCTTTCTTCACTCATTCACTCCAAAACTTCAGGTTCTTGGTAGGAATGTTGTGACTTTGAAGGAGCCTCGAGTGCACTGCGGCAGCTTCACGTTTCAAACAGACTGCCACCTGGTTTCAAATTAGCAGCAACCCAGTCAACTTTAAACTTTCACCCTTACTTTAACCGAAAAGGTCTGATCAGAGTAATGAAGTCAGCGTGCTTTAGAAAGACAGCTCGTCAGGCTGTCTTTTTCAATCTTTTTCACATCCTCAACAGCACAGGACATCTATCGAACACCCTTCGGCTTGGACGCTGAAAAATACCAAAAAAACCTCCACCTTTAATGGATTAGCACAGGTGGGACCCCTCTTACAAACAAACATATCGATGTTTCGACATAACATCATCACGTTTCTGAGCACAAAAGAGGACTTTAAGAAAAGAGTGTTTGAATTCGCTTGCTGTTATCGTACCTTTCGTACCTTTCACCAAGTCGAGACACGTGAAATACGCAGAATACAGGAGATAGGGAGGTATTGCGATGCAGCCAGATAGAGGCTATGATGACAGACTTTCTTTCGTGTTTAGTGATACAAATAGCTACACGTTTGTCCTTAGACGCCATCGAGCGGCTCCTCGCACAGCCTAGGCTGGTTTAAGCCAACCGAACCCTTAAAGATGCTTTCGACAGATGACTGCGGGTAATGTGATAGGACCACTTGAAACAAACCCCAATCATCACCCAACTTCATTTCGCTCGCATCTACAGACTTTTCCACGTATTTGTTGTTGTGGTTGTTGTGGTCTGTAACTTTACCTTTCTGACTCGACAAATGAACTCTGCACAGAGTTGGAAGATTGGGGTCCAAAGTTTCTCGGATGTTACATGCCACAGGACGCTGCTGGAATCACTCTGTTTGGTTTAGGCGAGGTGCAACTCCTGGAACGAACATGCAAGAGACAGCATGACACTTACTGTGAACTTTAGTGCTGTTACCTGCATATTCCCACATGGGTGCAACTGAATATTACACTGGCTTTGTACTAGGGAGCTGTCTCATCTGACTGAGTTGAACATTTGTGATTTCACATGCAGCTCCATTGGGGAATGTTTAGAAAGGATCATTGCTGCAGTGCGTGTATAAAAACAGCTGTAGTATTATTTTCCGCTCACTGGGTTGAGCAGGTAACCCATGTGCCATAAGGCTTGCGCAGAGACCTCTCCCAGCTTCCCTTTCAACTCTACTATCAAAATAAAAGCTTAAAAAACCCATAAAGAATACTTTTTAAAAATTGCGACTAGAAGGTGGGTGGAGATGTTTTTAAAAAAGTACTAGTAATGTATTGCGTTACTAGTTTACTCCCTCTAAAAAGTAATTCACTACCTAAAACAACTCATTACATAACCTATGTGTTACTCTGGAACATGCCCCGAGATGTACTGTCACATATTTACTGTTTAACAATAAAATCCAGAGGCTACATTCCCACCCCACTGGCATAAATCCCAGACCTAATGAGGACACTCACAAGATCTTTCTTTTAGTGTTTAAGTTTAAACACAAAGAGGACAGCAAAATTGGAAACCAGCCCAAAGAGCACTTCGGAGAAAAATGTTTTGGCCTCAGCGACTCTACTGTAGAAACAGGTACGGGGAGAAAAAAAGGCAACAACACTACAAGCCTGACTTCTTCTTGCTCCTTTTCTCACCTGTTAAAAATCAAGCTGCTGGTCTGTGATTGGCTTACGCTCAGTTTTAACCTCATTCTGGGTCCAGTTATCTTTAAACTCAGTTGTTTTTATGTAGCATCAATCGAAGAGTCTTGCAGGAGTCTGAGCCAATAGCTGCACAACTAAGCGATGGTTCAGCATCATCTGATCCAGCCTCGACTTGAGCTTTACCAGAAAGAAAAGTTTTAAGTCTAATCTTAAAAGTAGAGAGGCCAACTATATCCTGAATCCTAAGTGCAAGCAGGCTCCAGAGGAGAGGGGCCTGATAGCTGAAGGTGTCCCATTCACCTTCGCATGTTGTCTTTGCAGATTTTGGAAAAAGTTGATGTGGTGTTAGCAGCAGTGCACAGCTGTTTCTGGCCTGAGTTTGCACTTGATAGTCGTATTCTGTACCTTTCAAGAAAAAAAATAAAGTATGTCCATATGTCCAGGTTTCTCGAAAACTGCTTATGGGGATGTTTAGCAGAGAAAGAGCTTTTATTTTATTGATCTTAGTGGATAGCCAAGAGCAAAACAAAGATAAATAAAGGATAAAAAAAAAAAGAGAAGATTGAGACGTGATGCATGAGTCCAAATTAATGTGAATAGGCAACTGTCTGCTAACATGTTTATCAAATAACCCTTACAGGGTGTCAAAATGTTGTTGTGTTGTCTCCAAGTGGCTAAAAATCAAAGTAGCTCTAAAGCTGCCCTAAGTGAAACCTCAGTCCAATGCATTCATCTTAAACTAATTAGAACGTCAACATTGCATTAATAAAACAGCTTTCCTGCCAGCTTCTCTGACTGTATTTGTAGACTGTGAAACTATATCTGAGCATCTCTGCGGTAAGTTCAATTTCTCACATTTCTGCCTCCCATACTGGTCAAAAATAACAACCATCAGTTTAATAGAAAACAAATATTGCCCAAGAAAACCCATTCTTTACCCACATTTCTCCATTTTCCTCTGTTTCTCTGGATTTTGCTTTGCCATCCGTTCATCTCTGTGTCTCTAAACCACAACAGTTTGTGGAAATCAGTCCCAGCTGTCAGCACTTTGATCTGATTGTAGAACGTGTCAATCAAGCCGGGCCGCATTGAACAAAATCTAATTCTAGTCACTCGTTATTTTAGCTCCCACTGAGGTCTTTGAGGAGGAATTAACTCTGACTGTCACACAGAACTAAGAAAGCCGTGGGCAAAACTGACCAGTGCATCTGATCTTTGTTCCATCTGCCAAGCAAACTGTAGATGAAAGCACAAACTTATTCAAAACAACTTGTTCTGGATTTCTTTGAATGTTCTTGCTCCTAGCACTAAATAGCTTCATGGCGGGGTTGCACGGCAGATGTGAAATTATTCTTTTTTTGTAAGCATAAAAAAATACAAATGTGCCAGCATTAATAGAAACTGGGGACCAGCCCTGCTACACATTGTGGGAATCATTCCTCTGGATAGGTAAAGTGATGTTTTTGCAGGTTCGAGATGAAAAGTTCAGATTTTAAACAAGGCGTCAAAAAGAGGATGTGAATCCCCCCCCTCCGCTTTTCATTCATCTGGTCAGGACTCCCGCTCTTTCCCTAAACTTTTTCCTACTCGCTCATCCTTGTCCGCACTTTCAGGCAGACACAAGCATGCCCAGCTTGAGTTTGCTTTGGTCCATTCTTGTCTTTATATGCTCAAATGGTAAAACACCACAAAGCAATTAAAGAAAACTCAGACAGCGTGACGGAATGAAGAAACAGCATCATGTTACGGTGAGGTTTGTAAGAGGCCCTGTGTACTCTCCAGGCCTGGACCACTATTCGGTTCTACCTTTAGAAATGGTGCATGGTGGGGGAGAAAAAAAAAGTTCAGGGTCAGTGAGAATGTAAGAAAGCAAAAGAGGAAGCCACGAACAGGTGTGTGAGGAAATGTGTTGTGTCTGTGAAGCAGGAGTTAAATGAGGTAGCAAAGTGGGAACCAAGAACCACTTGAACCAAGGACACTTAAAAATTGTTGGTTATTCAGATGTCAGTATAAGATTGAATAAATAAGCATAAATAAAAGTAATTAAAACACTTGGAAAAACAATTTTAAAAGACAGTCAAATAAATTATGCAAAGTATGACATCATATAAAAGGAAGGTCTATAAACAGGAATGATTTAAGGGAAGTCACTGATTCTGCGAGCCTTATCTCCTCAGACTGGTCGTTCTAGAGTTGAGGGGCCCTAATGGGGTGTGATCTCCTTTTGATTTAAACCTGGATTTAAAAGCCAAAAGAGAGCCAATAAAGTGAAGCCTGGATTAAGGGGACGTGATGCTGCCTGCTCAAGCCAGCAAGAAACCGAGGTGCTACCTACTAAACCAGATGCAAGAGCGACTTCTGATTTATTCCAGAAAAAAAAGGTCTTGCAGTCAAATCTAGAGAAAAGAAAGACATCCTGTGTGCTACATCAGGTTTCAGCTGGATGAGGAAGGCTAAATTTGGTGTCTTTCACGAGACTTGTTTGCATTAAAAACACAGTATAAACACAGTAATTTTAAAGGTTAAAGGCAGGGATGTAGCATGGACTTGTTAGGACTAAAGTTGGAGTAAGTCTCCAGGGCATGAATGTAATGTCTCCCCTCGAGTGACAAAAACAAGTGTGCGACGTTGTGTGTATCTGTGAGGGAGTCTGTAGTTCTTCCATAATCTCCTGTCTTTTTGTGTCATGCAGACAGTTTAAAAGCCTTCTATTTACCTTTAGCACCATTCTCCCATTTTCAAGTCACAGGATAGAGATGTGTGTGTCTGTGTGTGGGTGTGTGTGTAAGAGAGAGACAGAGAGAGCACTGTAAGTCTTCTTTGCGTGGGTGGACAGCCGGTCCAAAACAGGCGTTTTAGTCTCTAACAAACCGTGACACGTCAAACATGTAACGTAGACCGCGACACAGCAACATGTAAAACGCCTCATTGACTCTCACCCAAACCCTCGAGGGAAAGAAAAAGAGAAAAAAAAACCTTTTTGCTCAAACACTCCCAACTGTAGCCATTAATCATAAATGAGATTTTACGAGGGACGGGGAGGAATATGATTGTCATAAAATGAGCAAAACAAATGCACAGAGGGAAGTTCCTGGCTGTGGTTGCTGGAATCACCTCAGGATAGCTTGGCTCTGGGAACAAAGGTGCATACCTTGTCATACCTTGGGTTTGGATGCATGTGTCTACCTCCCCCACCCGTCCGTCCCACTGCTGCTGCTGCTGCACCCTCTGTTTTGCATTTGTTCATCTCTGCTTTTTGCCAGGATGGATGTCAGTTATCGGACTTAATAGACGCCATCAAACGTCTCTTTTATCATCTGTTTGTCATCTGGCTCCTTCTGCTTTCCCCCAGTCTTTTCTCTCTAAAGTAGCTTTCGCTTGTTTTCCCTTTTCATCACTCTCTCACCACATGCGCACACAAACATACGTTAAATGTAAACCCCCAGAAAGACGGACAAGCAGAAGGAAAAACAGAGAGAGTTGGGGGGGGAGCAAAGAAAATACACAACACTACGTGGAAACATGCAAAGGTTCTCTGAAGCTGAAATCTGCTGATAAAAAGCAACATCCTGTGGGTAGGAGGACATCTAAACACTGTTTCTGATTGGCCAGGTGTTCAGATCATGTTGCTTGACACCTTGTTTTGGTATAACTGCTCTTCTTAATGGTTGTTTAATCTGTATAAAGTAACCGTAACCATTAAAACATAACCTCAGTTTAACTACAGTACTTTCTGCTTTGGTGTTACAACGTCTGAAAAATGGGGACTTTACCATCACTTTTCTGCTGGACTTGCTGGACATGGAGATGCATGGGTTTGTTACGTTTACACAGCTGACTTTGTGCTCTTGTGATGATTTTCTTGGAGCAAAAATGAGGCACTGGCCTTGATGTAGGATACAGTTCCTACTGCATTGTCAGTCACATTAGATATTACTATACTTAACCGACATGCTTATTCATAATCCATGAGATTATCAACAAACAGTTTCAGGATCTGATTCAAGTCATTGTTTACTTGCCGCACTCCATTTCCATCTTCACATCTTCGATATTAACTGAGGCAGGGATTTTGTCCTCCCTCATGAATCACTAGAGACCCTTATATCCATAGACTGTATGTAAAAGATGGACACAGCCACCATTCAGTTGTAAAATCCCAATTTGAAGCCTTAAGCGGAGGATTTTGGCCATTATCTCCACTACTGTAGCGCTCTCTAACAAGACATGCGAGGAGACGTGCAGATCAACGCGGTTAATAATTATTATTGATTAATAACAATTATTAAGGTCAGGTTTATTTATATAGCACATCATAACAACAGCATTGACCAAAGTACCGTACATTAAAAGTATATAGCCTCAAGAAAAATGACACGAAAATCCAGAAATGTTGAGCTCAATATACACCATTAAAAGACAAATCAAATCAAATAAAAACAATTAATAAATAATGAACACTTTTTACAGGGGAGTTTCCTGAACAACCTACTAACACCTCAGTCAAGGTAGCAGAAATGAGACTGAGTGAGAGACCCTAAAAAATCTGGAGAGACAAAAACCTTTTACCATTTTTACCTCCAGATATATTCACTAAATGTTCTGTTCTGTCTTCTCCGCATCTTGTTTTGGTATAATTACACCTAATAATTACTATAATTATTGTTCGAGCTGAACAAACCTGTTGAAAAGCAAAAGGGTGTGTTTGAGGTAATATGTCCTGAATTTAAAGAATGAATTTTTTTTAATGTAACTTAATGTAAATTTAATATAAATGAATTTTTCTTATTTTTTGTGATTGTTAAATGTCACATTTATGACTGAAAATATGTTAGCAACTTGCCAATTACCATGGTAAGTTAAAAGATAAATATAACACTGTATTTAATAAGAATGAAATTTAAACTGACGGGAAAATAAAATAATGGGAAAAATGTTTACAGAGGCCTGAGGTCAGGCGAGCTGAAGGGTCCCATCCACTTCTATGCATCCAGAGTCACACCCGAATGGTAATTTTTGATGCTTTGTGTGCATTTTTTTTAAAAATTAAATTCAATTGGATTTTATTTTTTACAGCTCCAAATCACAAGGTGCCGCCTCAAGGTGCTTTATATTGTAAGGTAAAGACCCTACAATAATATATGGAGTCTATTGAGGAAGATTTCGATGGATCATGCTTTGCCATGCCAGCATACTGCCAGAAAGTAAAAACAGTTTTACATTAGCCTCAATTTCATCAAGTGCAGAAGAGCACTGGCTTGAAATTGGCTGTAAGGATTATAAAAATGGCAGTAAGTGGCTAATCTAGCATTGGAGTTACTGTTTTAACTGAGAAACCACTATATTACCACAGAGCAGTCAACTCGTTCAAAGATTTCGACCCAGGCAAAACAAGAATGCATTATTTTTAAACTGTATATGATTTTAGTTTTCCACTCAAGAGGAGTCGAGTGTTCAGGTCACTCCTATTATCAGTCCTTAGGGCATCAACTCCCAGCATATAAGCTCCCATGAGCTAAATTCATGCAGCTTGTATGACAGAAAGATGATGTAAAGGAGTGATGACTCTTTCCACCACTCCTTTACACTCCTTTAAACCAGCACTCATCATTTATCAAGTGACGAAGTCAAAGGTCGTTTTCTTTCACAAACCAAAGTAGAGTAAAAGTGGATTCAGAGATAAGCAAATGTCCTGGATCAGCTGCTTAAATGTCTTTAAATTAGTACACTGTCTGAAAAAATCTGTGAACAGTTGTGAATCTGAACAATGGAGCTGAATGGCAGCTGTGTAAGCTGCTCACAATTGATGAGACAGTATAAACACAACTTTCTGTGATCTCTGCCTTCTTGTCAGATCAGTCATCTAAAGCTGAACAAGCAGAACAGCTGTTGTCATTGATCTGTTTTTGTGTTTATTTTGGCACATGACATTCACACCATAAAATAACGATTCGGACAGAATTCTCCCCGCCGATGCACAAACGTGATGTCAGGGCTTTTCACGGTCAGGTGAGGCTTCTGTAAGACCTTAACACCATACACCAACATCCACACAGACGAGGCATTCAACCATCAAGGTGAATGAACACCCAGCCCCATTTCTCCGTAATTGCTTTTGAAAACATGTCGAGGAGCTGAACAACATGGGGAGTGACAGCTCCTGCTGTTTTCCTAAGGGACTGAGTCAACAAGCACAGACAGTAACATGAAAGAGCTCACACACCTCTGCGGTTTTACTCACTCACACGGACGACCGATTGATTAACTCATAAATCAACCTCTTCCCAGGCCCCAGGCCCTGAAGCGCCCCCTCCATCTTCCACCCCCACCAACCCCTAAACAGCAGTGAGAACCTGCAGCCCAACCCAACGCCCTCCAGCTAAGTAAGTGGAGGCGTGATGTTCCAGGTCATGGAAGAAACCCAGCAGGAGGGAGAGGCTAGGTGTAGCAGGTAGAGTGGGTGCTCCAGAGGAGAAAAAGAAAGGGTGTGGTCGTGGAATCAACTGTATAGGATTAGTATGTGTTAAAGACAGGAAGGGATGGAGAAAGAAAGCACAGATGGACTTAAAGAGGGATATAAATGTGTTAAAAAGACAAAGGACAAGATAGGCTGAATCCACTGCTGTGTTGTGCTGCCAAAACAGAGAGAAACAAGGGGAGACAGATATGGAGACAAAGAGGGAGCAAAAGCATAGAGGAATGCAGTAAATCCCACAGTGACTGAACTATCCTCTGGAGAAAGAAAAGAGGAATTTTTATGTGCTGCAGGTGAGCAGAAGAGAGAGGGAGGGAGAGGGAAGAAACTGGGAGGAGAAGAAGAAGAAGAGGAAGAGGAGACAAGGAGATAGACAGATGGAAAAAGGCGGAGAGAACGCGGGGGTGGCCGAGGGAATTTGAGGGAAGGGTGAAAGGGTTTGATTGTAGCCGAGAAAAGGGGGACACATGGGGAGAAAATGAAACAAAACTGACATGAAATGACACAAAATGGCTTCTGGTGTGGTTAGAGAGGATGCCATACGGATGGACGCTGCAAAGGGAGGCAGTGGGACATATGGAAAAAAGATTAGGAAACAAAAAAAAGCATGGCGAGCAAACACGAGAACTACAGACAGAGGGGGGGAAGATGAGAACCGTGAAGAGCTTGAAAAATGCATGTATATAATTTACAGGGATACACTGGATTTCTTGGAGACTTTAGCCTTTATTTCACACACTGTTGATGGTTTATGATTAGCTAGTAATATTTTGGAGAGGAGGATGTACTCTGGTTGTATTTTACAACATTCAAACCACCACAAGTGACTTTCTGATGCCAGTAATGTATTTTGAATTTGACACACCACACACACATTTGGATTTAGCATGTCCACAGAGGAACCTCACCTCTTAAGGGCAAAGAGGAATTGCACTCTCTTCTACATCCAAGCACTCAGGAAGTAACCAGGACTGCATTTATCACCATTTAAAGTATTATTGTCCTGAACAAAAGATGTGACAGATTTATTTTTGAGGAAGATCTTAGGAGTATTTTTACTGCTGCAAAGATCCTTTGACAATTTTCTTTCACGATTCTGATCCTAAAAATAATAAAGTCACACGTATAAAGACTAAAAATGGGTCCATTGCAGGGTGGCTTCTGTTGTCTCTGACATTAAATAAAATTTATATGATGTTTTAATAACTTTTTATAAGTGCATATAAGTTAAACTCATCATTTTAGGCTTGCTAGGTGGTTGCTAGGCAACAAGATGACATCATAAAATCTGATATAGATAAGTACCTTCAGAGGGCTAAGATGTACCTGTGCGTCAAGTTTGGTTGCTCAACTCCTGATTGTGTAGGAGGAGTTCACAGACAAAGAAACAAACAAACACCCAGACAGACAGAGATTATATGTATTACAGTAAGATAGCAATGGAAAAAATAAACGCTGCAAAGTTCTTCAAAGAATTTGAAACGTGTTCGTGGGAATCTGGCCTTAGTGAAAAATCTATGTGTTTACAGGCTTAACGCTGTGTAATCCTCACTGGCAGGATTTTGCAAAAATGTATCCAATCAACAAATGTTTAGTCTTTTGTCAAGATGAAGGTAAACAACATAAATATGCTGTTCTTGTTACAATGTAATCTTTCAGGATGTGCGGTTACCTAGATTTGAATGAACACACTAGTGGATGACGTCATCGTTATTTACCTCAGCGGTTGGACCTGATCCAACCTTTTTTTCTCCTCTGGGGTGACCCTGCATTGTTTTGCTGCAGTCCCGTTTCTTTGGCACACATCAGCAGGGAGGTTCTTTTCAAATGAATCTGTTTAACTCTGCATTAAGCTGGGATTTCAAGCATGTGGCCTGGGAGCCTGAATCGGACTCCCAAAGATGGCCGACTGGATGACTTTGCAAAAAATGACAAAGAAAGGCATAAATCCTGGGCTGTATGTTTCACCAGAAATTATTGACGGTCGCCTTAAAGAAAAAAACTGTTTCCCACTCCTTTCTTTCTTTATATATTGTCTGGTATACTACTTCAAAGTAAGGAGGTAAAAGGTTAAAAAGGTAAAAAACGGAGACAACTTACTTTTCTTATGCCTTATTCACGCAGGCCCAGTGTTGGGAAGGTTACTTTTAAAATGTATTCCACTACAGATTACAGAATACATGACCCAAAATGTATTTTGTAACGTATTCCGTTACATTACTCAATGAGAGTAACGTATTCTGAATACTTTGGATTACTTAATATATTATCATGCTTTTTACAACTACATGAATGTACTATTGCTGTGTGATTTATTACTATTACTGGAGGTCCGCGGCTCCGAACCGTAGTAAAGGACCTGTCGGGCTCGTAGCTGAAAACTAGCTTTACTTTGTTGTCTGGGTCAACTTTGCTAGCGAGAGACAGAGAGAGGAGTTGAAAGACTGCTCCAACGGAACTTATTGTTTCAGAGGAAAACACGAACACAGTGTACAGTCGAGTCTTAATAGCTTACTTACAACTGGGCTCCTCAGGCACTCTTTTTGGCTGCAGTGGTTATTATTATATTTACATGCTTCCAGCTCCCGTTTCTGCTCGGTGACAGCTCGAGCTCGTACTTTTCCACTCTCCTTTTTCTTCCTCCTCGCGCTCACAGACACATAACGTGTATGGCGGTCCATTCTCCCTGCAACACGGACTACACTGCCCATGAAGCTACATTCTTTAGAGCTATGCCTGTAGCATTCTGCCTATTAGCTTAGCACAACAACAACAAAAAGGAAACCCAGGAAACACACAGTCGCAGAGAGAGAGTCACCCTGTAACCATGGCAACCATAATGCTGCCGCCCCGCCTGGAACAACAGCACATAGCTGTCAAACAAAACCCAAACACAATATGAAACAGGAAAATACCGCTGTGTAATCCATTTATTTCAACAAAGTAACTGTATTCTGAATACCACCTTTTTAAACGGTAACTGTAACGGAATACCGTTACTCATATTTTGTATTTTAAATACGTAACGGCATTACATGTATTCCGTTACTCCCCAACACTGTGCAGGCCTAAAGACTGATCAGCAACCCGCCCGTGACCACCAGTCACTGGGGGAAAATGTGTATTCGCTGACTGGTAATCACACGGAAAAATTAGTCACAAAGAGGTCTGCAATACTACACTGGCAAATGTCTTCAGTAGTCCATAGTTTGGAAGACAACAACTTATCTGCACTCGCTAAGTATTCTCTAAGTAGTAGCGAAAGTGTGAAAATTGCAACACAAACCAGAAACAGAGAAACTATGTGTGACCCTAGCAATCAACCAGCAAGTACAGCAACTGCAAGGAGGTCTTCTTGCTTTGGTTGCTTCCAAGGTAGGGACCAGGTCTGCAACCAGTCACAGGCGGTTGCTGTCCTTGAAGCAAGTTTGAGGACAGCAATAAAATGACAATTTGTCTTCCCGCCAGGTGACCCATGCAATGGTCTTCTGATTGAAAGTTGGTCCACCAAATGTGAAAAAATCAATACAATAACTGGGACGACAACCAGATGTCTTTCTAGTCAAAAAGAGGTTGCTTTCCTATTTTTAATACAGTGTGGCTGAGCCATGAGACAACTTAAGTTGTTCAGAGTCAGTTTTATAAAGGGTTTAAATTAAACGTGAATTTTTTGAAGCTGTACCTAAACTTCTTTATGGTAAAAGCAAATAAATAAAAGCAAAACAATGGAGGGGGGATAAATTTATTTTGGATTTCAGTGGTTTGGCCATTAAAAATCAAACTAAGCTGCATGTGTCTCAAAAACAACAATGAATTTCACACCCCTGCCCTTAAGTTCCCACCCAGTCGGATAACTGAAATTCTTCATATGACTTACACATTTTGTCATATATTTCAGATCTCAGTTGTTCATTGATCCTTTTGTTACGTACCTTTAGTTATATTTCAAATGAACTTAAAAAGTGCTATTACAGAGAAGTGGAATCTGGCACAGCTTCACCCACTTCATAGAGGACGGTGAAAAATGTTCTAACAGGTCAAAACTCCAACAACTTTATTGCTCTATCATTGTGTCTTGGCTTGTCAACATGTGACCCTGATGAAGGCCCCGAGCCAAAACAAGCTTGAGTAAAAAATTGATATTGATATTTCCAAACTTATATACACGGATAATCCCTCTAAATGGTAAATGGCTGGGAAAAAAAATACGAGCCACCAGGGGCGTTTGAACTCAAAACGGAGATAAAGGAGAGGAAAAGCTTGGTTTTCCTTGGAGTGCAAAGGAGTAAAGGGAGCAATGAAACCAGAAAACCAAACGAAAAGAAAAGAAAAGGAGAGCTTTCCAAGAGGAAATAAAAACAACTTCTTCTTCAACAAGATGGCCCAAAATTGAGCTCCTCCACTGTATTAGATCAGTCACACAGACAGGCCTGTGTGAGCAGTAACTGCCTGATAGATGAAACAAGCCAATAATGTCGATGCCTTGTCACTCAGTATCTGTTCACGTCGAAGGACCTGCCAACTGAGTCATACTAACAGGGCTCGGCTATCCTGTTATGTATTAGTTACAGCAATTTGTCTCTGCATCGCTGACAGGCAGAGAGCGGCGAAAAGAGAAAGAGAGAGACGATAGTGAGTGATGGCTGTTAGATAGCTATGCATGACAAGCCTCATTCCAGCGAAGTTCTGACACATAGAGATAATGATTCACACACGTGCTGCACTTGCAAGCCCACACAGGGGCACACACACACACACACACACACACACACACACACACAGATAAACGCACACACTTATAGGCCCCACAAAGCTGCCTTTGTTGACTGCTGGCAGCCGCTCGGTCACTGCTTACTGACTGTAAAAAAACACACGGCGCCTTGTGTTTATGCGTGTGTGTACACATATGTGTCATGCCTTTTAACCCTTTACAGCTCTTAGCGAGAGTTCTTAGTGCGTGCGTGACGATGATGCGTCAGCGTTGACACAGTAAGCCTCCCATATAAGTCACTTCCTAGTGAGCTAATTCTGGATTTGAGGCTCATGCGTGCGCTTGTTTGCCAGCACTTTCGTCCACGTTTGGGTGTTTGTGACTGTGCGTGTGCATGTGTGTGTCAGGGAGGGGAGTGTGCGGTTACGTGCAGGTGTGTACCTTGGAGGTGATGGAAGGGAGATTCTCATTGATCCTTTAATATCTGGCCCGAGGGGAGGCACAGAACAGCAAAATACATGGGAAAAGAAAAAGTGCAGTTGAGAGCAATAAGGCCAAACAAGAAAGACAAAAAAAGAAGATAACAGGTGAAGAAGCAATAAAAGGCTGAAAGACTGTGGGCAGCAGACAATGGCCATGCAAAAAACAAAACAAACCAAAAAAACATAAGAGGCAAAGTTGGTGACAGAGACGGGGCAAACACAGACACAACAAGAGACCCTGGTTGGATGATGGGTAGTGTTTGTACCTGTGCTCATGTAAATCAGTCAGTGTCATGGGTCAGGGGCTGTTCTGGAGGGAAGACGAGCTTCGTGAGATAGTGTAATGAGAAGGAAAAATCAAAGAAGGAGGTGGGAAGAGAGAGATGAAAGCAAAACGGGAAACGATCGTAAATTTTCACCCGGACAGACAAATAAAAACTCTCATACATTGCCTCTCTCACTCCTTCCTTCTTCTTTTTTTGCGACGAATGTGAGCCGGCCTTTGTTTTTCAGGGAACGCCCTGACCCCAAACTCCTCTCCCCTTGTGCCAATCACCCGAAACCATCCCTATAAAACTGAAACCATTGCAAACAAAAATCCCATATGCATTTCTTTATTCTCTTCTCCCAACGGGCTCCCAAATGACCAATAACACCGCGCTCTGTACAAAAGCTAGTATTTATTCTCTCTCAAGTTACAACACAGTATTTTCACACTGGAGAAAAATAAATAAACATCTTGTTCAATAAATAGTATAGATATGATCCATAACCTTTAGCCATATCATCTAAGGCACATTGCAAACACATAACATTTATTCTGAGGAAAAAAAAGCCATCTGTTAACCTCCACGTCTGTTTTTTTGGTATTTAGGAATGTAAAGTTAGTTTAAGGGGGGGAAAAGTTCAGCATTTTGGCACTGAAAATGAGATTACAGAGCAGTTTTCCAACTTGCTTCATGATGTTGTCACTACAATCAGTCACCAGAAATCTGTAGCAAAAACACAACCAAGCCCATATCTCCAGTTCTGAAAAAAAAATCCTGTATCTGTAGCTCAGATACCCAAAAAGTGGACCTATTATGCTCATTTAAAAGTACATATTTTATTTGGACTCTGCAGTTTGAAGCCAGCTGTTTTAGCTCCTTTCTTCTTTAAGCCCATTTTCTTCTGATTGGATGCCTTTTGCAAATGGAAGGTTTGAACAGAACAGGAATATCTGCCGTCAATGACATCACAGGAAAAAAATGTCTAAAACTGTACAGTACTGTGCAAAGGTTTTGAGCCGCCCCTCATTTCTTTATATACTTTTCTAGCTTGGTGTGACAGCCCTTGTTTTTCAACACAGCCTGAACTCTGTTGACAAGCTTTCTTGTCATTTCTCTAAGTTGTCTTTAGGAATAGTTCTCCAGGCTTCTTGAAGGACATTCATGGTTGACTTTTGTTCTGTTCTCTGTCGAGATGATCCCACGCTGCTTCAGTAATGTTGAGGTCCAGGCTCTGAGGAGGCCAATCCATGATAGTGTTTCACGTTGTGTTTTTTTTTAGATGCAGCCCTCAGGTCCTGTGTCGGGTCTTTGCTTCATTTTATCTATTTCTTAAGGGCATGATTTTCAAATACTGTTTATCTTCTGTTGGTAGTTTTTAGCCTTTCCACCACTTCTTTTTTATCCTCCACTTCTTCAGTTTCCTCCAATGTGCGAAGGAAAAATCTGAAAGACCTTCAAAAAGCCAGGAAGCTTGAGACCACTATAAAAATCACAAAAGCTGCGTTCTTGGAAGCAAAATATAAAGAAGTAAGGGCTGGTGCAAGACTTTTGCACAGACATCCATATATGAAAATAAATAAAATAAAATAAAGACAAGCATAATGGGTCCACTTTTAAGTCTTTTTCTGTTTGCGTTTGAGAAAGCACAATCAGTTGCTATAGCTATGGCACAAGACAAGAAGCATAAATGAAAGTTGAGAACAGGGACAAAATGTTGACACTAAATTAAGTCTCGTTTGATATAAAATACATATACAAATTACAATTTGTGGCATTACATGGATGCTGAAGTTATGCAACATTTTATTCAAGACTTTGTGACCACCTGTAGGCTTTGCTGGTTTGCAACTTGGTGATTTTACATATTTACCTTGGCTTAAAAAAATAGACTTTAAAAATGTGTATTCAAATGTGAGCCTTAGAGTTGCAGGTTAGTAGATTTCTTTACCCTGTTTTTATGCTTAAGAAAGCTGACTGAAGGCTGGCTCTAGAATCATATTATTGTACAAATCTGACAGTGGTTTAGATGTTCTCATCAAGCTTCCAGTAAGGAAGCAACACAGTATATTTTCCACTGCAGTGTAGTGTGGAAGTATTTCTTTGCTTTGTCTCAAATGTTATTAACATCTCTTGCTGTGAAGTGAAATATGTGAAGAGCTGAATTGACGGGATAAAAGTGAATGGTGTGTTAAGGCAGGAAACACCACAATAATTAGCGTGTGTGTGCGTATGTGTCCGGGCAGTATGTGTAGTGCTCTTGTAGGGTTACTGTAACTGACCAGTTGACTTGTGATTACGCAGCAGTACCGCTCTGCTGGTTATTTCCAGAGTCATCCCCCTGACTCAGCTTCCTCTCCTTTTCTGCCTCTTTCTCTCCTCCTCTGCGCCCCCATCATCCCTCCGGACATTTTTCCTCCCCTTTTGTCTTTTGCCCATTCAGAATTTTTCCCTTCTTCCTTTAGAGAAAATGAATGTTTGCTGATTCACACATCTGGGGGTCACTGAATCAGTTTTCACTCAATGGAGGCACTGTCTGTCTCGCCGCCTGTCACTCAGTCTGCCCTCGTCTGCATGTGTGTGTCTAACCACCTACAGTGGTATTTCTGTTGATCTATGAGCCGTGAAGTCCGGTAACTCAGCCCAGCCTCAGTGTGTCTCGCTCAATGAGCAGCTATGTGCATAGGCGGGTGACAGTGCTGGTAATGTGTTGGCTTTGTGTGTCTTATATTCCATTAGCACTTCTGGTGACCTGCCAAACAGTCCTTCATTCACTTATTCCAGTACGGTATGAATGCATGTGCTTATGTCCTTTTGTCTGTTAAATCCGTCAGTTTGATTCCACTCAGATTTTGTGCAAATAATTGCCGATATACTGCACTTTTGTGTGTCTGTGTGTGTTTGTGAGTGTGCGTGTAAGTCTTATCAGTGCCTCAGCCTCGGAGCTTCTTCTTGAGGCAGTTAAAGTCCTTCGCCGATCGCCACAGCCAGCTCTGAAGCTCTCGCAGTATCCAGAAACCCTCCACCTTCCTGGTAAAGTCGTTCATTGTCGTCCGTGCCGGCAGCAGGGAAGATGAGGGGGAGGAAGAGGAGGCGGAGGTGGAGGAGGAGGAGGTGAAGAGCGGATTCAAGGGAGGCGAGAGTAGGGAGGTGCCCCTTTGTAAAGATAGAGGGACAGGCTGGGGGAGGAGGGTGTGCTCCTTGCCTGTTCCGAATTGGTAGAGGAGGGAGAGTGTGGACAGAGGAGGTTCGAGAGTCGGGGAGAGGAGGGAGCGAGGAGACCGACGCTGCTTCAGATATCCACTGGAGTATGAGGAGGTAGCACCTGCGTATGCTTGCTTGTCCTCCTCTTCCTCTGACCCTCTGCTCCCCTCTAGAATGAATCCATCCTCCGCTCTGAGCGTGTCTGGATGATGTGCGTTCAGATTGTAGCTGTATTGATGGTCGTTGGTTCCTTGTTGGTTTTCTGTTTGTTGTTGAAGAGAGCCCAAGCCTTTTGTGTCCACATATGACACTTCAACCCCGGGTTCGAACTGCCTCTCCTGTTCCTCTCCATCCTCAGCTATACTTAACAGCCTTCTCCTCCTCACCCATCTCTCCTCTTCCTCCTTCCCTGCTGCTTTTTTTGCACTGGCTGCCCAATTTCCTCTCTCTGGCTCTTCCCTCTTCTCTCTTCTCCGTCTTTCTCCCCTTGCCCTCTCCCTCGATCCGCTACTCCTTCCTCTGGCTGCCTCTGCTCTCCTTGCCTCTTTTCCTCTCCTTTTTTCTGTCAGCTCCTTAGTGACACCATCTTCCTTAACTCCTCTGACTAACTTTGCCCCACTTCTTCTTTGGCCACTACGCTGACCAGGCACCGATCTAGATCCGGCTCTCGATCTGTACAGGTTCTGGCTCATGAGCGGAGCTGGTCGGCCACCTCCTGTCCCCATCTGCAAATACTGCAGCTCACCAGCGTTACTTCTCATGTTTGGAGTTTGTGTAGGATTTGTGTCACCGAGCGCGGTCATCAGTGCAGATATTGAACCCAGAAGTCCATCCAGACCCATGCAGAAGTGCAGGAGGGAGGTCTTGAGTGAGGGGCAAAGGGTTGAGCGGGCCAGCTCCCTGACAGCTCCTAAAAGGACAGAGTAGGCCTTTTGGTTCTGGGCCAGTCGTGCTTTGTTCTCCAGGCGGTGCCACTGGTCCACTCGAGTGGCAGCACTCGGCAGTGTCAGAGCTGTGCTGTTGGGCCGCGGAGGGGAGAAGTCTTTGTCATTAAATGGAGGGCCAAGATAGGTCAGCTGGAGGACAAATGAGAAGAGGAAAGGATAAGATTTATTATAGTTTATTAAAAATTAGGCAATTATTCATCATAACAATTTCAATATCTTCACTGCTATAAAGCTGAACTTGTCAGGGTGAGGAAAAAAAGTCAAGAGCCACTCTATTTGAGTGCTTTAGGGGGCCTCCTTTTTAACTAAAAGGAAGGCGAATACCATGGTGCTACACAGAAAAACAGTGCACAGTTTATGCAAATACACTGTATAAAGGCTGAGCAGGAAAGTCACCCACTAAACTGTGATGACTGACAATTGTTTTGCAGTTTGGCTTTGTTTTCTCCTCCAAATTAGTTTCCAAATAGTTCGGCTAACCGGAGGGTTTGAGTAAAAACCTGTCTGATCTGAAATAGCAGTTTCTGTTTCTTGTCTTGACAAAGTCCCAGATCTCAGCAATTAACATGCAAAAAAACAACCAGCATGAATTTTTTTTTTTTTTTTTGGTTGTGTTCCTTCAAATGTGGGCGGTTTTCTGCTAAATGGTTCTTCATGAGCCTGTTCGCATATGAGAGGCATCATCTGCGGCACATGTCCAGTGACAAACAGACAAAGTTACAGCAGAATGACATATTCTACCAATGAATACAAAACTATAATATTAAAAGCACTGTAGAATTAAAAAGCACTGTTCTTAATACACTCTAGTGCTTCAAGCGGCCATTAGGGTTGGAGAAGTGTGATATAATTGCAGCCCATTTAAAGCCAGAAAGGAAAGCTGGTAAAATTCACCCTATGCAAGTTAATAGACTTATCAGCATCACTGCCTCATTGTTTAATATAAATACCCAAACCTTTTTATAGTAACATCTTGCTTAAATTAAGGTGTTTCTACATAATGTGAGACAGTTTTTGACTTTCAGCTGCAGTCCTGACAGCATTCAGGAGTCAGAAAACAAGTAAAGAAGTGTTTTTACAAATTCAAGAGTACTTCAATATACAGAATTGAATTGGGGATTGAACCACTAAGCCTCCAATGAGTAGACAACCCGTTCTGCCTCCTCAGCCACATCCGCCTGCACTACTATCTGCCTATACCATCCATCTATTCTCTTCTGCTTATGCTTTTTAGGGTCAGAGTGGGGAGGAAACCTGTCCCAGCTACCATAGGGCGAGAGGAGGGGTGCACCCTGGACAGATCACCATGGCTTTACTTAGATCTTATTTTTGGATCTGATGCTGTTCATCAGGAATTACATCTAGATAGACAGAAGTAGTGGGAAGTGCTTTCAGGAGTGTTCTTTAGTTAGTCAAGATCATATTTAAAAAGCAGGGTATAGAGTTAGTATTAATAATGATGAATATGAAGGGGTCTCCATGATGTATAGAGTCCAACAGGGTTGCTTCAATCTCACCATATGACTAGTCACACAAACGTACCATGTACCACGAGAAGGTAAACAACTGAATGCAATAAAACATCCTTCAACTACATAAAGACAGAAGTAATTATGTTTGGCAATAAAAAGGAGGGAGATGCATTAAAGCTCCTTCATGCTCTGATTTCTTGTCAGGTATACTGCTGTAGTATATGTTAGACAGTCTTCAAAATGTAACAGAGATACACCAACAAGATCACACATAACTCCAGTTTCTTGTATCCTTGCACTGTTTGTCAATTAAATATAGAATTCACCTTAAGTCCCAATGTGTTGTCCAAAAAATATCACAAATATGTTTACTGAGCACAAGCCTGCACGGTCTCTCAAGTCTGCAGGGATTGATCAACTCAAACCAAACATGGTGAAATGGCTTTTAGCCATCCTGCTGCCCACAGCTGGAATCAGCTCCCCACGGAGCTTAGATATACCCCAACTGTAGCCATTTTAAAACTAAACTCAAAATAAGCTACTGTTCCCAGTTCTCATTATCTGTTACGTTTATTATTTTTCTTATCTTTGGCCTGGCAGTGTTGGGAAAGTTACTTTGAAGTGGTTTACAAACCAAAAATTTAATTCACACAGGGAGCAGCTCAGCTATAGCAAAATCGCCCGAGGGAGAAACTGGTAAAAAGAAAAAGCTACTTCATTAATTATTTTGCTGAGAGAAAGGCATTATAATATATTACAAAAAAGCCACATGTCAGCTAAATGTCAATCAGTTTAATTTATTGCAAAGAGCTGTACTTGTTTACAAGTATAAGAAAAGAAATACTCCTTTATTCATGGGAAAGTGGAGAAATGCCATCTGTGGCTATCTATATAACATCCATCAGGCTTCCCTTTGGGAACTAGTCCTTGCCTTATACACTCTGTGGGCAAAAGCATTTAGCCACAGCTCTTAATCTTTGAATTGAGGTGTTTTTAGTCCCATTACCACAGGTGAGGTTACAGAGGGGGATGTCCAAGTGATGAGGCGCATCACATGTAAAAGTCACCAAAGCTCTGCTGAGTAAATAAATGCAGAGCTCTGAATCTCCTCTGGCATTAAAATCAGCACAAAAATTGTGCACCTGGTGCTTCATGGCATCAGTTTCCATAGCCTGAGTAGCTTCTGTAGATGTAATGTGTAGTTGGCCCAGTGTTTTTGTCCATATTGAGGACTTTCTGGCCAAAAATTGTGTGTAGTTTCAGTTGTAACTACACAAACATCCACAGTGTGAATATGAACATTAATTACCAGCAAGTTACTGCAAATGACTGAAGTGCCTGTTTGATGACATGTAATTTCACCATAATTTCATAAGGCACCATAACAGATATGTGGCTCTTTATCTGCTAGATGTTCGCTGTCTATTGTTTTCATTGTTGTGAGGGATCATATTCATTGTCACTGTTAAATACATTCTTATGATAAATAGTGCATTTGTGAGTTTTGAGCTATTTTGCTTAAGCATTTTCATTTATTCCTGTGTATTTCATGCATATGCATTCCTATTTGGAAATGATTTACTTTTTGTCTCTCTGATGAAGACATTTTGGTAAAAGACTGAACATATCACAAAACTACTCACATATACGTCTTTGATCTCTTTCAGCTGATACTCCAGGTACTTGGTGAGCTCATAGGTGCTCTGTATCGAACTCCTCTCGCTGGCCAGGTTGTGGAGAGCATCCACGGCGGTGGCCATGGCAGCGGCCAATAGCAAGACGAGCTGGTGCTCGACTATGGAGAAACAAAGAAAACACTGTGAGATGTGTCTTTAATGACATTCACGTTAAATAGCGCACGCTGTAGATGTATTTGCCGTAAAAAAAGAGAGGTGAAATTTATTTTCTCAGATGTGTTGTCATTATTTATGATGAGTTTTTAAATGAATTTTGATGATTGGGAGCTCAACAAGCAAAAAAAAAAAAAAACAAAAAACAGAAAAAAAGAAAATCACCTCCAGCAACAGTTTCCTAGCTTTTCTCCGGTCGCATCACACTGTTTATAGGAATTTTTTTTTACAATATTCCAGTTTATTTCTTTGTCTCTATGACGATGGCCTTGTCTGTTTACATTTTGCCATGTCAGAGTCATCTGACACTGCCAATAAAGCTTTTTCCGTTTCCAATCTAATTTTAGAGGTTTCTGGCTGTCGGAGGTTTACTCTGGCTTCAAATAAAACCTTGTTTAATAGCTTCAGACAGTCAGACAAATGGCTCCTATGTTCAATGCAGCAGTCTGTCAGGACAGCAGTCGCCTGAACGTGCACACACTCGCGCACACACGCGTTCATTCCTGACCGATAACCCCGAAAACAAAGGCATGTGGCTTTCTTTACAATCACAAACATTAATGTGTTTGTATGGGTTGTATGTTTGCTGTGGACTTCTTGTTTAGGTTTCAGAGTGTTTGTGTAGGTGTTTCATGTTACTGTGTGAGTGTTTGTGAGAATGTTTGTATTCTATTATATATGTGGATTAAATTCGCATTGCTGAGAGTGTATACAATGATTGTGTGTGTGTGTGTGTGTGTGTGTGTGTGTGTGTGAGACGGGGGGGGGCGGCAGTGTGTTTGTAAGAGCGGAAACCTTTCAGTGCCCCTGTCTCTGGTTTCAAACTGAGAAAATTGGAAAATTGGAGCTGAAAGGTGATTTTCAACATTAAGGAACTTCATGTACGTCCACTTCTCTTCGTCCCATGCGCTCTCTCTCTGGACACTTTCACACTTTCTCCTTTGCTCGCTAACTCACTCTCTCAGCACTGCTTCAGCCTCTCAATGGAGCCCTGCAAACATTTCCTCTTTTCATTTCTGCTCTCCATCATCCTCTCCGTCCCCCCCCTCCATCCTCCTGACACCCGGACGGCAGGCCGTGATTCATGCTTGTAATTATGGGCAAACCGTGCTGCTGCTCAACAGGTGTGAAATATGCATTGCACAATGTGTGTGTGTGTGTGTGTTTATGTGTGTGTCTGCTTTCTCTCTTATGCTCAATCTCCTCTGTCTTAGACACACCTCAAGCCTCCTGTTGTTTGACCAGTGCAATCCCTTTCTGCTTCCAGATTAGTCACACTCTACTCTAGCGTTCCTATCTTCCCTGTCATACCTTTATCCTCATTTTCTCCTCTCAGCGATCTTATCTCTCGCATGCCTTAGGTCGGAATAACAGCAGACAATTAACCCTGATTAGCTCGCCTGCTCCTCAATTTCCCTTTTCTCTCTCCCTTTGATATTTCACTACGGGGGCCCCACAGGACTAATATGAGACTTGAGACTTGAGGGAATTGCTTCAACACCCTGCAGAACATTTACCCCTAGCGTTCACTTGGGTATAAATAAAATAGAATAAATAAATAAATGATTTCGGTTTTAAATAGTCAACACCTTTTTTTTCCCTTCTCTGACTCACCATATTTGCCATATCAGTATGCACTCCCACACAGGGTTGGGTTGAAACTGAGTGATATGCAAAAGCGTCCCAGAAATAACTGCACTGAGGAAGAGATTTAGCTCTCTATATTAAGTAAGTGATTAGTTATGACTCACCCAAAAATCAGAAACAAAAACAAACCACTAGAATACAGCAACAAGTAGGTTTAATTATGTTACTTCATTTGATTAATTTTTAAAAAAGCACTGTGACATGGCAACTGCTTCTATTATAGCCTCACTTAATAGCAGATGACAGACAGTTTCAAATTAAAACAGGATTAAAAATGCGTGTCATGCTTTGAGTGACAGGGCAAAATCTAAGCAAACAACGCCCTAACTGCTTGATTAAACAAGACTCTTTCACACCAGGTGACTCTTCCCCTACCTGTTGACCCCCAAGTTGCCGACTACATCAAGGCATTTTCCCAGACTATTTTCTGAGCCCGTGGCAACTCCCACACACACCTTGAAGTTAGTCATCCAGGGCAACCCCTCTCAGCCAAGCCTCCTCCTCACTCCTCGTCACCTGTCAGAGGCACTAAGCATCTTTCAGCAACGGCTAAACATTTGGAGCTCATCAAGCAGCTGGCTCCTCCCACTGAACATCCCCCATTAGCATCAAAACACCCTGAAACCAACACAACATCGTTGACTCTTGAAGTAAACAAGCTTGAAGAAAACAAGGGCTCACAGTGTGCAGCGAGGGGTCATTTTCAAAGGGAATAAACAGGTACCGAAAAAAGGAGTCTGGGATGAAGGAGGAAAAATCTTCTTGGCAAAAATCAACCCAAACTGTTCCAAACCGTTTCCTTTTGTCTCCAGCCACATGCTTGGAGATGATTGCCAGACGTGAAAGGCTCTTGTTGTTTTGATTGAGCACTGACATGTCTTAAAGCGGCCTCTGCTGCCGCTAAAAACAACCGCTCTTTTGTACAAGTAAACTCAGATAACTCAAACCGAAAGCCACGTTGTCGTTATATAATATTAGATTGAGTAACAGCAGTATAGTCGGCATATAGCCTGACTTCAAGGCGAGCCCTGTAGGCTTGGGGCTGTGTGTGTGTACCTGGCAGTGGAAGCACACTCCGCAGGGCAGGGTTGAAACCAGAACATTCTCCATGGGAGGATTGCATTACAGCAACACAGGAGTTCCCTACAACGGCCGACCGTGACCTGCTTCCACGCAGTTGTTTGTGTGAGTCTACACATGTGTACCTATTAGAGTTACACATATGCACACATGGGGTGAGGTGGGTTGGGGGGGCTCCTTTATTTGCAACAGATCATATTTTTATCTTCAGTTTGTTCGCCGGTGTAAAGTCAGTTCTGGCACTCTGGAGTCTGGTTGCCATCTGCAGAGCAGAGCTGAACGTGAGGTTCTGGCAGCAGAGCTTGTGCGCTCCAGATAGTTCAGAATTAAACACCAACACGGGGTCAGGGTTCAGAGTTGAATGTTAGGGCGCAAGGATGTGTTCAAGGATAAAAGGACATTTGACATTTTACACTCCAGACGCTGTTTTGGTAAACCAGTGACCCAGTATTTGTGGGTGTTGTGTCGCTTCCATCTGAGAGGACTGGTATTTCATCTTTCCCAGCATGCATCACCATTTGAGGTTTTAAACAAGCACTTAAACAGAATTTGGTATTGTGGGAAAACCATGTGCAAGCAAATCTCTCTGGTCTGGTCCAGGAAAAACTCACTCGGGTGCCAAAAAAGGTTGCCCTCCATCGCTCTAACCACTTGAAAGAGGTCTGAAACAGAGATGAAACCTAAGTACACAGAAGATGTTGTAAATCAGCTCTAGATTCATGATGTTTATTATTTCCTGTGTAATGCTGATTGGATAGGATCGGATGTTGTCATGTGCATACATACATATAAGTGCTGTGTGTACAGTACAAGATTTAACCTTTTGCAAACCCAAGCTATGTTTTCCTGAACCAAAATCCAGAGATGGATGCTAATTCCCTCACTCGTCACACATTAGTTGTATCTAGTCGCTGTGAAGAATTCCTCTACTCCACCAGAGGACAATATCAAACATCACTAGGGACAGAAATAACTGATGTTTCCAGATATTTTCCACTTTGCTGCGATTCGTGATTGGAATATTGAGGTTATATTTCAGCTCCGTGACTGACTTTTAGTATGCTTTTTTTCTCTCCAGACTTTAAGAAAGATATCACGATATAATCTGTTCAATATTTGCCAAAATGACCGGACTCACATCATGATCAGACCAGGCAGCAGACCCTGCAAATACTATTCATGTGAGCCGATGATTGTGATTCTGAGTCAGAGATATCAGAAACTTTTGACAGCTCAAAAAAACAACAACAACATAGTCCGCTAACATCTGGGAACAATTGCTTAGATGTAATTCCTCCATTGGCAGGGACTTCTAAATAATCCTAATACGAACACTAATAGAATTAATTAAGCAAAAGTAAACTAAAATCATACTGTTTCCATTTGTTAGGACAGCACTACAAATAATAACACCACAAAAACATAATAAAATAACACTGCAAAAATGGAACAAATAGTAAAAGCTATTCTAGCCTTACCGACCTCTTCTATGCGCGTTTATACTAAAAGCCACATTCACCCATTCATACACTTTACTCTATTAACTTTAAGCACTTCGTCGAGCTCAAACACAGATGGATGCATCAGATTGGGGATGGGTGTCTTTCCCAAGGAACGCTTCTTTCCCTTCTTATTAGGACGACCGGCTCTACCTCCTGAGCCGCAGCCGCCCCCAGCGTTTCCTGTCCATCCCAGCCTGCCGACATTATATGAATGCAGAACAAATTCAAGCTCCAGCTCAGTGTTACGGCCCTCATCAGACACTGTGAGCGTGGGCGTCACTGCCAACATCAACAAGTTTACAAATTATCGATATGTGCTCACTGAAATCCACATCCTGGAGCCACTAAATGAAAAACTGATCCTCTGCCCTGTCTTGTACGCTTGTTGTCTTCCAGCTAACGTGGCAGAGGCTGAGCTGGAGCCTCAATGTGGCTCTGATGACAGAAAGGAAGCATCTGAGCCAAAAATCAGAGAGCTGTTTGCTTTTTCCATTGTTTTAAACTATTCGGCTGCACTGTACCTGGTGGCAATTTTGTCCTCAGCCATAACATATACAAAAAAACATAAACACACCAGTGGATGCCAGGGGGAAAGCCATGCATCGCCTTACTGATATAAAGGATGGGGGGGAACACAGGCCAGATGGACAGAAGGTTGACATTCTGGGGTCGGGGTCAGTTTTGTCTATCTGTGTACAGTTAAAGGCCAGATTTATGTGCAGTCTGTACTCAATCAAATGTGCATTCCTTCACTAACTCAACACACACACACACGTATAAAGACTGCACACTGGAGTGTAGATCCGTGCATGCACAGGCGTTATACGGAGAAATACATATAAACAAACCTTTTCATAGTCAAGCACACACACACATGTGCAAACTTTTCCCATCCCTTCCCTCATGAGATTCCTTCCTCTGGAGTTTGTTCATGGTGAATTTCAAATTGATCCTCTTGGCACTGGACACACTCTGGGGTTGCCAAACAACATCAATGACCCCCAAAACAAAGGCAAAAGAAAACACACATTAAAAAAATCCAATAAAAATCATGTTCATGCCCAGAATCGCTCTTTGCAACCATTTCTCGCAAGTTGTAAACTCAACATCTTCTGCTCGGCTGCGCTTCTCGCTTCATTGTCTGTCTCCCTCTTCTCCTTATAAGTCAATCTACCCCCTCCTATTTTTTTTAAATCACTGGATTCCAGTGGCTCCATGCTTTATCGCCATGTTTGGTTTCAATTTCTTTGTCGCTTCATCTCCACCACTCTCTCCTTAAATCTCTCTGAAACATCAAACTTCCATTTTAAAGTCTCCTTCCTTTCTATCCCTAATTACCTTTCCCTTCTCTTCCTTTCACTAATTGGCTCCACTCGTTCCCTCCATCAACATCTCTCATTCCCTCCCTCTTTTTTTGTCAGACCTTCAGTTTTTAATTTACCTCGAACCCCCACCACTTGCCATCCCCGATCTCACAGATTTTGCTTAGAAAAACACCCCGTAAACAGAATCAGACGAGAATCCGCTGCCGAATCGAGACTCCCCTGCTCCTCTACGGCCTTGATGGAAAGCCGAAGAGCAGAGGTGGAAAATACGGAGCTGTTTATCGAAATACGAGGTAGCACTGAAGAGTATAAAAGGATTGGGAATACAAAGGAAAAAAATGCAAAATATTCTTTACTTCCAGCTTCTTAAATTCTTCAGCTTCACCGCTTTTTATCATCTCACAGGAGATGGAAAATAATAGTGGCAAAACAAGGGATTTACAGTCCTTACCTTCACTAACAGATTAAAAGGCACAACTGTCAATAATGTAAATATGTAATAGCTCCAGACCTCCTGAAAGTGCCTCTGTACACTTTCTATACCCTTAAGGTCAGCTTAGGGTCAACCTTTTCATTTATCTATTGGACAGCTGTCCCTATATATTATCTTTTAGATTCATACACCAATTCTCTTTAAAGAAACACCCATGTGCTGGTGGAATACGGGTCCTTATCATTATCGCTTGTGCTCTGAGCAGTTTGACTCTTGTATCATCTGGGTTTTTGTGTCTGTGTGCATGCGCCTGTGTAAATTCACCAATTTACGCCACTTTGTCAAGAACCTTTTACTCAGTTATATTCATTCTTCGGCTTCCCTTGCGCATTACTCACTCCAGCTGAAGTGTTTATGCGTTTCTCTTATACGACGCATTGTTAAATAGTCGCTCAATGTGACAAAAACCTAAAAGAACCGCTGTAACTTTAAAATACTGGCTACACATACACTAAAACTTGGCGATTGGTTACTTTAATAGGATATAAAAGACAGATTTTTTTTGTTTGTTTGTTTGTTTTGCTGCAATTTAAAAAAAAAAAAAAAAAAGTCTTGATCTGGAAGTGAGGAAGATATTTTGGAGCCTTGAAGGATAGACAGAGGGAAAGAAGAGGAGGAAGAGGAAAAGGGGTCGGTGGAGGGGAGCACGAGGGAGCCGGTGAGGGAGAGTTTTGTGAAGCGAGGGGCCATGTTAATTTGGGAAAAATGTAAACAGCATGTGTAACTGTTCAAAGCGTGACCGACTCATTTTATATCAGTCCCCCCCTTCTCTCTCCGCTCTCTTTCCCTCTGGGTGCTGCAAACTTCTGTCAATCTGCACTGCATTAACCCCTCTACCGCCAGTTCCTCCTTCTCCCTCTCTCCTTCTCTATTTACTTTTATCTGTCTCTCTCCCCCTCCACACACATCCTCCTGATGTTCACGTATACCGTGAAGAATTGGGGATGGCGCTGCAGTGAATAAAAAGATGTGAAAGGCTCACTTTATCCTGTTTTCCACCTCCTCTGCTCTCTCTCCATTTATCCCTACCTCTCTTTCTTTTCACCCTGACTTTGTTTTGTCCTTTTTAACCAGCATTTTGGAGTTAACGGGTCCAGCACATACTAAAGCTTTTATCTGAAACACACTGACACTAATTCAAGCCTCGGGGCAATAAAAGTCTTTGTCTGCGTGTGTGTACGCAAAAGTCAGACAGTGAAGAGGAAAAGCGTGTATCTGTGCATCTGTGCAAGATAAATCCAAAGTGTGTGTGTGTGTGTGTGTGTGTGTGAGACAAAGACAGCTGGGCTTTCTGTGTATTTATTTGCTCCGAGTATCGGTTTGTTCTGTAGTCAGCTTTCTGTTTATTGTCCTTCTAAAGTTACACTATACCTGATGTGAGACTCAAGATGGGACAGAGAGCGAGAGGGGAGGATGACAGAGGAAGAGGAGGAAGAAGAAAGCAGCAGAGCTGGTGATTTTTTTCTTATTTATACTTTTTGCTCAGAGCATCATTTCGTCATGGGCCATCCTTCAGTAGCTGCTTATCTTTCCTTCTTCTTTCACTTCTCCTTTTCCCTTCGTCTCCTAGACATGGAGCAGCAGCCGCACCAGTGGTCCCAGGGGAAAAGTGTGTGTGTGTGTGTGTGTGTGTGTGTGTGTGTGTGTGTGTGTGTGTGTGTGTGTGTGTGTGACTAACGTGAATCATGTACTTTGTCATATCAGTGACAGTTAACTAGACAGGGGCTTTAGCTGCGTCTGACCCCCTCAACCCCAGTCATTTTTTTCCCTTTTACTGTGAATAAGACCCCTCCCCATCCATCTTTCACTCTCACAGACATTTTTCAGCCTTTCTCGCTCTTTTTTTCACACTCTCTTCCTGCCATCCCTCTCACATGGATATTTAACACCAAATTACCCTAAAATTACATTTCCTTTATTTTCGCTCCATTCATATTTCCATCCATTTTTTTTACTCTGTTTGTTTTTTTCTGATAACCCTCAGAGAATTGGATGATGGACCACTAAACCCACGTGTGCTCCTTCACCAGTAATTTCCAAATGTGAAGAGATGACTCACAACAACCTTTAAACTCATTTTATATTTAAAATAACAACAAGAAAAATAAATATTAAAAAATAAAATTAAGGTATTTCTTTCCAGGATTATAAAAAAAACCCTGTTTTGATATTTGGGATAATTTGATGTTTGGTTTTAAGTGGAAGAAACGTGCGCATGTTAAAGCCTTAGGCTACACAGGAAAGAATCATATTTGCGGGGATTACGCACTAAAATATTCAAACTCGGCGCTTTTGCCACAACTTTTAATAATGATTAAAGATGCAAGGCAAAACAAATTATTAAATAATAAAGCAAACGTTTAAGTGTAAAAGAAAGAAATGTAAAAAAAAAAAAAAAAGGAAATTCCACTTAATTCCACTGTAATTTTACTCTGTCTGGCAACAAAGTTTTTCTTTTTCCCATCATCCCTCCATAAAAGGTTTTAGATTCATGGTCTTACCTCCACAGAATCTCCTCATTTTCCTCAAATCCTTTTATCCACGTCGGTGCGCTCTCAGAAGTTCATCCACTAAGCGCAGAAAGAACCCGATAATGATCTCCTCTCTCCACTTGGAGATTAAACAGAACCGCAAACCTTTTTCTTTTTTTTTTTCGTCTAATCGGCTCAATAAAATCTGCTCAGGAGAAGATAAAGTGAAACACAGGTGATGTCGATCCAGTCATTTAAAGTGAAATATTTGTTACATTCAGTTGAAATATTGACGATCCGCTGACTATGGTGCGTGTGGTCTGTGCGACAGACTGAATGACGGCGGAGCCTTTTTGTACCTCCTCCTCCTCCTCTTTTTCTACCCTTTCCACTTATTTCCTCCCCTCCTTCACATCCCTGTCTCTTCTTCTTCTCCTTCTTCTTGTTTCGTTATCCGCCTCCTCCTCTTCAGTAAATGGTGGTGATTCACCGGGTTGACGCATCACGGCTCAACTTGACAGAGCCGCTGAACCACGAGACTTGTCACAACTCATTTCTTCCTCTCTCTCCTCTCGTCATCCTCGGGAACCCGATGTAAGCGCGGCCGTTTGATCTTAAATCTGCTTCCTTTTAACAAGGTGCGAGTCCGATTTGATCCGTTCAGCTGAGGCCAGCGTGACCTTCAAATCGTCCGGGAAATACGGAACGAATTAGACGTTCTCTCTCTTTTTCCCTTTTATTACAATAATAATTATCATTATTCATTTAACTAAGCATTTACGCTTCCACTTGGAGTAAAAATTAAATTACCAAACAGTCGAAATGTTTTTTTTCTCATTTGTCCTCTTTACGCAGAGACCAAATTAGTTTAAAAATGTACATTAAATCTATTCGTTTAAAGTAGGCCTAATAATATTGCACAGAAATCTCAAATAAAGTGAAATAACATAACAAAAAAAATCAAGGCTGTATTTTAATTAAACTGGGGCGCAAATAATAAAGGAAATAATTTGCGTCTAAAAATATTACATCTGTTTTGTTTTTTTTTTTCCCCTTCTGTTTCTTTGCGGGAGAATGAAGGCAAGTGTTTGCTTGCTTGTCCCGCGCTTCTTTTCTTCTCCCTCCATTCCTCAGCTCTTAGTTTTTTATTGACAGTGAGATTATTCTGGGTCTTCTTCTCTCACCTCCAGCTGTCACTCAGCGTGCCAGCCAGAACATCAGCCCGTGGCATGCAGCGCCGTATCGCGCCCTGAAGCACCGCTGCTGATACTCTTATTTGTCCCGGATCCAAGTAAAATTCTTTCGTAATCGCTGAGATATTCCAAAATCCGTCAGACCCACCGGTTCATGTGGTTGAATAAAGTAGTCTAGTTATACGGACTGACAATGTATCCTCAAAGCTGGATTAAGGTGGAGGAGACGGAGGAGGGGGTCCTCAAGGACTTTGCCAAAAGCTTCGTCGGTTTGTTTCAGCCTCGTGTGCTGATGTAGGGAGAGTGTGTGTATGTGTGTGTGAGAATGTGAAGCACTTTTAAACTCACCTCAAACGATAAGGGCCTTAAATTCGCCCCGATTTAATTCAGGCCTGCTGAGGCCCTGTTTTGAAGGGGAAGGGGGTTCATTTATTTGGCCGATTTCTGTTTGGTTGCCTTATGTTGCATTTTCTTAAATTGATTTAAAACGAAATAAAGGCCAAACTGTGCATTTTGCCGTAAGGTTTTCAATAAGGTTTGTTGGACCATGCGTACTAGCCTATTTGATCCGGGGCCTTCCTACCTCTGTCCATATGTCGTATTATAAGAGTCTAAATAACTATTTAGAATGATGCAATATTCCTATTTGACTCTTTTTGTAATTTATTAAAAAATAAACCCATCAGTATTGTTATAGTTTGTGTTTAATACTATGTTATTAAACTTTTTGGCACTAAGTAAAGGCTGCCATACTAGCTTCATTAGCTGTGCTCTGTGCCACCCAGTGGTGATGAGCGGTTACTGCAACGCATTCTGTCCTGCGCAGACTCCGTGACAAAATGTTTTTGTTTTTTTTGTTTTTTTGTCCAAGTTTCACACAGACCTCAGCTTTCAAACCACTTCAAATCCTTGTAATTTACTACCCACCAAACACCTCAGTAATTCAAAGGAAGAGGGGGTAACGTCTCAAAACCGGAAGCAAATACGAGCCACCCTTTGAGTGTTTCCTGTGACTAGCTCCCGATGCTACACGCGGGAAAACAGGCGAAGCTGCTGAGCACTGTCACAGTAAGACCTGAAGTTTTTTTTAAACTCTGCATTCTCGTTTCTTTAGAAATTAATTTTTTGATATGTATAAGCAACGAGGGAGTGCGTGGCGCACAATTAATTACTTTGAGCGACGTCGTTTGTTACAATAACCCCAAATATTTACATGATTTCTTTTTACCGGCCTAGTGCTGATGGGGCGCTGGATTTTAACTTAGGACCAGCCCGAGCGGGCGGCGTTCTAGCGCGTGCCGTATTCAATTTGAGGATTCAGTTGGAAACTGTCCCACATCGTTGTATAAAAGAAGCGTACCCTGTGCAGTTGAAGTTAGCCTAGCTATTGTTAGTGGCGCAGCATGGATGATAGTTAAGGGTTGCTTCGAGAAACACAAAGACCCAACTGTCGCTGACACATTCACGCCATAAGATAACGATATTCGTAAACTTTCGCCGGGCAGAGCTTTCTTTTAATTGTTCATAGTTAGCTGTTAGCTGGCTCAGAACTTCACTCAGTTCTTTAAACACTAATAAACGGAAATATTGAATAACACGAAAAGACCCAAATTCAACACGAAGCTGCTTTTACAGTTTGCACACTCACAGGATGGCTGCATTCTGCCTCTCGGGTGTTTTGGCTCAGTCGCTGCGTGCTTGCTCATGTTTTCATCAACACCACACTACTTTCCCACCGTGAGGAGCAACAACAAAATGCAGACCCCAGCATGCCACAATCTGGGAATGGTTTTAAAACCAGGCGTGACATAAGCCTCGTTGTAGATGTTTGGTTGTATTTAGTGCCGTTTCCTCCGTTTCTGTCTGTCTGTAGAGCATCAGTCATCGCCTGTAGCCAAAATGGGAGACACACTGGAGTTCAACGAGATCTACCAGGAGGTTAAAGGCTCCTGGGTAAGTATCTTCACCCACCAGCTCTGCTCTCAAATTCTTTCAGGGCTTCATTGCAGTCTTTTTTGAAGTGGCATGGCAGACAAACATCAGCTCCTGTGCTCTTATTTGCAGATAAGCTGATGGGTCAGAGCAAAATTATTTGCAGTTCTGATTTCTTTTTTTTGTTTGTTTTTTTGCCTATTTGTGTCACTCAGATTTTTCAAATCTTCAAACAGATGTCAATATTAGAGAAAGATAACCTGAGTAATTTTTTTTTAAAAATGCAGTTTTTAAAATGAGGATTTCATTTATTAAGGGAAACAAAGCCACCCAAACCCGCCTGGCCCTGGTTCAATTACCTCCTAAACCTAATAACTGGTTGTGCCACGCTTGGGAGCAATAATTGTGCCGTATTGTTTTATCTGCCACACTGGAAGGTTTTCAGTCACAAATGTGCTGTTTTAGGTCATGCCAAAGCAATTGGCAATCTCAGTTGGATGTAAGTCCGGATTTGATTAAGCCTTTGATCATTTCAAGGTAGATTTGCTTGTCTCTTTCTAATCACATTGCCTGAGCTGAAGGGCACCAACTGCTGCATGGGCATTCTCCTTAAGGAGTCTCTGGTAAAGAGTGAAAAAGGGTAGCTTTTGTGTGGTCAATCCACCGAATATTTTCCTAAAAGTCTTGGGGTATCGTCAAGATGTTTTTGGCGAACGTGAGACGAGCTTTCGTTTTCTTTTTGGTCAGCAGTGGTTTTCACCCTGTAACGCTCCCAAGGATGCCATTTTTGCCTCTTTTTTTTTTTGTCTCTCTTTTTTTTATTGTTCAGTCATGAATTCTGACCGTAACTGAGCCAAGTGAGGCCTGCAGTTCTTTAGATGATGCTCTGGGTGTTCTTTTGTGACCTACTAGATGGGTCATTGATGCACTTTTGGAGTAATTTTTATAGTCCAACCACACCTGGGAAGGTTTAACACTGTTCCAGATTTTCTCCATTTGTAGATAATGGCTCTCACTGTAATTCACTGGAGTCCCAAAGCCTTAAAATGACTTCATAAGCCTTTTCAGACTTATAGATGTCAGTTACTTCGTTTCTCATCTGTTCACTGTAGCATGATGTGTTGCTTTTTGGATCTTTTAGCCAACTACGATTTGTCAGACAGGTTTTATTTAAGTGATTTCTTAAGTAAACAGGTCTGGCAGTAATCAGGCCTTGCTGTGGCATTGAACTCAGCTCTCAAGAAAATGTGGTTAATTGCAGTTAATTCATGATTTAAGATGTGCCAGATATGTTTGGATATTTTAGTTTTTTGTTTGTTTGTTTTTCTTAATAATTAAAATCATCGTTTTAAAAATTGCATTTTGTATTCCTTGGGTTATTTTTTTTATCTTATGTTACAATTTGGTGATCTGAAACATGTGACAAAATACTAAGAAGTCAGGAACAGGAAAAATTCTTTTCTATGGCACTGTATTATTGTATTATTACACAACCTAGTAAAAATAAGATGCCTTTAAATGCTGTTAGCATTGACTCTTAGCCATGAGTGTGAAAAAAATGAAACTGTCATCGGCTCAGCTGCAGAATTTTTGTTTTGCTGAAAAAACATTTACTCTTTTTTTTTCTTGTAAAATCACTATTGTAAAGAGGGTATCCATGCCCACGAGTACGGAAACAATAAGAAGATCTGGATTTTTGTTTTGTAAATTAATCTAAATCTAAACTAATCATCAAACTTAAAAAATAAATGTTATGATGTGAGCAAACTCCCATTTGGAAAGTTGTAACCAGTGTTTTTTAGTTTATGTATAAAATAGTTGAGTTTTTAATTTTTCAATATCTCGCTGCAGAATGACGGACGGCTGCGTTTCAGCAAGCAGAATGTGGTTTATAAGAGCAGCAAGACGGGGAAGGTGGATAGCATCCCTGCCAGCGAGCTCAATTTGGCCCAGTGGAGGCGGGTGTGCTTAGGCCATGGCATCAAACTTGGCACCAGCACGGGACACGTCTACAAATATGATGGCTTCAGGGACACGGTGAGTTCTGGATGCACATTGCATGCCTGCAGGCTGTTTTGTAGATTTGGGTAAGTGTGTGTGTGGTTCATATCTCTGACGAGTCTCTGAAGTTTCTCTTTTTTTTTCCCCTGGGATCTAAATCTTTTCTCTCCATTTCTGGGAAATAATTGTTACCTTACTTGGAGGAGAACAAGGCAGCAGTGGAATATTTCAGAGTGACACACACTGCTGGTTTATTCAGCGCTGTTTATAGCCAGGGATGTAACCCAAGCAAGGGGACCTCTGATAAACAACTTCCATTCCCTGTCTGACATTTCCTCAGGAAAAACACTACCATCTTGCGAAAATGCCACCACTTGAGGGTGCGTATGGGTGCGTGTGTGTCAGAAGTACGCGAATGAATCTGCTCTTCTCCCCGTAGCTCCTAATGGGATTAATGAGGGAAACGAGCACGAGCATGTGTGTTCCATAAACAGTGTAATCATCGGCTCATGTGAGCCAGTGTTTATATCAATCCACTGAAACAATTTGGCTCAGAAAACAGACAAGAAAAAATTGTGGTTGTGTTTGTTTTTTATCACTCCATTTTTTTTCCCCTGCTCTGCCTTTTCCCTGCTGCTCTGAGTGTGTGGGGAATGTCAACACACAAGTACAACTCGGAGATGGAGGAGCGGGTATTAACCTGGAGTCTGCAGCTGTCTCCTGGGGTTAATCAGCGTATTTTTTTTCAAGATGGATCCTCTCAACCTGGAGCGCAGGCCGTGATGTCATTGTTTATTATCCCACGGTTAGTGTCGGTAATCGAGAATTGGCTGGAGGTTTAGCTGCTGGCGTGCGGAGCAGACTCTTTGATTCATTTGTCCCTGTGAAGCGTTCTTGAGCAAGATGATGAATCTCTGCCAGATAGTCTGTTATATAGCTGACCTGTAACTGTCATGTGGAGGAGCAGAAGGTGTAGAAAAGCATGGATTTCACTTATGTTCATGTCACTCACATGTTTAGAGTGCAGCTGGCCCATAACGCTGTTGCTGACATTGCGAGTGTGGTGTTGAATGTATGCAGCAGCCCACTGTGGATGTATTTTACTATTGGGGTTCAAAAGTGTTTTGGCCTCATGCGTCAAACTGTCAGGTACTAAAGGCTTCCACCCTGCATGTAAAGTTGAAATAGTTTGACAGGTAACAGAAACAATTCATAGGTAGTTAATCGTTTAAATCACAGCTCAGTATTGTTTTAACGCAGCTTGTTTGTGTGGTAGGATAGAGCAAGACAACACCTCAGTATTTATGTTGTTGTTTTGCAGCTTTTTGAGATTTTATAGCGTAAACTAGCCCTGCCCAAAAGTTTTTCTGCCAGCTGTTAGTTCAGATAATGAGTTGCTTAGTCTTTGTACCTCTACAGGATTTTTCCTGGCTTAAAATTGGCCTTTGATGGTGCCTACATATAAACATGATTGAGCCACACGTGCTTAAAAACATGTATTTATAAATGCATTTAAAACCAATTGTAGGGGGATCGCAAAGCTAGTTGATTTTGGCAAAGTCTGTGTTAAATCAAACACAAATGTTTTAAGTTTAAACCTTAATTTTTTATTTTTTTTTTTAAACAGACTATATGTAGTAAAAGTCTTGCAGTTTGACATTAATTTATTTGTTTCAATCTATGTTGTTTTAGATTATGTCAAAATCGTTTCAGGGCTGAAAATCTTTTAAGTAGCATTGTTAATGCAGGGCAACATTGCATAGCACATAAAAGTAACATAGTAGCAAGCCTTTAAAGAAACAGAGCGCTCGCTCTGTGCTTCATGAGGAAACTTGTCTGATGTTAGAGAAGCAAGATGCTGACTGTGTAATGTTAGATAAACCGTGTTTAATGTTGACAAATGATGCCTGCAGAGTTTGGACATTCTTGAGTGTCTTTTACCTCCTCAAAAGAAGTCTCGACATCCCGCCTGTAACTGCATCGATGAACGGTTGATGTCTTTCTGTAGCCACTTCCTGTGGTGGACTTGACTGTGCACAACCAAACAAAAACAAGACTCTTGTCATCAACTGATTAGTTGGTACAATGTTTTTGGAGGGCGGCCCTAATCCTTATTGTTCCAGGAATCAATGATAAAATAATTGTTAGGTTCGGTCCTAATTGAAAGCTCACTTTTTCTTTTCCGTTTAAAATAATCTTTTTTGAGTGGTTGTTTCAAGTATTTGAGGTTTCAGTCCAGATGTTGACAGTACTTTATACAGCTGCTTGACAGCTGTACAAGAGCTCCTTATGAAAAGATCTTAAATGAAGAAAATGGCAAGGGGGGATTCTTATATAATAGTTGTAATTTTCACTTTTTACTCAATTTAGTCTTTGTTTCCAGAGTTTGCTTGTTTAGATTTTACACTAAAGATATCAATTTTTTAAAAAATTATAATAATAATAATAATAATAATAATAATTATTATTATTATTATTATTATTATTATTATTATTATTATTATTATTATTATTATTATTGTTACTACTACTACTACTATGGGTGTGTTTTTACTTTTTTTCTTCCATTTTTTCCCAGGGAGAAGTTGAGAACAGGAGTTACAATACAAACACTTGACTCACAGTCATGTAGACATCCCAGTCTCAATAAACATAACCACCAAACCGCCTCATCAGACTGGCCATGATGAAAGATTTGACCACAATGACAGAGTGAAATTAAAGAGATTTAGCTCTCCATTTTTTATTTTTTATTTTACTTAGTTCTGTTATACATTGTTTGAAATAGTTTCAGTTAACTCTAATTTTTTCCTGTACTTATTTTTTAAGCCTAGTCTTAATAAACTGTATAAAGCAAATATCCAACTGACATAATGAAAGTGATCTTTTAACAAAGTGGATGAAGGCTTTTGGAAAAGCAGGGATTTAAAATGTACTAATAAAAGGCAGACAGGGTGGTCATGTTGGGTAAGTGTGTGTGTGTGTGTGTGTGTGTGTCTTTTGGTGGTCTGTGTTTATTATAACTTCATGAGCTGGGCAGTAACAAATCTGCCAAAGCTTCATCGAGGAGATGAGAACTTGCACAAACTCTGATTTTTATGAATTTGCACATCTGCTTGCGCCTGCTCTCCTATCTAAAAAATGCCTTAATGCTGGTCAACAAACATGCTGATGAACTTCAACGCACACACACGAACACACACTTCTGAATCTCTGGGCTCTAATTGGCTGTAATAACCTCATGGACAGGCAGATATCCAGGTGCATAAATTCGGTTTCCCACAGAGTCTCATTCTACCTTACACACACTCACACACCACAATCACTTCCACATGTGTTTGCACTACTGGGACTCCGTGTGTGTGTGTGTGAGAGAGAGAGAGGGAGAGAGAGAGTGTGATTGACCATGTGTTTGTCGCTCTGTGTGATTTCTTTCCAGTTGTAAGGGGTCCTGCAGGATAAATAAACAGGCTGATTGTCAGTGGTGGTGTAGAGGGAAAGAAGACAGAGAGGGTGGATGGATTACATTCACCTCCTGTGTTCCCAAGAGGCCCAAACGGCGGACATAGTTACAATTGCGTTGTGATTAATTATCCCATTCCTCCTTCTTCTTAGGTGGTGTTTTTATAAGCTTTGACCCATGTGGAGCCAGTGCTTTGACTGCATTGCTAACTTTGAGGCTTTTTCTTCCTTTTGTTTTCACCTCTTTCTCTTCTGTCAACCTTTTTTCCCCACTGTTATTCTTTCTGCTCACCCCACCAGGACTTTGAGAAGATTTCAGAGTTTTTCAAGGCCAACTACAAGGTGGAGCTGACAGAGAAGGACATGTGTGTGAAGGGCTGGAACTGGGGAACAGCCAAGTTTTCAGGTAAATTTTTCAGAATCACTGCACTAATAATGTCTGAAATATTGATGATGATAAGTGAGGTGAAAATCAGCAGTCAATTTAAGATTAGTTTGCTGTTTAACATCAACTCAGAGAGCTCTGAAGACAAGGTCAGTTGTTTCTCTCCTAACTGTCTTGTTTCTTCCTTTCACAGGGCCACTGTTATCCTTCGAAGTCAATGACAACACAGCGTTTGAGATCCCACTGTCCAACGTTTCCCAGTGTGCCACGGGGAAGAACGAAGTCACTCTGGAGTTTCACCAGAATGACGACACAGAAGTCTCCCTTATGGAGGTCCGATTCTACGTCCCACCCAGTCAGTCTGATGAACGGCAAGACCCCGTGGAGGTGACAAAGGATGCTTTACTTCTGCTTTTTTTGTTTGTTTGTTTTTTTTATGCTTTTCTTTGTTTTTGTTTACAGTAGTTCTAAAACTGTGTGTTTTCATTCAGGCATTTTCCCAGAATGTGTTATCTAAGGCTGATGTGATCCAGGCTACAGGAGACGCTGTGTGTATCTTCAAAGAGCTGCAGTGTCTTACACCCAGAGGAAGGTAAAAGATTGACATTTGAGCACCCAAATCCAGTCACCTACCGATTTTCTGATTTGATTTTAAACCAAAAAATTGAATCAGTGAGTAGGTCGCTCACAGGCCAGTTTATCACTATACTTGATACTAAGGGAGCCAAATTGTACAAAGAAAATATTCCCATGCTGTTACACTACCACCAGCCTGAACTTGGCAGACTGGATCCATTCTTAAAGGTTGTTTACACCAAATTTTGACCATACTGCCCAAATGTCGCAGCAGAAATTGAGACCAACCACACCAGGGAATTTTTTTTTTTTTTTTTTACCTTTGACCTTCAGCGGGTCATCTTGACATTGTCTACATGCAGAAGTACATTGAGTTGCTGCCAGGTGATTGGCTGTTCAGATATTCGAGTTAACAAGCAGTTAGGCTGATATACCTAATAATAAAATGGCCTTTGTATATTTGGATAAAGCGTGCATAAACCTTGCACTTTCATGAAGTCACACTTATGAACTCACTATATGATTCACATTAGTTAGTTATTCACATTAGGAGTTAACCAGTTAATTTTTCTTTCTTCAGATATGACATCCGTATCTACCCGACATTTCTTCACCTGCACGGTAAAACGTTCGACTACAAGATTCCCTACACCACCGTCCTCCGTCTTTTCCTGCTGCCACACAAGGATCAGAGGCAGATGTTCTTTGTGGTATGTGAACTTTTCTGTGTGACTTTTATTGTTGACAGTGTTAGCATTTAATGCTCCCATTTTCTGACCTCCTTTCTCTTTGTGGTGTTTTTGTTTTCTTTATAGATCAGTCTGGATCCTCCTATCAAGCAGGGTCAGACACGTTATCACTTTCTCATTCTGCTCTTCTCCAAGGAAGAAGATATTAGCCTAACTCTCAACATGAGCGAGTGAGTGCATCTAGACCTAGATTGGCTTCAGCTAATTTTGACTGAAGAATAATGTTGTAAAGCGTGTGTCCACTAGGGGGAACCAAGGGTCTGAGTCAGTAGTGTCAGTAAAAACAGTTCTTTGCATCATTTAGAAACTCTCAAAACTTAATTTTAAGGTTTTAAACTTTGTTCTTTCCCATGTGTGTAACAGAGAAGATGTGGAGCGTCGTTTTGAGGGTAAACTCAGTAAGTTCATGTCAGGATCTCTTTATGAGATGGTGAGCAGGGTGATGAAGGCCTTGGTCAACCGTAAAATCACAGTACCTGGAAACTTCCAAGGGTAGGCATCTCATATACTTCTGTTTTTCAAAAACACTTTTTTTTTTTTTCTTTTGCAAAATTAAGTATAACTGTGTCACTCTTCCTCCTCAGACACTCAGGAGCCCAGTGCATCACCTGCTCTTACAAGGCATCCTCAGGCCTCCTCTATCCTTTGGAAAGGGGTTTCATCTACGTCCACAAGCCCCCTGTTCACTTGCGCTTTGAAGAGATCTCTTGTGTCAACTTTGCCAGAGGCACCACCACAACACGTTCTTTTGACTTTGAGATTGAGACCAAGCAAGGGAACCAGTACACTTTTAGCAGCATTGAGAGGTGAGCATTGAGAGGTTTTGTTAACAGGAGCAGACCTATCATAAAAACACAAAGGTATCCTGGTTATGTGTTTCATGCTGGGGGAATATTCATTCATATACAAGTCTGGGCATGATTTTCACTCTGGCACACTCGTTCACATTGTGTGGGTTTTTTTCTTCTTCTAATAACTCACTTTAGAGGATGAGAGTAAATCCATTTTGGTTTCTGGCTGTTTGCATTGACCACTCTGCTGATTCAGCATCTCCATCTTATCGCCACTAATGTAACATGATCCTTCCAAGCACTAAAAGTCATCATCTGCATTAGAGTTGTCAGACTTTCATTTCATTTTGTGCCATATACTACAAAACTCAAGCTTAACATGAAGCTGCAGGAACCTAAGTTAAGTGCCTACATGGAGGGTTATATTCCCATCAAAAGAAGGACAGTAGGTAATGTCAGATTCTGAAGCAAGGATGTTGTTCATAAATTTAGATCTTGCTAATACCATGTTTTTATTTTGTTTATAGCTTTTGCCAGCACTGTACTGCTCAGACAGGAGCTCAGTTATGATATAGGTTCATGTGCCAAAATATGGAGGAGGATGAGCATTTCCTATGGATGACTCTAGGGTTGGGTGATTGCCATGGTCTGATTGTCCCCATGTGGGATCGCCAGTGAAATGTCTTACAAATGAGTATATGTGGAGATGAAATATGAAGCAATATTGAGATGGATTGAGACAGATTCATGTTATTATGAATATCATAGTAAGAAATATCTTAATGGAATGCATTAATGGTGGACAAGAGTCTCCATATTTTGGCATCTGAACCTATATCATAATTGACCAATGGAGACAGGTGAGCCATCATCGACATTGTTGTCCATCAGCACAACTTGCCATACTACATATTTATAATGTCACTTTTATAAACAACAACAGAGGTGACCATTGTGCTGAAAAATAAAACCATAAATAAAGGAAATAAAGCACAGATACCAAACACAAAATAGCTGTAGAAGTGAAACAATAAAGGAGTACATAAAATGTAACTTAAAATCACAGTCAACATCTCACACTGGGTTCAAAGCCAGGGAGTAAAAGTGTGCTTTTAAGGGATTTAAAAACAACAAGAAAAGGAGCCTGCTTGATGTGCAATGGCAAACCACAAGTTTGCTGGTCTACTGACCTGAGAGAACCAGTGTGACATTTGGCTGGATCAGAAAAAGAAACAATGGGGCACCACCATTAAGATTCTTAAAAACAAATGAAAGGGTTTTAAAATCGATTTGTAAATGGCCTGAAATTGGGCTTATGTGCTCTTACTTGCTTTAACCTGATTTAAAAAATCAAGCGGTAGCATTTTACTCCAGCTGTAGTCGAGAAATGGAGACATGTGCATTGCATTGCCGTAATCAAAACGAGACAATATGTTGTAAAAGTATGTGTTAATGTTTCAAGATTGCATTTGGACAGCTGAGGCTTGATTTTGACAGTAGTATATTCAAATGAGAATCGAATTTCAGAGAAGGAACCGTTTTCACATTTAAATTGGTGATAATGCATTTCTCATATGGGAGCAGATTGGAAAGGTCAACACAGTGGGTGCTGCTTTTGCCACAGGGTCTAAACAACATGACGTCTGAAATTCAGAAAATTTGCAGCAGCTTCTGGTCCAGGTTATTCTTCCTCAGGACCGCTGTTGGGCCTTCTTTACCACCGCATTTGTGTTGTGGGTCCAGATAAGTTCGGCGTGAGTGCCCATAAACCTAAAGGTGGAGACAAATTCCACCCGTTCTCCATTTATAATCAGAGGGGAGTGGACCTGTCTGTGCCTCCTGAAGTCCATTATGAGTTCTTTTATTTTAAGGACGCTCAGCTTCAGATCCATCCCATTGCAGGGCAGGGGAAGCTCTGCAGTTTTAGATGCTGAATTGAGGCTTGTGAGACATTTGGTTTTTGATCATATTGTTAAGCCGTTCTAATTAATTTTAAATAAATAACTCATACTTTGTCTCTTTCCCTTCTAGAGAGGAGTACGGCAAACTTTTTGACTTTGTTAATGCTAAGAAGCTCAACATCAAGAACAGAGGTTTCAAAGAGGTAATGCACAAGTCACTGAAACACCTCTCAGTTTGTACATTAAGTTTGATCATATTTCTATCCCCGATATTGATGCTTGTTGCCCTTCTCCTTTGTGTTTGTCCTTGTACACCTGTAGAAGAAGGTGGGTATGGTCATGGGTGCCACGTGTGGATTAGGCACTTGATTTTATTGGTCTGGAGTGATTTCCTGCTTGCATGGCGTGCTGCTGGTGTGTGTGCGTGTTCTGAGGATGGTGTCCAATGATCTTGATTTGGTTTGACATTACCAATACGGTTGCTGTTGAACCTGAGATATTTTGAGTGATTTATGACTAATCATGGGACATGGAGGTGAGGGAGCGCTGACCAATACCTCTTTGGGTTGGTGTGTGTGTGCGCGCGTTCTGTGTGTGTGTGTGTGTGTGTTTGCATTGTGCTGACTAATGTGTGGCCTGGGGGCTTTTGGTGTGCTTTAACACTGAACACAGTTGTCATCAAGACTGCTGCCTTACAAAGGCGACGCTGATTGCATTACCTACAATGGTCTTTGACATATACGAGCTCCTTTCAACAAGGCCATCCCATCTGTTTCTGTGGTGATGGGGTCAGCAGAGGTCAATGAAAATTAATGGAGCTCCTCTCTAATTCCTGTTGGTGTTCGAGTAGCAGCCTCCCTGTTTGTCCGTCGACTGGTGGACTTGGATGCGTGCAGATGGAGAAGAAGAAAATAGTTTGAATTTTATTTCCAGGATGGCATTACAGCATAGCGAGCCTCAAGCTAAAGAAGAAGATGCTAAGCTAAGATTTTGTGTGGTCTTATACTTCACTTTATATGCAAACATGAGTCATTTAATTGATTAGAATCACAGTGTCCAATGGTTTTGGCTCATGTTAACCCTTTCCATGTCCTGGCAAACTACATTTTTGTCCATCCAGCAGTTTGAAGACCTCAGAAATGGACCAAAAAAGGCCTGAACCACCTAAAATTCTAGATAAGAGGAGCATGGCCACCATGACATCACCCATTGTTTTCTGAAGTCACATCTTAAAGCTTAAAGCTGGGTATTTTGTGGTGGATCTTTGTAACACTGTGTGCCTTTTTTCCACAAGTACCGACTTGACTCCATTCTACTCTGTTTTGGTGGGGTTTTTTCCCATTACAGTTGAGTGCCATCGCAGTATGATGGTCATTATAGCAACGCGTCCGAAACTCTGCAACACTATTTATATATGACACAAACACAACACAATAATGGAGGACTTAGGGGTGATAGTATACCTTTTGCTCCATTGTGGGGGGTTTTCAGACTCGAGGACCACGGTGTTTATTTTTGTGCTGCCATTTACCTCGTTGCAGAGTTTCAAAAATGGCAGTTCTTCTTCTTTTCTTTTTTTTCTTCCCTTTCCTGAAAGAGTAACTTTCATGACTCATCAAGTAATGCCATCATTGACTGGCCAATCGGGGGCTTGCAGTCTTTTGACGTCACATTTTCGTACCTGGTACCAAGTGCACCACCTGATGGAAACTCTAAAAGCCAGCCTAGTAGGTACTAGTGGAAAAGAGGCATTTGACTGTTGTACAGCAGAGACCTGCCAGTCACAAGGTAGCCACACCTTCAAAAACACACTGCTTTTTTTTTTCTATTTAAGGGTATTTTTAAACACAATTTCCTACGGTGTGAAGATTTCGCAAAATGTGTTCAAAGGTTGAGTCAAAAAGCTGATTTCGCAATCTTTATTGTATGTGTGCCCCCCCCCCCGCAGCTATCGCCCTCTGGTGGCCATCACAAATAATGCAGGTTTTTCTAGGCACTTCTGCAGCGGCTTCATTTTTCCAAACCAAAATCTACATTCATGTTTTAAACCATGAAATGTGCAATAACAACAGTAAAAACAGCAGAACTAGAGAGGAAATGAAAAGAAGTTGGCATAAAAACTAAAAATTTTCTGTAGGAAAAATGTTTTTCTTCCCATTTCCTGTTCTTAATAAGCTAGCTGCCCCCTCAGATTAAACCTTTAAACCTGCATTATATTCTCTTTGTGACAGAAATGCGATCAGCTAAAATTACTTCTGATAATTAAGTTATTTATTTAGCAAAAAGTGCCAAAGTGATGTGTTAAGTTGCAGTCATGTGTTGGGCTGATTTAAAAGCACTGTACATTAAATATTTGGCAGTTTTAAACATGCTTGAAAAAAACAGCGGTTGCAATATCTGTAATGCCTAGTGGGATGTTTCTTTCTTTTCTGTTTCTTGCTAATGAATCAAGCAATAAGGAAAAGGTGGCTAACTTTATCTCAGAGTAGGTAGAGGCTCGTGGGTACTATGTTTTTTGTTTTTTGACCCTGTAGTGTATTTCCAGGGCATGAAGGGCAACATTGATGAATACAGCGACTCAGATGATGACCAACACGATGCTTACTTGGAAAGGATGAAGGCTGAGGGCAAGATCAGGGAGGAGGGCAACGACAGCGACGAATCGGACGGAGAAAGTGGTGAGTAACGACTGCCTATATGACAGGATAGCGAGCATACTCAGAAGATAGGGAACGTTCGATAGTGATTTTTTTTCGTTCTTGTTTCTCTTCAGATGAGTCTTTCAACCCTGGAGAGGAAGATGAAGAGATTGCAGAAGAGTACGTGACTCTCCTAAAACATAGTTGGATGATACGATAGCTTATTAACACTATTAACACTTATTAACACTACTGGCGTCTCCTTGTCTTCAATCAGGTATGACAGCAATGCCTCAGCAAGCGACAGCAGTGAAGGAGGAGAGGAGAGCGAAGATGAGAGTGCAAAGAAGAAAAAGGCTAAAAAAGCCAAAGTGGTGAAGGAGAAAAAAGAGAGAAAGCCACGAAAAGAGGCGAGAGAAGGGCTAAAATAAGCCACCAAACATCACAATAGACACTGTACATAAAGGTGTGCAGTTTCAATCATTTCTTTACTCAATTCCTTTTTATCTTCAATGTGAGCAGAAGAAGCAGAAGGATGCTGGCGGACCCAAGAGACCAATGAGTGCGTATATGCTTTGGCTCAACTCCAGCCGTGAGCGAATCAAGTCGGACAACCCCGGCATCTCCATCACAGAGATCTCTAAGAAGGCGGGAGAGATGTGGAGACAGCTGAGCAAAGATGAGAAGCAGGTGAGGGTTAAGAGAAATTGCTTTAGTTTTGGTTTTTTAACTTAAAAAAAAAAAAAATACACATGAATAAAATGCATCTATTGTCCACTTAAGTATGTTAATTAACCAGAATAAATGTGTAGAGAAACCTCTAAAGAATGTTTTCTGTAGGAGTGGGAAGCAAAGGCAGGCGAGGCGAAAAAACAGTACGATAAAGCAAAGAAAGAATACAAAGAGAGCGGAGGAGCAACTTCCAGCCCCAGGAAGTAAGGCCTGCCATACAATAAGTCAACTCTTTGGGGGGTTTTTTGAAGCCTTGATACAGAAAAATGGCTAAATTTGTTATATTTTCTTCCACTTTTCACCCATTAGGGAGAGTAAAAAGTCTGGAGGCAAAAAGGACGATAAGAAAAGGAAGTCTGCCGGAGCAGACAAGGACAGGGAGCGGGGAGGAAATGACAGCTTCAAGAGCCGAGAGTTCATCGAGACCAGCGAGGAGAGTTCATCAGACTCTGACCACAAGAGCAAGTCCAAGAGGAAGAAGGTAAATCCAGTGACTGTAAATGCCGTCATCAGACAGAACAGACTCAGACTCTTTCTTATTGAATGATGTAGGATGACTTTTAGTTTCTTTTACCTAATCAGAAACCACAATGTGCTGGAAATGTTTGATCTAGCTAAAAGTCAAAACACTGATGGCTGCTCAGTGAGAAGTAGACATTTTCTTCAGGAGGAGAAACCTTTAAATCCCGTTAGTTGATTGAGGGACAGCTGCGGGATGAAGTGTATCAGGGAAAACCTGGAACTGAAGCACCCCGCTTACTAAAGAGATGGCAGGTAGGAGAGAGGGAAGGCAATAGAGAGCTAATGAGTGTGAGAATGAAAGCTCCAGTTATCTTGTGTATCACTATATTGCATTTTTAACCAAATGCAAAGAAAACAGTAATGAGGAGACTATAAGAATTTTCTTGAACATGTCTGTGTGTATTTGCAGTTTCTGTTAGAATATATTTGCGATAGAGCTACGAGGAAGTGGTTGATGACTCGCTTTTTCCTGTTTAGTTGAGATTTTGCCTGCAGTTTGAGTTAACTGTAAAGAAATGTGCTTTATTCGCTTCTCGATAACACAGATGCAGAGAGCAATCAGAGAACTTGAGCGTTGCGCATTAAATCAATGGAAATTGTTGATGTAAACATAGTGAAACTGCTTCATTTAGACTAAAGCACTCCTTCATGTTCTGACATGATTGTAAACACTGAGTTCTTCCTTTTTTCTAAACAGGAATCAGACGATGAGGAAGAAGAAGAGGCGGTGTCAACACCTGCAAGCTCCGAGGAAGAGTCTGACTGAAGACACACACTTTTCCACCTCGTATACACACACACCAAGGACCAAGCGTTTATACTCTCTCTGCTGATACCACACTGACGGACAAATTAACAGACTTGAGTTGTATTTGCTTCTTCGTGGTTCGTTTTATGAGTACAAACACATTTTTGTGACTGACTCTTCAACCATGTAATGATATTTGAGTAGTTTGATGATGAAATACTGAAGGGTTTTCCATCAAACCAGTGGGCATATATGTTTTAGTTACATAGCACGATGATTGCAGGGGTTGTTAGTTAGCAGATGCAAAATTTATGTACGGAAATTTCTTTGACTTTTCCAGTGTCATGTTTTCAGGCCAAAATAAATAAATGAATCATTTTCAATAAAAACTCAGTTGGTGGTGCTTTGATCCTCATGGAAAAAGATTCTGAACTGATGGTCAAACGGTCACCTTGAGAGATTGCTTGCTGCCGTGTGCGTGTAAAGTAGGTTGTAAAGCACATTTAATGAATGTGGTCCATTTAGTGTTATTTACAACATGTAAACATTCATTCATTGTTCAGAATGTTTAAAAGTTTCTTTACATACACCGTTTCAGCCAATCAATTAAATTCAGTTTTGTTTATTTAGCGCTAAATCACAACAGCAGTTTCCTCAAAGCGCTTTATATTTTAAGGTAAAGACCCTACAATAATACAAAGAAAACAGAGAAAACCCCAACAATCTTATAACCTCCTATGAGCAAGTGCTTTGGCGACAGTGGGAAGGAAAAACTCCCTTTTAACAGGAAGAAACCTCCAGCAGAACCAGGCTGAGGGAGGAGCGCCCATCTGCTACCACCAGTTGGGGGTGAGGGGAGGAACACAGGACAAAGAAATGCTCTGGAAAGGGGGACAGAGATTAACATTAACTAATGATTAAAGGCAGAGAGGTTAACACATGTTAACAAACCAAAAATGTGAGTGAGAAGGGTAACTGAAGACATAATACTCAATGCATCATGGGGATCCCCCAGCAGCCTAGACCTACTGCAGTGTAACTAAGAGAGGAGCCCTAACTATATGCTTGAGTTATAAGTCTAATCTTAAAAGTAGAGAGAGTGTCTGTCTCTGGAAGCTGGTTTGACAGACGAGGGGCGTTCTGCTTTTAGATACTGTAGGAGCCACAAGTAAACCAGCAGTCTGAGAGCAAAGTGCTTTAATGGGGTGATGCGGTACTATAAGTTCATTAAGATAGGATCGGTTGATTATTCAAGACCTTGTATGTGAGGAGCAGGATTTTAAATTTGATTCTTTAAATTTGGTTTAACAGGGAGCCAACAAAGAGAAGCCAGTATAGGAGAAATATAAGAAATCACATGGCAGCCACTCAATCATATGATTGGCAATACATTCTAAACGTAGACATGGTTGTGACTGGATGCTGAAGTTCAAACTGAGCAGAATGAGGAAGAAAGGTCATTTTAAGTGACTTTGAACATGGCATGCTTGTTACTGCCAGACAGGCTCGTCTGAGTATTTCAGAAACTGCTGATCTGAGATTTTCCCCCACAGCCATCTCTGGGGTTGACAGACTTGTCAGAGAAGAGAAAATGTCCAGTAAGCAGTAGATTTCTGAGTGAAAATACTTTGTTGAGGTCAGAGAAGAATGTCCAGACTGCTTTGAGCTGGTAGGAAGGCAAATACACATGTTAAACAACCACCAAGTTATGGAAAAGGGCACCTCTGAAGGCACAACACAGCAAACTATACTCATATTCAATTGACCTCCACAGTGACCAGGACACTTTTGGGATTTGGTGTAACAGGACATTCACAAGTGCAACAAACAGCGACTGCTGTCATTTCAATATGGACCAAAATCTCTGAAGAATGTTTCTAGCGTCTTCTTGAATCTACGCCACGAAGAATTAAAGCAGACCTGAAGTCAAATGGGTGCCCAACCCGTACTAGTGGCTGTTGTCTGATCTTGTGGGGAAATTCTTTTCTATGTAAACTATGAAATACTTTAAAAACATCCCTCCAGAGTGTAGTTACTAAAAAATTTATATGCAAATCAGCATCACTCAGAAGTCTATACAGGGCTCACAGAAAGTAGAATTAAACATGTATCTTAGTGACAACTGAGCTACATGTGATTAACTCTGCAAATGAAAATAGCTCCAGAAAAACTCAGCCATGTGGTCCAAAAATTCTTGAAGAAATTAATATGATCAGCGTTTGTTAGTGTAATTTTTCAACACATTAGGAACAGAATGAAAACCAAACCTCTTAAGCTGTTGAGATACTCCCATAGGACCTACACTTTTGCTCGCTTGACCAGGCGGGGTGGTTTGAGAGTGTGTGTTAACTGGCTGCCCTAGTCAAAGCTGAAGAGACAGTGGTTTTAGCTATTTGCTGAAGCCTAAGTACAAGGTGGTTTGAAGAGTGGTTTTTAAGAGCCAAACGATACCAAGTTCATCTCCACTTAATGTGGCTTTTGACAATAAGGTACTCGTCCCACATCCTGTAGTACTGATCACATATCCTTAGAATAGCCTTGGATATTTGTTATCATTTGATATTTGTTATCATCATGTGAAACCTGAGGTGTTGCAAAGTGGCTCTGTGAAGCTGCAACTAGGCAGAGCTTTCAGTGTTACTGTTTTAATTTGGTTTCCTTTGATTAATTTTTTTGAATGCACCCTTTCCAGCTCTCTTAATAAGTAAAAACAATATGAATTAAAAAGCTGAGGTTTGTTCTTACTGTCTTGTGTGATTGTCCTTTTATACTCCTTTACTCTCTGTTATGTCACTGTGATTTCAGTTGTTCTTCTGTCTGTTAACAGTCTTTGGGTTTTTAGAAGGAATGCATCCATAGTTTGGCGTTTGAGTCATACCTTACAATTTTAGTAATTTTTAGCCAATTATGCTACACGTGTCAATTCAAATCACACTGTACATGTGGCACATGCTTCCTAACTGGATGCACTGATATCTGTGAGGATTAACTGACTTGTTATTTTCAGGTTCTTCCCTTAAAGTTTGTGTGTTTTCCTCCTGCACCTTAACCATGAATCAAAGCACCAAAGTATTAGAAGAACTTTTTAGAGTGAAAGAAGTAAGGTATTGAGTCTATGATGACCTGCACTGCATCATAATCCTATTGAGCTATTGTGGGAACAGCTTAAACTTATATTACATAAGAAGTGGCTTTTATACTAATTTAATTTGTGGGAGGATTTCAGGAAGTGTGGGCTGAAATTGATTCAGATTACTTGAACAAATTGACAGCTTGAAGTGATTCTTTGACTAGATTAAATTTAAAGGATGAACTAGTAGAATATTCCAATAATTTCTATTCACTTTGCAACACATTTGATGAATAGATGTTTAAGTTCGAATGGAAAACATGTACTTCATATTGCATGTGACTTCTTTGACCATGAATATGATTATATTCCAAGTTGGTAGAATAAATCTGGAGAGCATGAATGTGTCTGCTAAGATTCATGGCAAAGAGTCACCTCGCTACAATGAGCTGTGTACGTGTGTTTGGGTGCCGTGCAGTCTTGGGGTGTCGGTGTGTTTAGTCATGTCCTAAATGCAGAGCCCAAAGACAATCAGAGTGGTAAGTGTTTACATACATCCCTTCCTGTGACATAATTATCTTTTCCGCTGCAGTTTCCCCTTTCACCAGTCTGCTCCCCGTTCAAATTACACTCTGACGAATAGGGTTTAGTGTTCAGTTTTTTGCTGATATAAACATTACATTTACATGTATACTGAAAGCTTGTGATCTTGTTTGCATGTTCAGCGCATGCTTGTGTGTGTTTTTATATGTATCTTACATTGTATTAGGTCACCATTAGCTGACCACAAACATAATGGATCCACTTAAGTAATTACATACTATCTACACACAGACACACACACACAGAGCACTGTCACTGCATTACATTATCTCTCTAATGTAAAAGGCACTAATGCTGCTGGTCCTTGTGAATGTATTGAAAACCGATCGTATCATATGTCGCACTTATTGCACACTTGTCAGTAATACCACCCTTTGTAACTTGTTGCAGTGCTGTTATTGAGGCGTCATCTGTAAGTATGGAAGCACATTGCTTTTTTTCTATGCCACTGATGTGCAGAAAGGTGACAAAATTGCATATAATGGGGACATATTGAACATTAAGATTTCCCCCAGTGGTTTCATTTTAAATGATGACATTTCCAGAAGTTTTTCACAGCCACTTACATAAAAAGCACAAACAACTTTCTTCCACTCAGGCTTTCTTGTTTAGTTAAAGAACGGAAGGTCCTTCCTCTCTGTGTGGCTAAAAGCAAACATAGTCATCTCTTCTATTTAGAGCATTACTTATATCACATTTAAAATAATGAGATGAACAATCAATAAACAATCAGCAGCACCACTTGTTCATCACAGACCATAAAGAAATGAGGACAAATTATAGTAACTCTGTCTCGTGTTAATGTGTTCTTCTTGTCTCGGTGCTTAGTGTTTGTCTTCAGGTTACTTCCTGTTTTTTACTTTGAAGGTTTGTTTCCTTTCATGTCTTGTGTTAGTTATCATGGTTTTCTTTTTAACTTTTTGTCAAAGTATCTGTTTTGTTTCCAGCCCTGTGATAGTCTTCGCTATGGTTATTTTTTAGTTTGTGGACTGTATTTTGGACTTGTGTTAACTGCCTATGTTAAAGGCTCTCCTTTTTGTTGGTGAATTAGAAGAAGTCTATGATTTTTCTCATAAAAAACTTTCTTTTTTTCTTTCTTTTGTAATTGAAGTCTTTATTTGTTTTTAACATTTAACAAAACAAAAAATACAGCTTCCAATCCCATGGTTAATTCACATTTGCATTTTGGGTCAATTATCAATAGTTACTAAATATCAATACACACACAAAAAAGGGTAAAAAAAAAAAAAATCAAATTCTTAAGTTATTCAGTTATTGAGTGCCTAAACAAACCTACAACACAGCAAACATAACATTTAACAAAAGATAGTTGCACTGCAAAATAAGATCCATCAATCTCAGCCAAAACCACGTCCCCATGATTTGTCAAAACCCTCCATGTCATCATTAATCCTAGCCAAGAATTTTTCATATGACACCATTTTCAGCATATTTTCTTCCCACCTGTTATATTCAGGAGAAGATGGTTCCTTCCACACACTGAGAATCACTTTTAATTAGTCATAACTAATTCTTAAGAAGGGTCCAGTTTTAAAAAGAAAGTCATAATACACTCCTCAAAACCATTTTTTATATTTTATTTGCTATCAACTGACAAATACTCTGATCTTTGTATAACTTAGTGCTAGCTATAAAACAAAAAACAACCAATTTTCTATATATTTTAAAAGTGATTATACATATAAAGGGTGAACCTGGCCAGCTAAACATATCCTGCATGCCATTCACTGTTCTGTCTGACCTTATATTTACTGTTTATTTCTACCATATCCATTACAGCGCTCATTTTTCTAACATACCACATATCCCAGCTAGTATTAGGTAAGATGTACATCCCGGAGGGGTCAGTGGTCCATAACAGGGGTAAAGACATCTGTTCATATTGGCATCTACGCCTCAGTCAGTATTAACTGTGGAAGGAAGAAACTTAACAACAGGAAATCAAAGAAACAGACGCAGGGAGGACATGCAAAATCCAAACAGACAGGCCCCAGCCAACCAGGAGGTTATCTCTGCTGCAATATAACATCTGTTACTAAATAACGGTTAAAATCTGCCTTCTGATGCTTTCTGTCTGGTTTATTCTAGTGTCTGCAAAATTTTATTCTCATGAACTAAACCACTAAAGCATCCGATTTTTATCATTTTTTCTTCATGCTGCTAATAAAATGGTTACTAAAAGTGAAATGGAAAGTGTGAGTGATAGATTCCTTCTGAGTCAGACACTAACACATGAAAGACGAAAATTATTACATTATTACTGAAAGCATGCTGTGAGCAAATCACAGTGGACATATGGGGTATCAATTACTGCCTCAGTCTAATTGTGCATTTGTCTGTGCATGGTTAGTGTGTTTGGGGATGGGGATTTGTGGAGAAGAAAGAGACAGAGGGAGGGACAGAGGAGACATTTTCCGCCCACTCGTTTGTGTCAAGAAAGGGGGAGGTCCAATTTGTGTCATAAACCAACAAAACTAAGCATGCAAGGAAGGCGATAAACACAGGCCAGACTGAGAGATGATACAAGCAGGGTGAAGATTAGGATCTTATTTCTTTATTTGAACCAGAAGGGACAGCTGTATTGTGAAAGATTTACCATCAAGTTTCCAAGAAGGCACCTGTTGGGGAGAAGAGTTGCACTTTTCTCTCAGAGTCATTGCTACCTGGGTCACACTGACGAGCAGCAATGGGCTTCGTTTTGTGGGGGTTCTTGACTGATTTCTTCACCTACGAGACCACCAAATCTGTGGTGGTAAAGAGCTGGTCTGTGGGTATCATCAACCGGATTGTACAACTGCTCATCATCACCTATTTTGTCGGGTCAGTGATCTGTAGTTTTCTTTTGAGTTTTTTTCAGAGTGTAATAATGTGTGTAATCATGGGTGTAAATTGAGTTTTCCTTAGCTAAATTACAAAAAGGAATATTTCTTTCACTGATCCGTGTCATGCAGCTGGGTCTTCATCCACGAGAAAGCTTATCAGTCAAGCGACACCAACATTGAGTCCTCCGTGATGACCAAAGTCAAAGGCTTTGGTTATCTACAAAACCAAAACCAAAATGAGAACTATCAGAATCGTGTGATGGACGTGGCTGATTACGTGTCGCCCCCTCAGGTGAGTGACCTGATGATAACATGACATATTTAAACTTTATAGTTTTCTATGAGTTATTAACAATGTTGGCAGTTAAGATGCTGCAGTCGAAAGTGTTTTTAAAATAACTTTTATGATGAGCAAGCTTTCTGCCCAGTCTCATATGTGTAGTAATAAATAAACACAAAGCATATCATAAGCATTCAGTTGTTGTTTTAGGGTTCAGGCATGTTCTGCATCATCACCAAACTCATCGTCACTGAAAATCAGTTCCAAGGACGATGTACAGAGGTGAGTACACATTCAAGCGCATGCTTTTGTCACGTTTTACCATTTTACCATTAATTTTCAGTAGATTTTAAGGCTTGCTGGTTTTATTGTAACCACCTATGGCTTCTTATTCCTAGGCAGCATAAAATACGTCAAAAATATTGCATATTTTGAACAAGGAAACCAAATTGCAGATTTTTTGTCAACATATCAGGATCAATATTATTGCAAACTGATATTCCAGCAGATATCTGCCTGGCATTTATACTTACCGGGTGTTTTTGGTCTCCAGAGAATCAACAGGAAGTCTTCAGCTAATTCACTGAAAGCCCTACAGCAAAAACATGGTCATATATATCAGTAAAGATTTATGACTACATTTATTTTTTTCTGACAAATCTAATTAAAGTTTTAGTCTCTTTTGCACTGACATCAAATTACATTCTACTCCTACCTGTGAGTGGCGGTAGGATGCAGTAATGAGCTGAAGGGCAGAGGGCACACCTTGAGCCATTAACTCCTTCTCAATGTAGTGTTGGCAGTATGGTCCATCCATCCATTTTTCTTAGGCAGAGTATAACCTGGAGAAGTCATCAGTCTGTCGCAGTAGGGTGTCAGTGCGCCCCAGGGCAGCCGTGGCTACAATGTAGCTTGCCATCACCAGTGTGTGAATGTGTGTGTGAATGGGTGAATGACTGAATGTAGTGTGAAGCGCTTTGGTAGTAGCGCTAAACAAATACAGGCCATTTACCATTTTGTAATGACACGGTGTGTGTGACCAGGTAGGAGGGCCTTACCTCTGGATGGCAGGCAGAGACTCGATTCTCAAGGCAATGCTAAAACTGTATATAGAATGGGAAGAATGGGAGTCTTTGAATCTATTCTGGAATTTGTTACATTTATTCATTTGGTATGGAAACAGCTTCATGTCAGTATAAGATGAATGCAATTAGTAATATCACTGATATGTATTCTTTAATGTTTCTAACGTAAACAGGCAGATCTGTAGGTTCTTAAACGCAGCCTGTTATCTGTCAGTGGCAGACAGGATGATTAAAAACTGACCTCACAGTGCATTAATAGCAGCTGGTAATACTGCAACATTTTTCAAGTTATTTGGACTGATATATAGCGACCGTGGCTCAGGGGGTTGGGAAGTGCATCTGTAACCGGAAGGTCGCCGGTTCAATCCCCGGGCTCTCTGTCCTGGTTGTTGTGAATGAATAGTGGCATTGTAAAGTGCTATATAAAGCCAATCCATTATTATTATCTTAGAGATGTGATTTTCAGTTTTATTTTTCAGTAGTAAAAGCACCAGAGCAGTCGTCCATGTGTTCCTGTTCATCCACTGTTACATTTCTATATGTTTCTTATTTTGTCTAGCATGCATTCAGTTTCTGTGTTTATGTTGTTTTTTACACTGGGAAGAAACTTAGATGTTCTTCCGATGAAGAGTGCCAGAAGCATGTTGGCAGCAACCTTTACAACGGTGAGTCAGATTTATTTTAAACAGAAACTTTCAACAGAAACAGAAACGTGCTGATGTCAAGTCTGTGGTGTTGTAACTTTGCTTATCTTTAAATATTCTTTAAATCAGATTTGTGGCATTGGCTGGTAAGTAAATACTAGATGAAAAAATAATCATGAAAAAATCTTTTAACCCAAAAATTGAATTAATAAAATAAGGCATGGTGCTAAAAACTGAGGAAATGAATTACGCTATTTAACAAAAAAAAAAACCAGGGTTTCTTTGTTCTTTTAACCAGGACAAAAATATTTTTAAAGTAGAAGTGAAGTTTAAAAAGAATCATATATTTATTTTATCTACCTTTGAGACATAAGGCAGAACGTAGCACTTAATACCCAGGAACAAACCTTCTTAAAAATAATATCAATATAAATAATATCTTCAAAATAATGTGCAAAGATGTTTGTGATATTATTGTATCTTCAAATAATCTTTAATTGAATATAAGAATATATTTATAGTAGAATGAGCCAGCCTTTGTTAAAGTTGTAGATTTATTGATGGAATCTTTATACCACCTGATGTTGTTTAAACCCAATGTAGTAAATGGTGAAAATTGAAATGTGTTCCTATGTTTTGCAGGTTTAATATTATAATATTGAAACATATTGGTAACAGAAAGTCAGACAATGCTCATTGTTAAATATTTCAGTCTTTACAACCGGGTGCCATGTCCTTTAGCATATTTTAGAAGAATATCAACTGCACAGAGTATGAACCTAAATCAAAAAGCAGGGTAAATATTTATAGTTTTATATTGTTTAAAAACAATTTGCAGTAAACGTTATCCAAAACTCTCTGGCCCTGTCTGACAAAGTAATTCACTCCTAAGCCTAATAAGTGGTTGTGGCAGCAAGAATTGCACTCAAGTGTTTGCAATAACTGGTAATGAGTCCTTGTCCTTGTGGACTGGAGGAATTTTGGCCTACTCTTATTTGCTGATTGAGGATGAATGGTCATCTCAAGTCCAGACTTAGGCCACAGTGACTAGGCCACTCCAAAACCTTCATTTTATTTATTTTTTAAGCCATTCAGAGGACATCGGTGGACTTGCTGTTATTTTTTGGATCGTTGTCCTGTTGCATGACCCAAGTGAGCTTGAGCTTCAGGGCATGGACTGATGGCTGGACATTCTTCTTCAGGATTTTCTTTTAGAGAGCCAAATTCATTACTCCATCAATTATGGCAAGTCTACCAAAGCAGCCCCAGACAATCACGCCACCACCACCGTGTTTGACTATTAGTATGATGAACTTTCTATTAAATTTTGTGTTAGTTTTGCACTAGATGTTAAAGTTTTGTCTCACAGAATATTTGATTAAAAGTCTCGAGGCTCATCGTGATGTTTCTCTGCAAATCTGAGATGAGCCTTTGTGATCGTCTGGTCAGTAGGGTTTTCTCACTGTTACTCTTCCATGGATGCCATTTTTGCCCAGTCTCTTTCTTATTGTTGAATCATGAACTCTGACCTTAAATGAGGCAAGTGAGACCTGCAGTTCTTTGGTTGATGTTCTTTGTGAGTCGTCGATGCGATTGGAGTAATTTCGGTCAACCAGCCATTTCCGGCAAAGGTTCACCGCTTGTCCAAGTTTTCTCTGTCTGTGGATAAAGGCTCTTCCACGTCGAAAGCCTTAGAAATTGTTTTGTAGCCCTTTCCAAACAGATGGTTGTCAAGTTTCTTCAGATCGTGGCATGTTGTTTGGCTTCTTGAAATGTTTTGACCTAGCCCACTTTGTCAGACAGGTTCTATCTAAGTAAATTCTTGATTCAGTAGGTCTGGTCAGTAATCAGGCCTGGATGTAATGAAACTTAACTCAGATTTGTGGGACAATTACTTTTTCACACATCATTTTTTTTCCCTTAATAAATGAAATTATTATTTTCAATCTGCAATTTGTATGTGCTTGGGTTATCACTGTCTGACATAAAAATGTGTTTGATGATCTGAAATGTGTGTGGCAAATGTACAAAAACACTTGGGGTAAATACTACTTCACAGCACTGTATAACTGATCATTATTATGGCTAACAGTATCTCCATTCAGTTACCTGAGCACGTTTCCTTCCTCTTCTTTCTTACACACCAGGTGTAATAACAGGTGCTTGCCTTAAAAACTCCAATGAGTCCCATGGCATGTGTGAGATGGAAGGATGGTGTCCAGCTGAAAATGATGCCATCGAAATGTAAGAGTGCACGCACATCCCACACAAATACATCTCACTCACTGAAAGTGTCATCTTTGTCCCCTTGTCTCTGTGTTTATCTCCCACAGTGAACCAATGGATGTGAACACCTTCACTATTTTCATCAAAAACAGTATTCGTTTCCCTCTTTTTAATGTCACCAGGTAAACCCCACAAACCTAAACCGAAGCAGCTAAAAAACATCAATATATTATGAGTGTCTTTTTAAAAAAACATAAAATCATTTTCCTTACTCAGAGGGAACTTTCCACCCACAATGACAGCCAATCAAATCAAGAATTGTAAATACGATCCAGAGAACAACCCCCTTTGCCCCATCTTTCGTGTGGGGGATGTGCTGAACTACACCGGTCAGAATATAACACAACTGTTAAGCAGGGTAAGCATGAGTGTACAAGGTCGTATGAAGGTCCTGTCACTGTTAGGGTGTTTCAAGTTACAGACAGCGGTCTTGTCCTTCCTATGCAAAGCTTCTGAAGTGCCTCAATCATCATTAAGTGCACAAGATAACACTTAGCTCAAAAAGCCAGATATTTTTGGAAGTATTTCACATTAATTCTCTCTGACCTAAAGTCAATCCAATTCCATACACTTCAATACCAGCCTTAGCTTTGACACATATTTACGTCAAAGCCAAAGCTGGTATTACATATTTAAGTGCTGAACCTCAAGGTGTGTCTCTCTTTTCCCAATCCTTCTGTCTCAGGGTGGAGAAATAGGAATAAACATTCAGTGGGAATGTAACCTGGACTTAAACATTGAAAAATGTATTCCCAAGTACTCCTTCACACGACTCGATGCTCCATTTGCCAAGAATGCTGTGTCCAAAGGATACAACTTCAGGTAGTGATAATGATTCTTCCTCTTCAAGTTTACTTCTTTTTTAAAAAATCAGTCTTTAGTTACTCTTTTCTCTTCTTTGAATACAGATTTGCAAAATATTTCAAAACAGAGAATGGGACTGAATTTCGGACTCTTCATAAAGCTTTTGCGATCCGTTTTGATGTCATGGTCACTGGCAAAGTGAGTTGTCTTCAAACTTAATATTAGACAAAGTGTGATAACAACTGGCTAAAACAAAGAATTTCCATGTGTCATTTTATGTAATTTATTTTCAGAAAATGTGACATTTATTAATTAAAAAAACACTGAAACATGACAAAATCAAGAAACTTTGCAGAAGTCTCAATTTAACATGAACTAAAATCATTTTGTTGAGCTGAGCATTGTGGGAAACCTACTACCACCACATTAGCTTATTGTAGCACAGAGCTAGCTTAGCTTAGACGCTAGACTTAGCCTATCGCATAGGCTGTTTTTCTAAACACAGCACAAATGTTTTGAAGCTTCCAAATTTCCAGTAATTGCATAAGCAAATATACTCACCAACAACTTTATCGGGTACATGCTTTTAACACCAGGCTCAACACCCTTTTCATTTTCATGGCATAGGAGATTTTGGTCCCTGTTGGTATGAGCATCGCACAGTTGCTGCAGATTTCCATGATACAAATCTCCAATTCCACAACATCCTAAAGGTGCTGCGCTGAATTAAGATTTGTTGACTTTGAAGGCCGTTTGCGTACAGTGAGCTCAGTGTCATGTTCCAAAAACCAGTTTGAGATGATCTGAGCTTCATGACACAGAGTGTTTTCCTCCTGGAAGCAGTCATTAGACGATGGGTACATTGTGGTCATAAAGGGATGAAAATGGTCAGCAACAATATTCTGGTAGGCTGTGGCACAAACAATGCCCAGTTGGTTCTAAAGGCGTGTGCCAAGAAAATATCTTTGCTACCATCCATGCTTTCATGTTGTTTATACCAAATTCTGACACTACCCTTCAAATGTTAGGGCAGAAATCAAGATTCAAGAACAAACCAGGCGATGTTTTTCCAAGTTTCTATTGTCCAATTTTGGTGAGCCTGTGTGGGTTATAGCCTCGATTTCCCGTTCTTAGTTGGCATGAGTGACACCTAGTGTGGTCTTCTACTGCTGTAGGGTCAATGTGTTGCACTTTCACAGATGCTTTCCTGTGTACCTTCTAACAAGTAGTTATTTGAGTTATTATTGAGTAAAGCTGCTGCCATGCCATTGGTGGATAAAATATTTGAATTAATGAGCAGATGAACACGTGTATCTAATAAAGTAGCCAGTGAGTGAATGTTATCTATATTCCTTTGAAAATAGCTCAGCTGATGTTTCCAAGACTAAACTGCTGGCACAGAGCGCGATCAGCCCTCTTTCACCAGAGCAGAAAATAAGCATACTAGCCAAGTGTAAAAATATGACTTTTAAATCCCGGACTGTAAATGTTTAGAAAATAAATCACCATCTTTAAATATACATTTCCGTTATAATAGTGTAGAAAATCATTAAGGAATAGTATTTTATTTTAAAATTAAACATTATGGAGAGAGCCTGTGTGTATGAAACTGCATTACATGCCATCTAAAGTGACTCCATCTCTTTCAGGCAGGAAAGTTTAACACAATCCCAACTATGATCAACTTGGTAGCTGCCTTTACCTCGATTGGACTGGTATGAAATTCTTATCAACCTAATCTATTGTTCTCATGTTGCTCTCGGCTCTCATTGATCTTTTGTATCTGTCGTGGCAGGGCGCGGTTCTCTGTGACATCATCTTACTAAACTTCTTGAAAGGGGCAGAGCAGTACAAAGCCAAAAAGTTTGAAGAGGTATTGCTTTTCATGGCACAGCAACATGTTTGTCCAAAAACCTATCAGAACCTTATCACAGATTTTCCTTGTTGCTTTGTCCGTGCAGGTGTCAGAGGCTCAGATAGAAGCTTCCATAGCTCAGAGTCCAGGGAGTCAGCTGTCACTCAAATGCATGAAGAGCTCCTGTGACTCTGGAGCACTTTCTCTCAACACCTGTGACCAACCTCTCTAGCCGACAGCAGCAATGTGAAGACATGGGCTCCCCTTCCTCTTTTCCTTTCCCTTTCTACCTTATTATAAGGGGTATTCAGCTTTAGATCGGCAAGTATATGGAACAGGGTAAAGGAGGACGATGTTGTTGCCATCTCCATAAGAAGTAAGGGCTTGTAGCTCACAACAATAACTGTCAAACTAGCCTCTTTGTAATAGTAATAAAATCCATTTTTATTCCAAACATTTTGATTTAGCAACATGTTAACTATGTTAATCGTCAAACTCATGTTTGTCAGCTGAAAAGTGGAGCCGATGAAATCCTCCTGACTCAAGCCAAATAGGAAAAAATATGTCTAATACTGAAACACTGTTGAGAATAAATTATTTGAATAAAACTTTGGGGTATTTTTCTTTGTTGTCATGTACGCACAAACACAGTCTGTTCTTTTGTCCAAAGTAAAAGTGTCCAAGTCTCTAAGTGGTGTAGAGATACAGCAAATCCTGGTTTGTGTGTGTGTGTTCGTGTGTGTGTGTGTGTGTGTGTGTGTGTGTGTGATCTTAAGGTTTACAAATGGTCCATTATTAGTCCACATCTGTGGATATTGCGCACTCATGCAACAGTTACTGTGCAGATTAATAGACTATTATAGTGATTCTTATTCTCTCAATTTTTAGTCATTTTTTTGTTTGTGCAATTGAAAAAAGATTATTCTTCTGCTTTTCTCACAGATTTTCATCTCAGACAGTCCCTCTACTTCTCTCCGTCACATATTTTCATTTTCCCGTCATCCGTCTGCGCCCACCCACTCTTCACTACCAGGACACTAATAGATCGGCTAAAGAGCTTCTTAATGGTGCTGACAGTGATTTATGAGAAAGGATATCTGTCAGGGGAGGCCACAGAGGAAACAACAGCAGTTAGTGTGAAGCTTTGATGTACTAAAATGATAACACAAGTTAGTATAATGCATGTAATGGAAATCATAGAATATGATACAATACACCACGAAGCACTCTGTACATGAAAAATACACAAAATGATTCAGTGTATCCCATAATTTTAAGGACCTTCTCCCTCACACATCCATGGCCTTTTTAGAATTACCAAGTAGCCTAACATGCCAGGTCTTTGTACTGTGGGAGGAAGTTGGAGCAGACACACAAGGGACACGGAGAACATCCAAACTCCACAGAAAGGCCCCTGCCCACTGCACTAACCTGCCACCTGTTGAATATAATTATTAGCATTGAATAATGTGGGCGGGATAAGATGAGAGGGGGGGTGTATTTGCCGGTCAGCTATAGAGAAAATGTGGGTTGTTATCTCAACTTTTCCAGCATAGATGCACAAGTATGAGGTGTTTGTGCAGATTTACTTTGTTGATTTTTCTCTAAACTTCAGTCTTGTTGTTTCTTCAGATGCAAACCTAAACTGTGCTGCCATGTTCTTTTATAGAGGAGACACTTTCTCTTGGCAACCTTTCCAAACTTGTTCAGTCTTTTTCTAATTGCATTATCATGAACTTTAGCATTTAACATGTTACATGCTAATGAGGGCTGTAGAGTCTGAGATGTAGCTCACCGGTTTTTGTAGTGTCTCTGAGCACAGTTTGCACAGTTTGACCCAAGGTGAATTTTCTGGGATGTGCCCTCCCACAGATTGGCAGGTGACTTTCCACTTGTGAATAGTCTTTCTCACTATACAACAATATACAATGGGCCTGATGAAGCTTCCTAAATTGATGGATAGCAACAACTCACTCTCTACAGTCATTGTTGATGTGTGTCATCCTTAGCATCATGTTAATACTCACCTTAAGGCTCCAGACCAGCAAAGTGCCAGAACCTCTCCTCTTAAATAAAAAATGACACAGTATATGTCATCTATGTTCTTCATTTCAGCTTGTATTTATCTAATTTTAGACCCTACTGTGGACCAGATGATTTACCATTATGCCCTGATACATAAAACCCTAAAATTGAAAAATGCACTTCCTTTTTCACATGACTGTATAAATTTATTTTATTTGTTTATTCTGTAAAAAAAAAAAAAAAAGAAAAAAGGCAGAAATAACAAAGTGGCATTGAAATTCTCATCTAACCCTACCAAAGAAGACAGATAACTAAAGCTCTGACGCTTTATTTTTTGTCTCAATACTGCACAGCCTCTTGTGTTGCTACATCTAAAAAGAAATAAAACGGCCTCAGCTGTTAAAAAAAATTCACAGAGGTTCATGTGAGACGATGATTCACTCTGTATACACAGTATATAAAAGCAGTTTCTGGCTGTGAAAACGAACTGTTTAAATACCAACCTGATTTATGGTCACAGCTGCTAGTTTTAAGTTTTATTCAAGACAGAATGATGTTCATTTCATAAACAGTGATCACATGTAGAAAAAGCGGGGTTCGATTTATGGAGGAGCTACCTTTTGATTGACAGTATGCTACCATATGAGTGTGCAGTGTCCTTGGTTCCTCGGTCAGCTCCAGCCCTGGCTCAGGGTTTAAATAGGACGGGACTGTGCTGTTTAAATAAGGCTTAAAAACTAGTGGCTACATTTATCTTTTATACAAAGTTGATGCTTTCTCACTAGAATAAGTGAACTCAATGCTCAGGTGCTTGTCTCCATCTCTACAAAATCAAATGGTGGTATTGAATAGAGAGGAGCAGCTGATCAGAAACCACTGACCACTCCAGCTCAGACATCTTTCCTCCTTTGAGGTTATTCTCTATGATGGCTGGACTGGGAGCCATTACCCTGAGACAGGATATGGACTGTGGGGTGGGGTGAGGTAGTGAGTACAGTAAGTGAGTGACGCAGATAGCAGACTGCTGTCATGTGTAAGACTGAAGGAGCACAAGGAGGATGATCTGAATCAACAAAATGCTTTCAGCACATTCAGCTGTTGGGTTACTGCAGCATAGTCGTCAGTTTGGATCACTAGTGCAACTGGAAAAGTCTTTAACCTCTGCTCAAACTTTGCTTAATAAAGCAGGAACAATAAGAAAAAGAAAGACAAAAACATCCACTTATAGAGCTTTCTGTGTGCACTGCAGAAAATATAAATATATATATATGTATATCCCAATATAGTATTTATTTCCCTTATTGCATCTTAAAATCAAAACATTTCAGAAAATAAATGAGGGAAAAAGTGATTACATATCCACACCAGGCCTACTACTGGTCAGATATGACTTTTTGAAATACTGTCACATTAAAAAAAAACGTTTTCAAAGCAGAGCAACCTGCTCTTGAGACAAACTGTATCCCCTTAAGTTTATTTGTTTAATTTATAGAACGCAAAGTCCGTGAGAATGAACGCAGCACGCTGACAGTTTTACAGTCACTATCTGCGCTTCTTGTTTGTGTTCTTCCTCTTCAGAGCCAGTATCCACGCAGGGAGGGCAGTCCGCCGGGCTGGTGCCTCCTCCCCTGCCGCTACCGGATGCACTTCACACTCCTGCTCTGTCACCGAGTCCTCATCTGTAGCTGCTGAGTCATCCTCCAAGTCTGAAGCGTCCAGATCCATGTCTGGAGATTCTATGGCCACCACTTCCTCCGCAAAACGAACCCGGCGGTTCTCCTCCACTCTCCTCTGAACCGAGAAAGAAGCACGAAACACAAAAAAGTTACAGAGAATTTAGCATCTGATTAAATATTACAGAGACTGAATGATTTCCCCAAGTTTTTCAAATCATTCCATTAATTTTATTTTTGTGTGCACAAAAAACAAAAAAAGTAGCCTATTTAAATCCTTTATACAATTAACATGTGAGTCATTACTGATTTGAGAAACTTTGTGGATGTTAACATTTTAAAATTTCCAACCACAAGGAGGCGCTGCGATACACACTATCTTACCCTTTTATTCACGGTCTCCATTGAGGACTCCGACTCCCGGGATACGGAGTATTTGAGGACACCATGGGGCGCTCGAGCCAAAGGATTAAAAGCAGTTGGGGAGAGAGAGGCTGAATGAGAGTTTAGGGTGTATAAGGGTATTACGTTCTCATGCTCTGACTCTCCTGTTTCAACCATCATCTGGCTGCTCGTAGGATTCAGTGAAGACATATCCCCTTCTGTAAAACAAAAGAGACAACTTGATTTCCTGAACAGCCGCCAAATTAAATGGCTCAAACAATAAAAACTCTTTCATAATAACTGATCATTAATGTTGCTGTTGGACAGAGTATTAAGCTGTTCTGACCTCTGGCTGTCTGCTCTCCATCACTTATTTTGTCGGCTTGAAGCCTGTCGTCTCTCCTGTCAGCTGACTGATGCTGTCTCTTTCTGTTGAGGGTGACTCGGCTCTTCAACGCCTTGTTAAGCGGATTTTTTGTAGACTGCAAAGGACAAGAGAGAATGGGAGAATCACAAAGTTGTCATATTGATAATATAGATATTCTTTTTTATATTAACTGGATGAACATGAGATATTTTTTGTTTATGAATATCTTACCACTACAAATGATGGAGGTCTTATTTGCTGTTCCAGTCTGCTCGCTCCAGACTGCATATGTGGGTAGTTGTGACCATCTTCCATTGCTTCTGAAGGGTCAGTCTGATGTAGTTTTCCACCCGAAATGTCCGAACTTGCAGCTGGGAAAGCATTAGGCAATGTTTGCGCCATGCTGAAATCTGTGGCCCGTGATGACTCTGTGCTCCTGAAGCTCCACTGGTTGCCCCCACTGCCAAGTTGGTTCAAAATCCCATTTGACGGAGTGCTACTGTGAGGATTTAGTTGGTTTGGGGGTTGGCTCATTGGGTCCTCTAATGGTCTCTGATTTGCTGATGAGGATGAAAGGCTGGGACTGAGGAACTTAGCCCACTCTTGGCCCTTAGTGATCTCTTCCAGCAGGCTGAATGACCCGAGGCCCAATTCAAAGTCACTGGCAGGTCTGAAACGGGACAAAATCTTCATTAAACTCAGAAATTCAGTATACAAATCCCATCACTACCAGCAGCACAAAGAGATTTTTATTTAAAATAACCCAAAATAACATTTCAGAGTTCACTCAGATGAGGTGTGATGTTATAAAAGGTCCTTGAATACAGTTAGCTCCATAACTTTGTATTTTTGAGGTTTTACCTCTGTACATCACTACGGTTGATTTTAAACAAACAATCAACACGTTATTAGAAAGAAATTGGCATTAAGTTTTTAGGAATTAGTCATTTTTATGCATAGATGTTCAAAATTAATGAGACAACTGACTGACAAGCAGTAGAGGCCTGCTCCCTTGTTATTTCATGACAAGTGAAGAAATTGCATTTTATAATTTTTCACTGTATTTTTAAATGAGTCCTAAAGAGATGTCTGTGCAAGTGAGAGAGGCTGAAAAACAAAACAAAATAAACCTCTGAGAGAGAGCAAAAACTTCAGCAGTGTCCAAATCAACAATCTGGTTCATTCTTATAAAGAATGAATACAGTGGCCTGCTTCAGCAACACCGAAATGCCTGAAGGCCCAAAAGAGACAACTGCAGTGAATGATGACAGAATTATTTCCATGGTTAACAAAAACAACTTCACCCAACTCATCAACTAACCAAGTCGAGAACTTTCTCGAGGAGGTAGGTGTATCATTATCAAAGACTACAATCAAGAGACGCCTTCGTGAATAGAAACAGGAGGTTTACAACAAGGTGCAAACTACTGATTACACTCAAGAGCAAGAAGCCCAAATTAGACTTTGCCAGAAAACATGTGGTTTTGAAAAATTCTTTGGACCTTGCACCACAATGATGGAAAGAGAAAACTGTGGAGAAGGATAGAAACATCTCATGATCCTCATAAGCGTACCACATCATCTGTCAAACATGGTGGAGGCAGCGTTACAGTATAGGTATGTACAGCTGGAGCTGGGTCACTGGTCTTTGTTAGTAATGTGACTGCTAAAAGAAGCAGCCGGATAAATTTTGAAGTGTGCAGGGCTCTACTCTCTGCTCTGCATTCAACCAAATGCTCCAAAACTGATCATGACAGTGTTTCATGGTGCAAATGGAGATTACAATCATACTCCAAAAGCAACCCAAGAGTTTCTCAAGGCAAAGACACGGGTATTCTTCGATGGCCAAGTCAGTCACCTGAGCCTAACAGAGGATGCTTTTAAGTTACCAAAAACTAAACTGAAACCAGAGAGACCCACAAACAGCTGTAGGGGACTACGGTAAAGGTCAGGCAGAGCATCGCAAGGGAAGAAATTTCAAATCAAGTGGTCCATTATTGGTCCAGCATTTCAAATCAAGTCAAGTAAATGACCTGTATTTGCCTTACTTAGTCCCTAAGGACCCCAAAGCGCTTTACACTACATTCAGTCATCCACCCATTCACACACAGGTGATGGCAAGCTACATTGTAGCCACAGCTGCCCTGGGGCGCACTGACAGAGGCGAGACTGCCGGACACTGGCACCACCGGGCCCTCTGACCACCACCAGTAGGCAACGGGTGAAGTGTCTTGCCCAAGGACACAACGACCGAGACTGTCAGAGCCGGGGCTCGAACCGGCAGCCTTCCGATTACAAGACGAACTGCCAACTCTTGAGCCACGATCGCACCAAGCGGCTTTTATTGTCATTTCGACCATGTACAGTGGTACAGTACAGAGTGAAATGCGACAGCGTTCCTCCGAGACCCTGGTGCTACAGTGCAACACTAGACAGAACAAGACGATATAGACACAACACAGTGCAATGGAAATGTGCAAAATGCTGAGTATTGTGCAAAAGTAACTTGGTGTCTGTAGGGGTGTCTGCACACGTGTGTATCTGTGTTTGTGTGTGTGTGTGTGTGGTGAATATGAGATACTGCATATAAGTGCTTGGTAGTCACATGTATGACGGTGGTGTGTGTGTGTCAGTCCAGTCACTTTGTGTTCAGGAGTCTGACGGCTTGGGGGAAGAAACTGTTCTGTTGGTCACTGTATGCAAATTATTTTAATCCAAGTATTAAAAACTGAATTTATATTTAAAATCATCTTAGTACAACCAATTACTTTTGATCTCCTGAAATTCCTAAACAGCTAATGAAACATTTTTGTAAAACCCCAGTGTGCAGAAACAAAATAACAAAAATTGTCATTATCCAACAACTTTAATGAAAGAAATCTCTCAGCAGATTAAATTGTTAAAGTTCTGTTTACTCCTTGTCCAGGCTGTCCTAGAGAAAGCTTTTGTCAATACACAGAAAATGTCCTATTTTATTTGTTTACCTTACTGTGGTCTTCTTGTAAAAACCAGACATGCCTATAGTAGATAGTAAAAGAACAGGAACTTGTGTTTATCTGTTACTTCATTACTGTATAATGAATGACTGTGGGGAAGGTCTTTATCACTAGAACAAGCTGTAAAGTTTATGAAAATACAGTTAAAAGACGAAAATGTATGCCCTACTTCACATTTTCTTTGCCAGTTCGATTCTCGCCCACGGGCCTCATGTTTGACTAAATTCTATTAGCAAGTATTACGTTTTAGTCCACTGCGCCATAGAACTCTACTGTTTCCCTAGAAATGTATGCATATACATAAAACACATCAATGACACACACTGTGGCAGTAGTTTACAGTAGTTTAGATAGGCCTGTTGTTATTTGTTTTTAGCCCCTGAGACACCACCAGTCAAGTATCAGATGTTTTTATATGGCTTTAAGGCTTGTTTTTATCTTTTGTCGTTGGTCAAATTTGCATTTTTACAATTTCTAAGCTATTTCATATTCTCTACGGCCTACTTTTCATGCTCTCATTTCCACCAAGTAGGGCTCAGGCAGCATTTCCTGTACATTAAATATACTACAGACCAGTTTTACACCACTTCTACATCGCTTGATTATGTTTTTGTAGTGTTCCTTAATCTTCCTCAAGATCCAGCTAGCTAAGTCTACCTGTTTTAGGAAATTACAAATCCTTCAAAATGAAAGCTACATATATGGGAGTTATTTTAATGATTTATGTCTCTAGTAGGAAAAACATAAAGCAAACAAACTTGGCTTCGGTAAGCGAGTATCTTTCCATCTTGTGTGTTAAGTCCTAATGAGAGAATCATTCTTTATGAGTTACTTGCTGTGTACATCTGTTTCCTTTAATAGCAGGTTATAAAAAAAATCTCATTGTACACAGCATGAAAGTTTGTAATGACACATGCTGTCAGTGACAGGGTGTGTTTGGCACTTCAGACCACAGACACACATCAGGGGTAAAGCTGTCTGATGGCTGGAAACATCTCAAATACTTCACATATCTTACTGCTGACGTTTCAGAGCAAATAAAGCCAAAAAAAACTGCTCGGCTTTCAGTTTGCCATGCTGCTAGAGTGCAGGTCTGGATGTATTTGTGCAATTTAGGATCATTTGTGTCCCTGTTACCTGATGTGGCTGTTGTTAGTGGTGTCCTCTGTCCGTGCGGGAAGCATTTTACTGGCTCCACTGGTGTCCAGTGAACGGAGGGTCCTTTCATCCTTATTTGACGCATTGATGAGGTTTTCTGTAACCTGGTTTGGGTGTGAAATCTGCATGAAAAAACAAGTTGCAGTGTCACTTCAAGATTTCTTTTTTTATCATTATATAACAAAACCACACTACTCACCTCAGGTCCCTCCCCACTCTTCTGGTCTCCTATGCTTCCTTCTTCTTCTTTTCCCTTTTTTCCTTGTCTGTCCTTCCATCGCTCCTTGAGCCTCTGCGTCCACCTTCTGGTTTTATTCTCAGATGATCTCTGTTTCCTCCTCACGCTACTGTTTGTTGTTTTTTGACTGTCTGAGGCAACCTGCGTATCTTTGTTTTCTGCCATCGCTCCAAATCCTCCATTTTCTACAATTAACGATTTATTGTCTTGACCTCCTGCAAAAGGGTCTGTGTTTTTTGAGGCCCACAGGTAGACTTTAGGTTTAAAGCCCTGCTCCTGGTTCTCATTCACTCCCATGCTTTGGGCAGCATCTGTGTTAGGAGGCATGCTTCTTTTCATTGCAGAATTGGCAAAACTCCACTTCTCACTATCGGTCCTCTCAAAGGAAGCATCTTTAAATGATGTGGTAGGAAACAGCTGCCCTGTTACTGTTGGGGCGATCGCAGGCTGTGTCGCCTGTCCCATAACCCTGCTATCACCAGTGTCACCAACACTGTTGTCTTTCTGGGAGGGGAAGGAAATAAAACCCCTGTCCACCCCACCTCCATGACCGGGCTGCTGTAGATGACCAAATTTGAAGCTAAAGTTGCTGTCTGCAGCAGGGCTCCTGACCTTATTTGAAGGGATGCCATTAGTACCTGGGCTGCTGTTTTCTGGTCCAAGAGTGTTCCGGTGCCCCTGGCCCTCTCTTTCTGACTGCAGCTTCAGTTTCTGCAGCATGGACTGCAGCAGGGCCTGGGAGTCTGCTGGATTAGGTGACTGAGACATCTAGTAACACAACCTCTAAGTCCTCTAAATCCAGAAGTCGCAGAAACACGTGTCAACACCACAGTGAAACTGGATACACAAGGACGGACTCTATGCAAATAATATAATTCGTCGCTTTACAACCAGCATGACAAGAGGAAAAATACCTTTGTGTAGAAGATATCACTCTTTGGTCCAGTTCTTGTTAGAAAGACACCTGTTATGGCTGCTTTCGCCTTTGTGAATAATCCAATCCCTTTCCATGACAATGTAGTTGCTTCATAGCAAATATGAAGAAAGATCCACCTCTTCCAGTTAAACGTCCAGAGGTACAAATCCTTCTTCTTCTTCTTCTTCTCTGTGTAAACTGCTGCTTCTTATGCTGCCTCCACTAATGCTGAATCTTCAAGAAGAGCAGCAGAAGTCTTCTTCTGTTGTTCTGCAACATAGAGATATAAGCTTTTGTTGTTTTTTCCCTATTTTCAAAAGTCTCTCGCTTTTACTAAATGCCCATAGTTCCATTACACTACGGGTGTTGTAGTCACACCTCTTCTCCAGCAGCCACTTATATCACTGGTAATGGGAGGAGAGACTGTGCGTTCCTCAGATATTACAAACTGAAGCAGACCAACAAGAAAGACCAGTAAGGTGAGATAATTGTTTGCTGACTCTAACTCTCTCCAACTGTGTGTCTTTCTGCCCATCTTTGTATTTTGCCCTCCCTTCCTTCCCATTTCTCTACTAGGCACGCTTGCTCACTCAAGTGCACACACACCCTCTGTGACCCGTAACTGATAATTATAGGGCGTTCTTTAAGAGCAGCCGCTATGAATGCGCCTGCCAAATTAAAGATATAGGAAAATGTTTGCACAGAGCTTTGCAATAACCCATTTTATATCAACTCTGTGAAAAATGCTGTCACAGAGGCCTTTGCTACTGTTGTCAAAATAAAGTAGTAGATTGTCCAAACATGTAGTGCACTTCAGCTTGGAGAACACCATGCAATCTTTCTTATAGATTTGTTAGCCACCAGCTATATTGTTCCCCACTGCAAGTCATTAAAAAATGCTGCCGCCCTGATAAACTCTTAACTGTTTTAACTATATTTCAGCCTACTAATATGCATTTAAAAGTACAGTAATTGTACTGCCTTCTTTCTGACTGAAGGTTTAGACTATAAGATTAACTAGGTACACTACAGTACTTGAAAAGTTACTTTCCTATTTTGACATGAACTTATTTAATAATTATCAAGTTGCTAATCATTAAGTAAAGTTTATATAACAATTAGTAATAATGTACGTCTTTATCCACTACAATTATACCTTATTTTTTGGTTTTTCGTCACGACATCTTTATATATTTCTAACCCGGACGATCATAAATAACCAGCCCCGAAAATGCAGTGAAAACACAAGTGGCAGAAATGTTCGCTTCGAAACTAAGTGCGCATGTGCAGCGTCAAACGCACGCCCCCTTTGAGTTGCCGTGTATCTGATTGGTCCGCACTTTGTAAGCGGGCAATGGCGGCGTAAACAACGCTGACATCGATGAAAGAGACACTGCTTAACCGAGAAAAATAAACTTAGACTGGAAATAAACGGAGTATGCTTTCGGTAGGAAGATTTGCTCTCGGTGTGGAAACGATTAAAACGCCGTCTTGTGTACTTCTCGGTGATGCTTAGCCGCTCGTTTTGGCTAACTTTTAGCCAAATGTGCTAACTTAGCGGAAAAGTGAGTTTGCAGAGATGCACTGTATCGTAACGGGAGGAAACGTGAAAGGTAGCAAACATTTCCTGCATATTAAACACAGTCTCTAACTAGAATATATGTCATTAATTAGTTGTTGCTAATAATTATCTTGCGTGTGTTTGTTGGTGGGTGTGTCTGTACCGTCCAGTACTGGCCAAAGCCGTCCATTCTCTGTCCAGGATCGGCGATGAACTGTATGTTGAGCCTCAGGAAGATGGGGTGAGCTGTTCTGACACTGACTTGCACACCATCACTTCCTCTTACAATGCAGATAGGCTTGTTGCTTCCTGTGGGTGCACACTTTGCGTCAATGAAAAAAGTTGATTTGTTGGTCTCTCTCTCTCTCTCTCTCTCGTAGCTGGCCCTGCGGTCTGTGAACTCCTCTCGGTCGGCTTATGCTTGCTTCCTGTTCGCACCACTCTTCTTCAGCAGGTGCAGACTACATGCCTGTGTTTATAAATGGCATCTTCGTGTGAGAGAAAAAGAAAGCGTGTATATGAGTGAACTTTAATCTGCCTTTTATACCTCTGTTTTTCTGTGCAGGTACTCCATTACTAGTGGGGATAACTTCCGCTGCAAGATGGCAATAAAGGTGTGAGAGAATTAGATAATCTACTGTTTTTTAAACCTTTATATAGTCTGGGTGTGACATTAATTACATTTTAGTAGATAATGTGGTTTCCAAACTTTCATGATGACATAACACCCAAAGTTATTATAGAATTCGTTTCTTATCTACAACAGTTAGGATATATCAGAGGTGTGCAACTTATTGAAGGCATTTAGGTTCCAGTTACAATCTTGTGAAAAAGCGTTTTCACAGGTCTTTGTTACTTACAGTTAGACCTGTGAAATTAAGTACACCCCATGATTCAGTAGCTTGTAGAACCACCTATAGGAGCAATCACTTGAAGTTTATGAGTCTCTCATATTGTTTCAAAGTAATCGTTTTCTGTTTGACTTCACCAGTGTCTCAGATCATTGTCTCAGAGTTTTGGCCTACTGTTCTTTACAGTGTTGCTTCAGGACATCGCGGTTTCCGGGCATTCATTTATGCTCAGTTCTCTTAAGGTCCCACCTCAGCAGTTCAGTTGGAGGCAGGTCTAGAGCTTAATTATTTTCTTTTTCAGCCATTCCGTTGTAGATTTGCTTTGGTACTTGGGATTCTTGTCCTCCTGCACAATGCTGTTTGGGCCAAGTTTTGGCTGTCAGGCCGATGTGCTCACATTTCAGTCTGGAATACTTTGGTAAACAGAGGAGTTCATGGTCAACTCAATGAGTGGAAGGTGTCAGTGTCCTATGGCTGCAAAACAAGCTCAAATCATCACCATCATACCTGACAGTTGGTATGAGGTGTTTGTGCTGATATGCTGTGTTTGGTTTTCACCAAACAGAGGTCTTGTGGTTTCTTCAGTTGCAGGCCTAAGATGTGCTGCCATATATTTACAGCCAGTAGAGGCTTTCTGCTGGAAACCCTTCCAAACAAGCCAAACTTATTCAGTCTTTTTCTAATTGTACTGTCGTGAACTTTGACATTTAACTGCTAACTAAGGCCTGTAGAGTCTGAAATGTAGCTCTTGGATTTATTTTTTATTTTTTTTGCAGTTTCTCTGTTCACTGCACAGTCTGTCACTGGTGTAAGTTTGCAGGGATGTCCACACCTGGAAGGATTGACAGCTGTCTTGAATGTTTTCCACTTGTAATTAATCGTCCTCACAGTGGTCAAATTATTTGGAAATCGGTTTATAACGATTGTCAGATTGCTTTGCATCAACAATGGCTTCTTTAAGATCACTGCTGACATGTTCCATCCTTGGGATTGTGTTAACACACACCTGAATGCTCTAGACATGCAAACTACTCACATTTTGAATTGGATTACAAGCCCCTAGCAGTAAGACTGTACTTACTTTATCTCAGAATTGCATAGAGTCAGTCACTTGACTGTCACGGATCTCAATAAACATGCTTACCAAAGGCCCCTCAGGCAGGTTGTGATAAGTATCACTTCAGTTACTTTTCTTTTGTTTTCTAGTCTAGTTTGAATTCTTTTTAAGCTCACAGGTCATTTTAAATAACTACTCTGACCTTGCATTAAACCCCAAAGTCCCATCACAAAAAGTTCAACCACTCGATCACAAAAGATGTATTGAAACTAAAGCTGCCAGTCTGATTTTTGTCTAATAGTTTGGTCAGGTTTGCATTCATGTGACCGCTACCAAAATGTGAAAAATGTAAATTTTAACTTTCTCTCTATATATATATATTTTTTCTCCTTTTCTCACTGGTTTACATTAATTCTCAGTCGCAGTTTGCCATGTTATGGAAATGTGGCTGACAATTTCTTGATTACTTTGATTTCTCATAATGATTTTTTTGTTCCTTGTTTTTTTTTTTCTTTGTTGCTGCTGCTGTTTTTCAAATTAACTGCATGATGGCAGTACTTGGGCCTCCCTGATGTAACTGCATGATGGCAATACTTGGGCCCCCTGATGTAACTACAGTTAGGAATAGCAGATCTTATTCTTAGGATTGAGAGCGTAGTCTTGTATCTGCTGACAGCTTCAAATGCCTCCTTTCCTGTCGTGTTACCACCCTACGGTTGTGGTTATGTGTGTTCAAGTTTTGCAAAAACCTCACAGCTTCCTCGTATTAACAGTTGTACTTAGCAGTTATATTAGAGAGTGGATTGTGTGTCACTTGTCAGAAACAGCAAACATATTGATTTAGATATCATTTGAGTGTGACTAAAATGTTGATTCCTGTTGATTGTACCAGAGTGTGTCATTGCATATTGATAAGCATTATTTTCCCCCTGTGTTTCAGAGTGTACAGTCTGTGTTCAGATCTCTGACAACTTTGGAGAAGACGGTGGAAAAGTGTCACATTGATCTTGACAAACAGAAGGACCGTCTCACCTTCACCCTGCACTGCAAGCACGGTATCAGTGATTCACTTCATTATCAGATCATTCAAAGTGTTTTCCATATATGATTTAAGAAGGCATACAACTCATTCAGGCATGTAGAATGGTGCTGGTTTCAAACCCAGAGATGAGGGAACACATCCAGTTCTTACATTACAGGGCGATCGTGGCTCAAGAGTTGGCAGTTTGTCTTGTAATCGAAAGGCTGCCGGTTCAAGCCCCGGCTCGGGCAGTCTTGGTCGTTGTGTCCTTGGGCAAGACATTTCACCTACCGCCTACTGGTGATGGCCAGAGGGGCCGATGGTGCGATATGGCAGCCTCGCTTCTGTCAGTCTGCCCCAGGGCAGCTGTGGCTACAACTGTAGCTGCCTCCACCAGTGTGTGAGAGTGAATGAATAGTGGAAGCACTTTGAGGGTCTTGAAAAGCGCTATGTAAATGCAATCCGTTATTATTATTATTATTACATCCTTGCATTGACCTACAGATAAATATAAGTGTTTATAATTCTGTATTTATAATATAATTATTTATCATTTATAAGTCCACCAGTACTGCGGAACCCAAATATATATTCACTGAGTACAAATGTAGTCTGTCAGGCCTGCAGGTCGCTTAGTGCTGCACAGAGCTAAAACAAAACTTCTATAATCTCTTTGAAACTTAGAGGTGCCTCAACTGTAGCTATTTTAAATGAAAAACTACCCTTTTTCATATGGCTTTTACATGTATTTATTAAACTATACAGTACTGTGCTAAACTCTTGAGTTACTCCTCGTTTCTTTATATTTTGCTAATAAAATAGGAAATAGGTGCAGTGATTTATTGAAACATGCAAACATACATGGAAATACAGTAAATCAGGCAAAAACTGTATAATTGTAACAAGTTAGAAAGTCAGTATTTGCTATAAGCATCTTTATTCTTCAACACAGTCTGAACTCTTTGGCAGCTTTCTTGGTGTGTTTTTAAGTAGTCTTCAGGAATAGTTCTCCAGGCTTCATTCAAAGGTCTTATTTGGATGTTTGCTTTTGTTCCGTTCTCTGTCAAGTTGGTCCCACACTGCTTTAATAAGTATTGAGGTCCGGGTTCTGGCGAGGCCAATCCACGACTGAGAGTGTGTTTTTCTATCCAAGTATGCTTTAACGGCTTTGGCAGTGTGTTTGGGATTATTACCATGCTGAAAAATGAAACCATTGCCAATCAGACATTTTTTAGTTGATATTGTGAGGTGGATAAAAATCTGATGATACTTTTTTGGGTTCATAATTCAATTCAGTTTTAATTATATAGCAGCAAATCATAACAACAGTTGCCTCAAGGCACTTTATATGGTAAGATAAAGACTCTACAATAATACAAGAGAACAGAACCTGGGTCCACAGAAGAGGGGCCTAAAAGTAAGCCTGCTGTCTGAGAGCAGCAAGTTCTAATGGGGTGATATGGCACTATAAGGTCATTAAGATAAGATGGGGCCTGATTATTCAAGACCTTGTATTTGAGGAGCAGGATTTTAAATTTGATTCTGGATTTAACAGGGATCCAACGAAGAGAGACCAGTATAGGAGAAATATGCTCTCTCTTTCTAGTTCCTGGCAGCACTTTTTCCACAGCATTTTGGATCAGCTGAAGGCTTTTCAGGGAGTTTTTAGGACATCCTGATAATAACGAATTACAGTAGTCCAGCTTAGAAGTAATAAAGGCATGAACGAGTTTTTCAGCATCACTCTGAGACAGGATGTTTCTAACTATTCTATTCCACAAATGGAAGAAAGCAGTGGTAGATATTTGTTTAATATGTGCATTGAAGGGCATATCCTGGTCAAAAAGGACTTCAAGATTCCTCACAGTGTTACTGGAGACCATGTTAATGCCATCCAGAGTAAGAATCTGTCTCTGATTTTTTGGGCCGAGTACATTAACCACAGTTTTGTCTGAACTTAGAAGCAGAAAATTAGAGGTAATCCAGGTCTTTATGTCTTTAAAACGTTCCTTCAGTTTAACTAATTGATGTGTATTATCTGGCTTCATGGATAGGTAAAGTTGGGTGTCATCTATATAGCAGTGAAAATGTCTGCTATGCCTTCTGATGATATTGCCTGAGGAAGGGAAGCCCGTGGAACTCCATAATTAACCTTAGTGTGTGAAGAGGACTCTTCATTTACATGAACAGATTGGAGTCTATTGGATAGATATGATTAAAAAACAAGTCTTAAATAAATATCAATAGCACTGAAAGTAGCAGTGCATAATGTTTGAACGACTTTCATTCGTGAAGAAATTCATAAATAAAAATTGTAACCATTAGAGAAAGATATTATGTTTCGAGCAGCTCCAAACCATGACAGAGCCTCTACTGTATTTTACAGATGTCTGTAGACACTCACTGCTGTACCTTCTCTGCATATAATGATGATTATTTGGACCAAACTTAGAGTCATTAGTTCATAAGACCTGATGCAGCTGTCACAGTTATTGTCTAATTTCTCCTGACAGCCACATTTTTTGCTGATGTGACTTCAGTGAACAGTAGATCGATCAGATTTAGGGCCAGATGCATCTCTCAGGTCCTGTATGAGGTCTTTGCTGGATTTTCTTTCCTGTTCTTTCCATGTCTTAAGCCATGACTGTTCATCCACTGTGTATACTTTGGCTATTTGGGAATCACTTTCATGGAGCAAAAATGCGATTTTATGCCTCTCAAACTGTTACCTTTGGCATTTTTCATAAATTCAACTAAAGAAATGGGAATCTGTTACAGGCTGCTAATAACAAAGTGCCTAAAGATACAATTTAAAATGAGTTATTTGCTAAATTATCTGTTAAAATACACAGATGGGAAAATGCTCAGGTGAAAGCACTGGACTGAAAAAAGGAATGAAGAAGAAGCCAGAAGACCTTCAGAAGGCCTGGAGAACTTTGGTCAAGAGCACTTAAAAAAATGAGACTTCTACACATTACTACATATCGGATTTTTGTGACACTTTGAATCCATAAATTCTGATTTCACATCAGTTTATAAATAATGTTTTGCGTCTTTTTATTTTATCTTCTGCCTGTAAAGCAACTCTTTTAATAACCTCTATAAATAAGTTGTTACATTGTACTTTTACATCTTGTTTACATTCACATATTTTGTATTTAATGAAGCCCATCGTGCATTCATCTCATTGCTTTCTATTTGCTCACAAATTTGGTGTGATTTTTCTTTGCAGGCCTACTGAAGACACATAACCTGTCTTTCCAGGACAGCGAGAGCCTGCAGGCAGTGTTTGATAAGGACAGCTATGCCAATGTATTCAGAGCCCAGCCCAGGTCTGTAAAAATCTTTCTTCATTGTTTATTTTGCAAATCATGACAATGACAGTCTCCCACTTGCTTTTAATCTTTTATTTCCTTGTACTTGATGATAACAAACACTGTGTAGCTTTTTTTTAACACCAGGAAAACATTTTTACATTTCAGTTGGTTGATTAAATGAATAAATAGATTTAAATAGTAAAATATATTTTAAGGGAGGTGTAACTTTGTAGCTGTAGCTAGATTTGATTTCTCTTGTTCTCAGGCTGCTGGTAGACACAGTCGTCCATTTTCCTCCATCTCTGGAAGAAGTGACTGTGTCAGTGAGTGATGAACGGATGTGGGTCAGGAACCATGTGGAGGAAGAAGCAGGTGACAAGACTGATATGAAAAAGTTTCGCCAGCGTAGTAGTAAAGCAGGAACTGACATCTAATAATGCCATGCATCGCCATGTTTTAAAAGCAGCTTTTTGTCCTCTTGTTTTTCTGCTCTCTCAGAGGCGTCCAAAGCCATGCTGACCGAGCTGTGTTTGGCTTCAGACGAGTTTGATCATTTTGCTGCCCAAGCTCACAACAGTGTGACTTTTTGTCTGAAGGAGTTGCGGGTGAGAGAAACGATATAGGGAAAGCACGAGAGAGTTGCGTAAGTTAGTTTGGGAGGGGGAGAGAGGTGGTTATCAGACCAGAGTGTGAAAGAAGTTATTTGGGGACCAGATGAAAGCACTTACAAGATGTTGTGGTGTTCTTGTAATGCTTGCATAGTTTGCAAAGTCACTAACTAGTATCTCTCATTCAGGGTTTACTAGTGTTTGCAGAATCAACTGGCCTCCCTGTTTCTATGTACTTGGACGAGCCGGGCAGGTGAGCATCGCCACCTGTGGGTTATTTTTTTTTGATTACTTGTTCCTTCCTTTTTAATAACATAATTTTTTCTGTGTCTGTTTGTGTGACAGCCCTGTGGTGCTTTCAGTAACGGACAGTGTCCTGGAAGGAAACTTTGTGCTGGCCACGCTTTCTGATGATCCCAGCCTTCGTAAAAATAGCAGCAAAGGGTAAAAACGACAAAACATATTTTTGTTGATTTGGGAGGGTTTTTTCTCATGCCTGTGAGCAGGAAGGAAAATGAAAACAAAACTAGTTTACCCTTCACACAATGACTTATTAACAGCTCGGTGACAGGCAGGAAATTCTAAACATTTACCCTACTGCGCCACCTGGTGGATCAGAGTGTAAATGAAGACAAATGCTGGAGGAGCCCATTTACATTTCATACTCGACATTTCCAGTTGTTGTAAATGGACTTTTATTATTTGCTCCAGGAGTTTAGACCAGGTTCTTAGTCCACCAGTTTGAATAAGCTCTTTAAAAAAACTGTGTTTATTCAGGGTTTCACATCTTGTCATTCTGAGGCTGAGAGGCTAAATCTGGAGAACTCATGTCACAGTTAACAGCTGTTTGTAGTTGCATCGTCACACAATAAATGCACTCAGTATATTTATGGGAGTGAAAAACTAGAATACCGTAGGCTTAATTGTTATGACATTGAGCTCTAAAATTGAAGCTGGTTAGTCATGTTGATTTGTTATTGTTTTGCAAGTCCAGAAAATCAAACGGTCACCATGAAGGTCAAAAGGAGCAAGAAAAGCTTTTTTTAATCTTGTGTGTCATCTTTCTATCTGACTTGCACTCCAAACCGTCTGCTCCACCCCTCAGAGCGCACACAGCAGCTCCACCCCCTCCCGATGACTTCATGAATGATGACATGGACTCATATCTAATCGCCATGGATACCAGTATTGCACCAGGTCCCTCAAACACAGGTCCACCCCCGCCTTCATTATCTGATGACACACGTTCAAAACGGCCTGCAGCAGTCAGCCACAAGGCAAGGATACTCATCGAGGAGGCAGAAGAAGAAGAAACGGATGATTTAGACAGACTACCTAATAAAAAGGTATGCCTTAGGTTTCTCAGGAAAGATGGTGGCATGTTAACAGGCTGTGGATTCACTTCAATGAATCAAAAACACAGAAGTAAAATATTCTCGCACATACAAAAAGAAAACTGAGTCATCACAACTTTCCACATACAGTCCTCACGTGAAAAAGAAAGTACACTCTCTTTTAATTTAGTTTTATGTATCAGGCTGTAACAAAAAATCAACTTGTTCTTATTAGGTCTTAAAATGAGCTAAATGCAACTTTAGATTAATAACAACTCGTGAATTATTATCATTACTTACATGTCTTGCTTTTAACAAAAATGCAAAAGCAGTGTGTTTGTAACTAAATATATCCTCACTGCTTCCACAGAAATTGAGTGTGAAGATAAATATAGTAGCAGCCAAGTGCTGCTAATCAAATCCACTTGATTAACTGATTAACAGCAAGTGTGGTCACCTTTATAAAACCAGAGGTTTGGTTGTTTTTCTGGTCTGGAGCGTTCAGGTGTTTGTTAACGCAGTGCCAGGGAGGAAAGACATCAGCAATAACCTTAGAGAAACAGTTGTTGCTGTTCATCAATCAGGTGAGGGTTATAATACCATTTCCAGTCAACCTGAACTCCATCACTGTACAGTGAGGAAGATTATTCACAAGTGGAAAACCTTCAAGACAGCTCTCAGTGTTGCTGGAAGTGAAGGTCCTGGCAAATTCACCCAAAGGTCAGACCGTGCAGTTCTCAGACTCTACGGGCCTCAAGTTAGCATGTTAAATGTTAAAGTTTATAAGGGTGTGATTAGAATAACACTGAACAAGAATAGCTTGTTTGGAGGGTTGCTAGGAGAAAGAAACAGTCCTCTCTAAAAACATGGCAGCACACCTTATGTTTGCAGAGTTGCTTCTGAACAAACCACAGAAACCTCTGGAACAAAGGCGTGCACATTTAAGAAGATATTTAATAAAAAAATAAATAAACAAGTGATTGAATGTTTGTATATGCACTCAAATTAATTAAATATTGGTATCTTAACATTTCGATAAATTGTAGTCTTTAATATATTTCCCTTGTGTGATTTTTCTCACAGTTTCGGTCACTCTTCTTTGGATCGGTGCTTCCCCCGTCATCTCAGTTGAGCACACAGCCGATGACTTCTCAAGAGGTGCTGGCCAGCGACAGTGAGGAAGAAACTTAAATAACTGCAGACTGATGGGCTAGAGGAGACATGGACTAAACTGACAGTGGGTGCTTGTGCGTGCACTGTTAAACAAAGACACCTGGAGTACTTGAAGATAAAGAAATGCCCTGAATGACCTGGTTAAATATGCAGAGGCCACCAGCCTCTAAATTCTCATTATGTAAAACTAGACATGAAGCAATTCCAATTTTTTTTTAATTTTGTGTTTGCCCAGTTTGTAATTAAGGTGCAGTGTAAAAAGTCCCACCAAATAAAGCAAACTTATTTTTCAATGTATGTAAACATCATTTATTATTTATTTACATGTCGAAAAGTTCAAGTATGAGAAATATTTAGGATGAGGGAATTCCACATATCCACCAATGTGGAGCTCAAAGAGAGAAAGGCAGTGATGCAGAATCTGAGTAATGTCAAAAATAAGCCTCGGCATAACCAGCAGAATGTCTGTGAATTGTCTGTGAGTCAGTCTTTGCAAGATGAGCAGCGTCGTCACTACTTTTCTCTTTTTGCACCTGAAAACTTTTCCCTCTCGTCTGTGGCTTCCTCCTCTTCTTTTCCTTCCCCTTCTCCAGCTCCTTCTCTTTCTTCTTTTTCAACTTCTCCTCTTCCTTCTCCTTTCTTGCTTGTTCCCTCCGCCGCCGCCTCCTCTCCTTGGAGTTCAGTTTGTCCTCCGCCTCTTCCTCAGCTGCATTCCCAGTCCCTGGCATATCACTGAAGTCTTGAATCAAGATTTTTGGCACTTGCATTTTGGGTGCCTTCTTAGCCTTGTTGTCTTTGTGCTGCTCACCTCTCAGTCTGCGGAAGAGACCAAAGCGTTTAGGGGTGTCGGGCTGTGGCTGCTGCTGTGTGGGGGCTTCCTCTGTTGTTGTTGTTGTTGCTGCTGCTGCTGCTGCTGCTGCAGGCGGCAACAGATCAGGAGCAGCTTGTTTTGAGGTCACAGCTTTAGGATTGCACTGTGACTCTGTGAGTTTGGCTTCTGGTTGATTTTCTGAAGTTTTCTGGGGGTTGGTGAAGAGATCCTCGGAAAGCCTGCGGGCTAGCCTGGAGCTACGTGAGGTGGATGACTTGCGAACGCAGAAATCAGCAGATGATCGACTGCTGCGACGCTCAGGGGTTTGTACTGGGGGCTCTTTTGCAGATTGAGAACATTGGACTTGGGGAACATTTGTTGGCTCAGAAGAAATGAAGACATCGTCCTCTCCTGCTGGAGTTTGTTTAATCTTTTCAGTAATTTCTTCCTCCTGCGCGGGCTCCACTTGTTGAACCTTTTGATTTGAGTCTTCAGGATCCACAGTAACCTGGCTTGTTGTCTCTTCAGGTGCTTGTGTCTCAGAGGTACTCATTTGTACTGAACTCTCCTCATCAGGCTCACGGGTGTGGTTGAGCTGATCAGCTGGTGCTGAAGACTCTTCCGTTTCCATGGGTGTTGCAGAGTCTGCAGGCTTCTCATAAGTCTGAGTTTCTGTTGGTGTTTCCTCTGTGATTTTTTGAGTACAGATGCATGAATCACTTTCAACCTGTGCCTCCGAGTGTACATTCAAAATAATTTCTTCTGTTGCCTTATTTGACGCCTCCACTGTGTCTTTTCCTACTGTTATCTCAGCTTTAGTCTCTGTATCATCTACTGCACCAGTGCTTTCTTTTTGTTGAGTGCATTCAGATAAAGACAGCATTAATATTTCTTCTTCTAGCTCCATTTCTGTCTTTGAATCTACACGTTGTTCTGAATCTATGTCTGTAATTTCTACCTTTATATCGCACTGTGTGGCTGAATTTTCCTGATTATGTGTCAGAACCTCATTTTCTGTGTCTCTTTGGGTGTGGGACTCTGCTTCCTTTTCTGTTTGTACTAATGACTCAGTACTGTGGTATTTTACTTCAAGTGCACCTTTTTCTGTCTCCTTGATCAGCTCTTCCTTTTCCTGTCGTGTTTCTGCCTCTGCTGCACTATTCTGATCATCAACAGTTAAAGCTTCAACACCTCTGTCTGTGTCCACACTTGTCTCACTTTTAGACTCCGTAACGTCTGTGTTCATCTCCACCTGTTGCACACTTTCAGTGTCAGCACTCTCTTCTGATTTCACGTCAGCTTGTATCCTCTGCTCCTCGCCTGCGTTTACACCTATTTGCATCTCGTCCTCTGTGTTTGTATCTGCTTCGGCTATTCTCGGTGTCTCACTGTGGTTTTCCTCCACAGCAACCACGTGTTTCTCTGCCTCTTCATTTGTGTCTTTGAGCTCTACTTCCTGGTCTTTGCTTTTATGACTTTGTTCTTCTAGCACTTGTGATTCACTCTCTGCGTTCAGCTTTTCTTCTTTTTCACAGTGAGGTGCATAATCAGGGGGATGAAGAATATTTTCAACAGTCTGATTTGGCCTATCTTTTGACCCTATCTTTCCTTCTTGTTCTGAAAGCATTTTGCTTTCATTTATCTCAGTCAGCTTGGTTTCATTCATTTCACTGAGTTTGCGTTCCCCTGTCTCCCTGACATCACTTGTCTCCGTCTCCCTGACAACACTTGTCTCCGTCTCCCTGACAACACTTGTCTCCGTCTCCCCGACAACACTTGTCTCCGTCTCCCCGACAACACTTGTCTCTGTCTCCCTGACATCACTTGTCTCCCTGACATCACTTGTCTCTGTCTCCCCGACAACACTTGTCTCTGTCTCCCTGACATCACTTGTCTCCCTGACATCACTTGTCTCTGTCTCCCTGACATCACTTGTCTCTGTGACAACACTCATCTCCGTCTCCCTGACAACACTTGTCTCTGTCTCCCTGACATCACTTGTCTCTGTGACAACACTCATCTCCGTCTCCCCGACAACACTTGTCTCCGTCTCCCCGACAACACTTGTCTCTGTCTCCCTGACATCACTTGTCTCTGTGACAACACTCATCTCCGTCTCCCTGACAACACTTTTCTCCATCTCTCTAACATCACCTGTTTCTGTCTCTTTGACACTGCTTTCCTCAATTTCAGCAACTCCTTTTTCCGTGTTTTCAGTCTGTTCTTTTCCTGCTGCTGTTTCTTCTGTTCGGATATTTTTGGTTTCTTGAATCTTGTCAGGTGTCTGTGAAATTTCCTTCTGTTCAGTTTGTCCCTCTTTTTGTCCCTCTGAAACTACATCCTCCTCCTCTTTGACTCCTTGTACCTTCTTAAAGTCAAACTCATTCCAGCTTTTCCAGTCCTCCCTTCCTCCCATTGAAAGATGCCTCACTACTTTGTTACTGCCTTCAGAGTCAACCATGTTCCCTTTTCCCGCTTTCCTCCACTTCTTGTGAAGGAGGGAAGGAGACAGTGAGAGAGAGGAGGCTGAGCGAGTTAGTGGGACAGAGAGGTTCCCTTTCTCTCTCTCTTTCCTCTCCTTCTCAATTTCATGCTGCCGAGCTCTAGCCCACGCCTTCCGGTATCCATGGCAGCGACATCTGGGGTCAAACGTGGACGATGGTTTTTCTTTCCTCCACTTTTCCAGCTCCTTCTCCGTCTGCTTTTCCAAATCTTTACCCGACAGTGGCACAGAGCACACCTGAAACAAGAAGGGAAACTCTGCAGATAGTTTGCACCCCAACAACACAGTGTGTCCTGCCACAATACAAAACCTGTTAAAGATCCCTGAGGAACACCACAAAGAGCCTTGAACAGTTACCCCTAACCTCCAAATTCCTTAGATCATAATCCAATTGAGCAATTTTGACACACTAATTCCAAGCACCACAGGACACCTCCAGAGCTCCCACATTCATGCCACAGTGGATCAGACATGTTTGTGGCTGAGCTGTTTTAGTAACTTACCAAGATTTATATCTACGTTATTTGATAGAATAGTGCCATTTTTGTAAAAAATAAATAAATAAAACAAAGTTAATGATAGAAACATGTTTTAAATTTACTCTTCAGGGTTTTTTTAATTTTATTTGCCTCATCTCTTTGGTTTGCAGCCATGTTTTTGAAAGGTTTTTGCTTCTGAGGTATATCTTTTTATCTTTTTACACTATTTGTGGCCATGATTAGTTTAATTTACTTGCTCTGTTGCTTTACAAATGAAAGCTGTTATCTTGAGGTAATTGGTAGAGAACAAGATGCTTCTCTATAAGCCTATCAGGTTTAAAAATCGAAATCTTACCTCTGCTATGAATTCGTCGTCTTCATCGTGGACCTCCTCCTTAACACCCCTCAACTTCTCCAGAGTCTCCATTTGGCCCTGACACTGCTTCCTCTGCTCAGCTCGACCCAACACCCGGCGCACCAGCACCGCTGCAACCTGAAGCAGCACCCGGACCCCTACGAGGAAAGATGAGAGCGAAAGAGGAAGACCTGGTGAAAATGCTACATATCAGGTAGATGATGGCAGTGACCAAAGATGTAAGAATTGTGCAGATATTTAAACACTTCTATATATAGTGGACAAAGCCATCGCTTTAAATAAGCTGCTATTCCTGCCAGTCCTAAGGGGGTTGTGTTAGCCTGAGGTCAGCTCTACCATAGCAGAAGAAGAGGTCCCAGACTCGGAGAAGCGTGTTGAATGGAAGGTGACGTGTGAACAGACACATCAGCCAGTCGGTGGCAAACATGAGGGGCTCCACTCCGTGGTTCTGCAGATGTTTGTGTGCAGCTGGACACGTCTTTTTCAAAACCCAGGTCAGCATGGCCGCATCGAACAGTACTCCCTCCTACACAGCACACCACAGTAGGCTCAGACAGCTGCCCAGCTTTCAGGGTCAACACATGATTCATCTTTGTGTTTGGGTTATATTTATAGCACAACTTATCAAGAATCAGCCTTGAAATCAACATCTACTCGCCTACGTGTTGATTATATGTATTATAAAAGGTAAAAAATGTAAAAAACAAAAGATGTGCATGTCCTCACCAGCAGAGGGCTGTAATATCCGGGCAGGTATTGCTCACTGATCTGAACCAGACACCAGAAGGCCTCCTGCCAGGTTACATAAGGTGAACATTAGGCCAATAACTGCTCCGTATTATAGAAAATTAGCACTGTATTCTCAGGATTGCATTAATACTGTTATACCTCTGAAATAAAAAGCTTAACAGGTCGATGAAACAAGCAAGGTAGAGTCGGTGTCTTAAACGAAGGTTGATGTTTCTCCACTGAAATCTAATTATTTTAATGTCTTTGCTGCTGATTTATCAGACCAAAGCTAAACTGTTAATGGCCTTTACCTGAGCAGGCATGTTCATCAGCAGCACTGCAGCCACCGGCCCCTGAGCCTGACAGTAACCCTCATCTGGCTGATACTGGGTGTAAGCTTTCAACACCCGGAACAAACCACGCTGCCTGCAGACACACACACACCACAATCATCTCTCACACAGCCAGAGGTTTCAGTCACCTTTGACAAGAGTTATACATTTAATAACGAAAAGAAAAGAAAGAAAAAGAAAGACAAGTGACGAGACTGTTTGCTGTTCTGCTGAATAAGCCTTTAACTGTGAAAGCTAAACCAGGGAAACTATGAAAAGATTGGAAAGCCACGCTGAACACTGAATAAACTGTAAGGTTATTCTGCAGCTCTCAGCTTCAGAAACAAATAGCAGAAACCTCGCCTACCCGTGTCCGTCTTTGGACTGGAACATCTCGTGGAAAGGGAACTGCCGGTCCAGATCTCTCTCGATCACATCCACCCAGCTCTGCAGAGCCGGCTGCTCATCCAGAGTCTGATGCAGAGACAAAAAACATAAAACGCATACCAACAATAGACTTTTGAGTCTTTAAAATTCTAAGTTAGTTAGTCTGTTTCTCAATATTATAAATAACTTAACTTTTACTCAATAAAATATAAGAAAACAGTGATCACAAGATCCCACAACTTAGAACAGAATATATAGATGATCAGGCATAGACTGTATATAAACAATGGAATGGATATAAAGTCAGATTGCGTAGAAAAAATTAGAAAATGACCCTCTTGGTCATATTAAATTATTTCCTGATAGGTTTACGGCCTTAGTCGCTAATCTGAAGTGGTATTTAATGCAAAATACAATTATAGTCCCATTTGTAGTTAAACGAATGATAAAGACGGTATGATTTAGGGAATGTGATGTTGTGATGTTGCTACTCTATGAGTATGTAGTTTCCTAAATTTCTCACTTAGATCCATCAATCACTCGTTAACAACATGTTGCCGGCCAAATAGTAAAGCAGCACGTCAAAATCCAACGAGAGACAACATGGTGGCTATGTCCATCTTTTACATAAAGTCTTTGCAGCTGGACTCTTGCCCTTTCTTAAACCATCCCAGTGAGAGTGTTTGTTTCTCTTGCCTCGTAGAGGTTTTCATGCTGTTTCATCCTGTTGGCAGCGCCGCACAGCAGAGGCCAGCACTTGGCTCTGAGCGAGGCAGGGATTCCTTTCTGACACTGCACTTTGACCTGATGAGAGACCCGGAAACAAACAGTTACTGTGCTTTTTCCTGATGTGTCACAATGTCTGTCATGTAAAAGGCCCATCGCCCATCATTTGGTGCCAGGGTTTATTTTCGGGCATCTTTGACGGGACGCACCTTACTGCTTTTCTTCGACAAGATGCGATCCCATTGGTCAATGATCTTTATCCACTTGGCCTCCCTCTGCCTGACCAGTTCAGGTGGCGGGCCCAAACTCCTGACACAGCACAGCACATGAATCACCAGGTAAGTATTTTGACACGTTTCGCCTGTTTGCTGAACAATTTAAATTCTGGAGACCTTTGTAGTGCTGTGTCGCTGCACACTGTTTAGTGTGTTGTCATTACAGACACACAGTGCTCCGAAAACAAGACAGGAAACAGGAAAACCACACGTTAGCAGTGTGAAGTCTCTATGGCAACAGGTCAGGATGTTATCAATGAAGAAAGTAAAGATGACAGGTAGCAGTTTGTTCAGTTAGTTTTAATGCTTAGTTTACAACGCCTCGTGTGCAATCCCCTGCCAGGGCTATTATCAAACGCACAGTCAGCTGATTCTGAAAGTAAAATTTCACTTTATTTTTCAAGTACACACACCCACTTTCAGTTCAGTCATTATGTTTTTTGCAATTTTTTTTGTGGATTATATGTAAAGAATATTAAGTGTAAACAATCTGTTTGTGCAGTTTCCGTCCTGACGAAGGCCCACTGTGGTTGAAACTACTTGGCTTTTTCACTGATACGCTCAGCTAAATCATTCTAAAGCATCTCCTCCCCCTTTGCTCTGCTTATGAAACTGCCGTAAAGCCACGTTATTTGCAGGGGTCATCCTGATTTCTTTGTTTCTTGACGTGTTTCCAACTGACCTGCATTCTTACACATTCTCCACTACACCAGTATAGCCTGAATGTTCCTTTCTTTCACTCTGTGTGATTTTCTCTCTCAATCTTAACATCTCTGCTCTAACAATTTGTCTTTTAACTGTTTGTTAATTTATTCATTTAGTCCACCTGGCTGTGTGTGTGTGTGTGTGGGGGGGGGGGGGGGGGCAAATGCTGCTCTGTCTCTTAAAATCGGCAGATTTAAACACTGCTTCAACACTTCCTGGTCTTGTCATGGAGGAAAATTACTTTGTGTGCTGCTTCAGGGGGTGTTGTGTGCCCACATTAGAAACTCTTAGCTCATCTGGAACCTTTGTCTTTGCTCATATAAAGACAAAGCAACAACCATTAAATTATCTGATAATATTTAATATTTAGTTTCAAATTATATCTTCTGACAGCAGGTGCAAACCTTACTATTACCAAAGTCCCTGGGCTTTCTGATCTGATCTATGTGATCTCGACAAGTTCGCCCTGCACGTCTTTTAGTCCTTTAAAATAAAAAAAAATCTCTTTAATGGGAGAATGAAAACTTAGATCCCCTGGTTTTGAACAGATCACCAACAGCACAGTAACAGTACACAAGGCGCAAGGTGGATGTGCTCACCCAGCTGTGGAACCATTGGTTAAGATGAAGCCAAAGCGATCTGTCTCCGGTTCAGATCCAGAGCTGTCCTCTTCACTGAGGTTCTTCTGGGCTGGACTCGAAGAATTCAACATCTTAGCTAAAGAAAAGAGGATGGGCTCGTCATCCAGTATGCAATCGATGAGGATGTGTGCGTCAGAGATGTTTAAAATCTCAAACATCCAAGATGGTAAACAGCTTAACCCCACTCTGCAAACGTCTCTGTGCACGTTTTCACCCTCTCTCTCTTATTTGACTCGGGATCTATGAAATCTGCATTTTCCAAGTTGAGAATGAGAGTAAAGAAGTGTACCAAGCCCCCCAGCCCCCGATTTTAAGTCATAAACATAACCACAGCTGTTAAAGCTTTTAAAATATACATTTAAATGGGACTACCTTTTACATTTCCGCCCTGTTTGATTAGTTGGCTGCTGAAGAGGTGAAGTGATCCTCCAGTGATGGAAGAGGAAGACAAACTTCCTCTCTCTCTCTCTCTTGCTTTCTCTCATATGCTCTCATTTGTTCACCACGCCTTCATTTCTCACCGTCACAAATGCAGTTTTCACATAAACTTCCGCGTCACAAACAATGACGATAAAATTATGGAGTGGTTTATTTTTTTTGACTGTCATGAAAATGCCGTTAAACTGCTTAAATATGATTCATCAGTCATCACATATAAGTGATAAATGTGCAATTGGGGCTTTTCTGTCATTTATAGGACTTCCTAATTGCGGGGGGGGGGAAACAAGAACGCCTATGCTTACTTTAGGAAGCCAGGTAAATTAAATAACTTGTTACTTTCAATGGCAGGTAAAATAATATTGCGATTTCCTAGGTGACAGTGAATACAACATCAACGTGGAGTCCTTGAATGCAGCATTAATAGCATTGCACAGTTTAGGGACTATTGCCTCCTTAGTGTTGCTCATCATAAACTTGTGCCAGTGGTAAGTCTAAAAGAGATTGACATTAATAATGACGCAAATTAGCTAGCACTGAGAATAGGCTATGTTCATCCTTTTGTCATGTTAGCTCTATTATACTAAATTACCGTAAATTAACTGGCTAACATGGTTGCAAAGTTGCTGACCGATGAGTTTACCTTTATGAGGAATGCTTAGCGCATTAAAACATTTTTCATCTGAACGGAAATATATAAAAACTAAAATAAAGCTTAATTAAAGAAATTAGCTTGGCAGCATTAGTGTACCAGAGCCTAATTTTGCTAACTGTTACACTATTTGAAAGGAGGCGTTCAGGTGAATCGTGTAGACTGTAGGTTGGAACCAGCGGCTGGGTTAAAGACATTATCCTGTCATTGGTCAGGACAGCTGGTCCTTCATGTGTCCGAAAAACACAGGTAGTTCATCTTAAACCTCTGTGGTGGATTGTTTTTTTGATCGTATAAGTATTTTTATACTAGCACCGATACAATAAAGGCATAGACTTATTTCGCTCTGGTTTTACATGTTAAGAAATACTAAGGTCTTTATGTAATGTCCCTGCTTACAGGTTTTTCAGCTGATCGACTTTCCTGTGTATTTTACGATTTTACACGGCGAATACTGGTCAATAATCGAGGGATAATCCGAGAGTGCATTTCTTCCGATTCTGACAGCGTCCCGTGAACGTAGCAAATCGCTAACGTAATAGCTGGGATTTGGGGCGCCAGATTACAGGATGGCTGGGATCAGCTGGCAGTCTGTCTCCCTTTTTTCACTCCTCTCTTGTTGTAGAGAAGCTTTTCTGGGTTAATACGACATTTGTAAAAATATTTGCTGCAATATTGGCTCCACAGAGCGAACCCTTTACAGTCAGGTGAAAAGGGAGTGTTTTACGGGACTTTGCAGTAACCTGAAAATTATGTTCCTGATGCAAGAAAATGAGAAAAAGAACGCCCAATTTAAAAGAAAAAAAAAGTCCTACCAGCTTCAAAAAAAGGGAGTTGTTATTATTGAGGAAAAAGAATGGAATCTCCAAGAAACAGACAAAAAGAATCAGCAGATGCAAGTAAAGCCTGATGAAGCTCTGGGAAAAAAAAAGAAATCCTCCAAGAGAAGAAATAACAGGGCATAAAACAGAGAGAGATGCAATGCAAACTCCAAGACATGGAGTTAAAATACAGAGTGCTGAAAGCAAGGCGTGATAAGAGACTGCACACAAATGTAGAGTTTCTTCAAGAGAAAAGGTTAGAGGAGATAAAACAGAAAGAAATGGATTGCAAGCTTCAGAACATTGAGAAACACAACAAAACAAGTAATGCTTGATGAAGTTCTGGAAAAAAAAAAAGTGTAAAAACAAGTGTAAAAAATATAGGTATAAAATAAGTATAAAAACAAGAAATGGGTAATAGCTGCTTGTGTGTGTGCATAATATGCATACTTTTCTTGTTGGATCCAAATCCCAGAAGGAATTAAATAAAACAAGAAGACAAACAAACATTTCTCTGGCTTCCAAGGTCAGGAATCAGGATGAGGAAGAAATGAGGTCAGATCACTTCAGGTTTTCCCAATGCTGACATAATGTTTCTGCTATTTGAAAAATGTATGGTGATATTTCCGAAATACATTTGGCATAAATGACATAAATCTCCCCTTTGATCATTGATCAGTAAATCTCACTGCATATAAATTCTGAAGTCTGATATAATTTCATTAGTAAAGCTGCTCAGATGGTTTAATTGCGGTTGCAGTAAATGTTGAACTTTGTTGCGATCGCTTTTCTCAGAATCACTAACCCTCATTTTGATTTATTTTTGCAAGTTGCTGATTTCACACAGGTCCACTGCTGAAACCTTCTTTGCGTTTTTCATTCAACAACAATAGTCTCAGGCAATAACTATGTAATTACACTTAGAATGCGACAGTACATAAATGCAAGCACCAGACACAAAATGAAAAAGAGGCTTTCATATATCTAAATCCAGATTTTAGTCCCAGTTTTTGTTGACCATAATGAAAATGTATACTCTTTAGCATATATTAACTCCTGGACGTAAAATAAAAATATACAAAAGAAAAAACTCTGATTTTAGATCACATTTCAGATCACCACAGTAGGATATCCACAATGTAGGATTCAGGCATTTGTTTTAGTTCAACATCACAATCATTCTTTGAGTAGTTTACAGAGCCAGTAGTTAGCAGCAGTAACTTAAGCTGCTTCAATTCATTGGCATTAGCAAGCATTCCTTTATGCACAGCATTTCAGTCAGGTTGAGGTCTGGACTTCCATGCTGTAGATTTGCTGCTGTGCTTGGGGTCATTATCCTGTTGCATGGCCTAATTTAGGAGAAGCTTTAGGTGTCGGACAGATGGCCTCACATTTCACTCTACAAAACTCTGGCATACGGAGGAGTTTGTCACCTGCAAGGTGCCTATCTCTCGTGGCTGCAGAACAAGCTCAAATCACCAACGTTGCACCAGCATGATTGAACAGTTGGTTTGAAGTGTTTGTGCTGTGTTTGAGTTTTGCTGAAGGTAGTGCTGTGCAATATGGCCAAACCTCCACTTTGGTCTCATCTGTTAAAAAGACTGTGCTCCAGAAGTCTTCTTCAAGGGCAGCTTTACCAACTTCAACCATGTCGTCGTGTTCTAGAGAAGAAGCTTCCTCCTAGCGGCCACTACAAACAAGCCACAGTTGTTCAGTCTTTTTCTAATTATACTGTCATGAACTTTAACATTTAACATGCTATCTGAGGCCTGTAGAGGCTCAGATGCAGCTCTTGGGTATTGTGCAGTTTCTCTGAGCACTAAACAGTCTTTGGGTTGGATCTGAATGCTCCAGATTAGCAAACTTGCTGTTGATCAATTAATCAGCTGCATAGCATCCTGTGACGAATTTCTTTTTTACATTTACTCTGAGAATCTTCATTCTTCTAACTAGTCTTTACTCTTTTAAAAGCTTTCTCTGCTCAGATGTCTGCAGCACTGAGTCTACGTCTTCTCCACTGCTACTCCAAACAAGGTACTAATGCAGGTGTCGTTAACACAGTAATATTTAAGTGCACAAAATGTTTAGATCACACGTGTATATCTCTCCAGGTACATTTGGATATGGCTGCGGTGCAGTTCGCCCGCTGAGTCTCAGTGTGCAGAGAGACGGCTACAGTGAGTACACACACCAAGAGCTGTACATATATATGAATCTTCAGTGCAGTGACCACATCAGCATGCCAAATTTGTATTTACTCTCTTACTCCTCTCTCCTTTTATTCTTCTGTCAGAGTATGTAAATGCTCAGGAGCTGCCAACAGACATGAGATCCATCACTGACCGGGCTGCCACAACCCTGCTTTGGACCGAGCTCTTTAGAGGTCCCGTTGATTGTGTTTTCTGTGCTGATAGCCTAGATTTGTAGCCTGTAATGCTCCATGTCACAAAGCTCAAATCATCTCAAACTGGTTTCTTGAATACAACAATGTTCACTAAACCAGCACCTAAATGACCTCCACAGTCACGAGATGTCAGTTTAACAGCAAATTTGGAGATTCGGGAGATTCACAATGTGAATGTGCAGCTGACAAACCTGCAGCAACTGTGTGATGCTATCATGTCTATATGGTCCAAAATCTGAGAGGAAAGGTTCCAGCACCTTGTTGAATCTATGTGCATAGAATTACAGCAATTCTGATGGCAGAAGGGGCTCCAACCCAGTTCTACCAAAGTGTATCTATATAAAGTGTCTGATTTGTTTATCTACTGTTATTAATCATGGCCAGAAATTAAGTTAATGAGGTCAGTATACATCCATCTTATTCATATGAGTCAAAAACTCAGGCTTCATACACCTTTAAACAGTACATTCCTCAGTACAGGTGAGTAATTGACTTCTTTTCAACTAACTCAAATCTTGCAAATCAATGTGTGTCAGGGACAGTGGGCCCTTTAAGTTTTTTTTTATTTTTAATTATTATTTATTTATTTATTTTATTCTTTGCCTTCACGCAGGTTTGGCAATGACCATGAGTTATCTGTTCCGTGAACCTGCCACCATCAACTACCCATTTGAGAAGGGTCCTCTGTCGCCCCGCTTTCGTGGGGAGCACGCCCTCCGCCGCTATCCTAACGGAGAGGAGCGCTGCATTGCCTGTAAGCTTTGTGAGGCTGTCTGCCCTGCTCAGGTAAACGCATACACACGGTCCCTTTTATTATGATAGTTGTGTTTTGGTTTTTTGGTTTTTTCGACATGTTGAGGTTGTCTAGAGGATGTACTGAAGTACAAACAAAGCGTTATACTGAACAAGAAAAATGAATGACATCACTTTGACATGGCATAGCTGTTAGCCATGGATGATCAGGTTTGAGGATTTTTAGAAACTGATGGTTTGGCAGTGGCAGCTCTCTGGGCGATGGGACTGATAAAAAGACATTGAATAACCACTTATTTCAACCACGGTAAGAAAAGAAGAGCATTTCTGAAAACACAACACGTTGAAACCTTGAAGCAGACCAGTCACAGCAGCTGAAGGTTTCCAGCTGAGAACAGGAAACTGAGGCTAGAGTGGGCACAAGTGCAATAGAGTGGCAGATATTTTTGAACACATTTACCGCTCATTTAAACATCACCTTCTACCCGAGTATTGTTGACACAAATAACTTCCATAATCACCAAATCTCACCAGAACTGCCTTGTGCTCTCATGTGAACGTATACTCTGTGTGCTTCTAAGAACCTTGTTGCATCTGCAGTACTATGAAAAAGTCTTCAGTCAGCCCTCATTGATTTCTATTTTGCTTATTGTTTTGAAGCTACCAGTGAATCATGAATTGCTAATCATTCAGGATGTTTTGGTTCTATGAATAGATGTATATCTCAAAAGAAAGAACAAAAACTTTAAGTTTAACACTATTGCTTGATGGGAAAACATAGACTGCTGGAACATTTCATTATTAGCAGGGATAGTATTAAGGAATGCAAACAAAGAAAAGAGGCTGAGGTATGCCAAGTTAATCGGGAACTGGGACTGAAAATCAGGGGCAAAAGGTTTGATGGAGTGATGGCTCCATATTTAGTCTAAATTGTCATCATGACATGCAGAGGAGGTCGGAAGAGAGCTACAGCAGTGAGTGTCTACACACGGTGAAGGCTCTGTCATGGTTTGGGGCTGCCTTTAAGCCAAAGGTGTTGGAGATCTGGTCAAAATGGATGTAATTATGAACCCAGAAAAGTATAATCAGATTTTGATCTGATTGGCGAAGGCTTCATTTTTCAGCATGGTAATTATCCCAAGGACGCTGCCACTCAGTAGAAGCATACCTAGATAGTGTTCCACTCTGTGCGTTTCTGTCAGTCATGGATCGGCCTCCCCAGAGCCTGAACCTCGACATTATTGAAGCAGCGTGGGATCATCTAGATAGAGAACGGAACAAAAGCCAACCAACATCCAAAGAAAAGCTTAATGGCTCTGAAGACGCCTGAAGAACTATTCCTGACAACTGCTTAAAGAAATGATATGAACACTGCCTAAGAGAGTTCAGGCTGTGCTGAAGAATAAATGTGGTCATACTAAAATTGTATAAAATTCTCTACCCAATGTGGTGTTGCACATATTTCAATAAATCACTGTACACATTTCACATTTTCCAGAAGAAAACATGGGTGAGAGTGAGACAGTTCTGAAGGTAAACGGGGGTGTAATGTCTCTTCACTCAGCAGCTGTATTGAAATACCTTCATTTGGGCACTTATGCTAAAACATTATCTAGATTATGTATTATTTGTTTGTTTGTTTGTAGTCAGTTCTCAAAATATCTGTAAAATGAATGTTGCTGATATTTGAATGCTTCCTACTGTTGCGCCAATAAACATGATGCTTCCCTTTCCTTTCTCTACTGATCTCAGGCTATCACTATTGAAGCTGAGACTCGAGCCGATGGCAGCAGGCGGACCACACGCTATGACATCGACATGACCAAATGCATCTACTGCGGCTTCTGCCAGGAAGCCTGTCCTGTTGATGCCATTGTTGAGGTAAAAACAAGTGTCCTCCAAGTTTGATGAAGCTGAACAAGCAAATGCTAATGTGGGGATCTTTCACTGTCTTTACTCTAGTTCAGTACAGTAAATTTACAACTGAAAAACTCCACTATTCCACCCAACCCTCCTTCAAAACAGACAGTTAATGTCTTTAAAAAAAAAATTGAATTCCTTCTTCAGGGTCCGAACTTCGAGTTCTCCACAGAGACCCACGAGGAGCTGCTATACAACAAGGAGAAGCTACTCAACAACGGAGACCGATGGGAGGCTGAGATAGCAGCCAACATACAAGCAGACTATCTGTACAGATAGACTCACTGTGGGAGGGTCCTGTATGTCCTCCTGATATGCATTTAAAGAGATTACTGGCAGTTTTACAGTTATGCCAGCGGGTTCCGAGTGGTAAAGCCTCATACACTGAGGAAATTCTATAAAAAACGCACAAATTGTATGCCTCTTGGGTGTAGTTGTACTTTTTTGACGTTGAGCTGTAGCACGTCAAAGCTTGCAATATAAGAGTATATTATTTGAAATGTTTGTTTTAAAGATATTGACAGACCTGTTGCAAATTTAATTAACTGAATTGAAATTAAAGGGGAAAAACCTCTGAAACTTAGAAAATCTGTTTTGTGGTTTTTTGTCTTTTATATTATATCCAAAACTTGACTCTTGTTGGACCAAATCCCTTACGTTAAGTGAGTTAATGACTGTGTTTTTAATGGTTTATTAGGCTATTGTTATATGGTTGTAGCCTCCAGTGTAACTATTGCTGGTTGCAGTTGTGATGCAAATAAATTACTTTGAAATTTTTAGACAATAGAAAAAAATATATCGAATTAAATATGGTTATTCAGTGTTCACTGGATTATCTGCTTTTTCGAGTTGCTTAATAAATGAAAACTGACCAACTGACTTTCAACTATGTCATTCTACCTTTCGAAATTAAACCGCACTTGTGTTTTTGAAGCCAGCTGTGGTAAACAGATGGTAGTTGTAGATATTGATTATTATTTTTGTAGTACACAAAGAAAGAAAATAACTTTTCATTCACTGACTTTTGTGTGGTAAGTGTACCAACATTACTTGGTCTGACATACGAAGCATCTTTGGCTTTTAGTAGGATAACACTAAACATTTTGGGTATTGGGCTCTTTTGTCTGCCACATGTGCATCCAAAAGTTGTTCAAGGAAACGAGGACGTTGCTGCTATCCTGTGTTTTTTAACAAATTACCTCAGAAATAAACAGCTCGTAACCATACCCAGCTGCCCAGCCTCAGCTGCTTGTCTGTAGTGGGAAATTATGCTTTTCTAGCTACATGTGAATGTATTTTAGGGTTGGATAAGTGTGTTTAAATAAAGACTGAATGCTGAATCACGTTCAGTTAGGACCGTGTTGCTTCATGATGCGTTTTTGCCGCTGCGAGGGTCACATGATAAGGGCGGAAACTGACTCATAGTCCACGCTGAATCTCCCGCGAACGCAGCCATTTACTCTTTCCTCTCTTCGAAGTGTTACCGGTGAGTCTCTTGAATTCCTCTCACAATGCGGGCTATCGTATATTTCAAGTTTGCATTCGTTGGGATAAAAAGTCAGTTAAAACAATGGGCAACTTTAACTTTGCGATTTTGTAGCTGTATCCACGTGAGGAATGGGGCAGCTGGTGAAGGCCGGTGGTTTTTCTTATGCGGCTAACTAGCTGTTAGCTCGATGAAAAGAATGGCTTCCATGCTGTGCTAGCTAACAGGTTAGCATGCACGGCTATCCCTCATTTTTTCTGCTTTGTTCTTGGGACTCGCGCGTATTCCTGTAAATACATATTTAGTATTTTTGGCAAAATATATTGTGGATGCGTGGAGTTGCATTTATGTGTAGGGAATTATTTAGGCTGGGTTTGACTTGGAGTGTAGCGTGGAACACATTAGATGGGCTTCCAGTCGGATTGTTTCAGTCGAACAAGAAAAAGTGCGCTCGCCCGTCGTGTGGCGCACTCACTCTAACGTTTTTAGCTTTCCTAGCTAGCAGCCGTTGGTATTGAAATACGCATTTAGAAGCGCGCTTTCGAATTTTCGATTGAACGCAAATACACATTGAACACACAACATGAATTAAACCTTTTTTCACAACATAGCTGCACCGTTACACGTTTACTCGTTACGTGTGTGTGTGAACGTTAGCTTGGATGGAAAATGCTAGAAGTTATGGCTATGTAACAAGCTATGGAGTTTAGCTAAACGATAAAATCGTAGAAAACTGCTCAAAGGACCAAAATAACATCTCAACAAATCATAGCTTATGTCATATTTTGTCTTCTTAAAATGCCATTTAAAGTAGTTGCTAGCACTGCTAGTTAGTGTTGACGGACAACGTGCTAATCAACCATCCCGCCTCGTTTTGTTTAACAGAAAAGTCGCAACCACGGCGGACTCAATGGCACAGTGTGTTCCGGTGGCGGTGTTTAAGGTAAGTTCTTGCTATCTAACATAAATTGATGTTCCATTTCTCAGCCTTTTAATTAAATGAAGCACCGCTATCTGTGCTAACAACGGTCAGTGTGGTGAACCAGTACCAACCAGTCTAGACTAACTGTACGTTCTGCATCGCAGTTGGTATTGGTAGGAGATGGAGGCACCGGGAAAACGACTTTCGTGAAGAGGCATATCACAGGAGAGTTTGAGAAGAAATATGTTGGTAAGTACTCGCTTGCCAGGAAGGAAATCAGCTCATTCTTTTAGTCTGGATGAGTTAAAGATGTGGTAATAGATTTGAAAGCAGGATGTAAGATGCCAAATGTGTTAAATGGAACTACAGGGAGCAACATGTCCTGCATGGCCTTTATCTCAGATAAAATATGACTGTCTCCATCACCATTTACACCTTCATTCTCCTTATTCATTATGTCTTTGCTTGAAATTTCAGCTACTCTTGGAGTAGAGGTGCACCCACTGATTTTCCACACCAACAGAGGAGCGATCAAGTATAATGTGTGGGACACAGCTGGTCAGGAGAAGTTTGGAGGCCTGAGAGATGGCTACTACATTCAAGGTGCTCCTCGCATCCTTCGCATGCTGCTCAAGTGTCACGTTTTTAAAATTCATGTACCTTGGCTTTAGCTGAACAATACATTAATGCTTTCTTGCTTCCTCAACAGCTCAGTGTGCTATCATCATGTTCGACGTCACTTCTCGAGTCACCTATAAGAACGTGCCCAACTGGCATCGTGACCTGGTCCGTGTCTGTGAGAACATTCCCATTGTTCTTTGTGGCAACAAGGTGGACATCAAAGACAGGAAAGTCAAAGCCAAGAGCATTGTGTTTCACCGCAAGAAGAACCTGCAGGTAATAACTGCTTGCAAAAATGTGTATTTTTGAATTGTAGAATAAACTTTTGAGTTTTGTCATTTCTAACTGCTGCAAATTGTTCTACCCGCAGTACTACGACATTTCTGCCAAAAGTAACTACAACTTTGAGAAGCCTTTCCTGTGGTTAGCAAGGAAGTTGATCGGTGATCCCAACCTGGAGTTTGTGGCAATGCCTGCCCTTGCTCCCCCAGAGGTCCAGATGGACCCATCCCTTGCTGCTAAGTATGAGGAAGAGCTTCAAGTGAGTATCACTGTACAGACTCATTTGTCTGATTTGGATGAATATAGTAAATTTTACTTGCGCATCTTCTAAATGTGGAACAATCTGAAACATGACTTTGTTCTTCCATATCCAGGTTGCATCACAAACAGCACTCCCAGATGAAGAAGATGACCTCTAACCTGTTACCTAGATTTGTCCCTCCCTCCTCCCCCACCTGTGGACAGGAAGTCGTTGGAGTTTTGCCCCCTTACTGTAAAATTCCTTTTCAGATTTTTTTATTTTTGAATTTTTTTTGTTTTAAAACTTAAGTAAAAAAGAAAAAAACTTGGTGGAAAAGTTGTGGTTCTAATTTCACTGTATGACACACACCCACCCTAGTGTTGTTGTTGGCATGGCAACGTGCTACTCTTCATCGTTGAGCACCCTCCATTGCACTTACCCAGCTCACATAATGCTGTTGTACGGTGTACTGGAAGCACTAAGGGGAGTAAACTTTGAATAAAAACATTCTCGGTATAACACGGCCGTGTTTGTTGTGATTTGCCTGCACGCCAATGACTTCAGGTCACAGGGAGCGCCTTGTAGTTAAAAAGTGGCTCTAGCATATTCAAGCATCTTGGTGAGGATGAGTTGATGCACAATACAGGTTCCTGAAACTCAGATGGCTACAAGAAACTAATAAAATTCAGCATTTACTTTTGTGCTCTCCTGCTGTCACCAGTAAATGTTTTATATGGAATAAGTCTCATGCCATAGCTTAGTCTGCAACATTGCCCACAGTAGGTCAAATACAACTAGATAATGCTATACTGACATTTGTCCAAACTTACTAATTACTACTGTTGGAATCAAGTGGATACATGGAAACTTGAGGTAGACAATGATAGCCTGTGTCTTGGTGAGCCTTTACAAAGTGTGGTAATAATGAATGCTTTGCTTTCAGGTACAGCTAAAGGAGACATACAAACCATTTAATCTTAAGAGTGTGCCATTGAACTGACAAAGCATGCAGACTGTAGGGCATTATGGGGGAAAAAAGCTGCTCCTTCAAAGCTTTGAAAGGCACCAAATACTTTAAATATTTGTGTCAGATAACATTGTTTCCAGTTAGATGAATCTTGAGTTTAAGAATGCAAAAGCTGGCTATTGACTGTGTTTCATTGGCTTCAGATTTCACTTTAAAATATAACTGATTATAAAGCTTGATATAGCCAAAAAGATCTAAGGCATGGGCATGAATGTCATGGCAATTTGGGGTTTTAATGACTACTTTGACCAGTCTTTTTTTTTTTTTTTTTTTTGATAGAGTAAATGTACAGCATACATCTTTAATGACTTAACAAAACAAGAATTGGGTGCATGAGTGAGAATTTATTTTGAATTTACTGCAATCCATACAGGGTCAAATACATACACATATATTGCCACTAATATTTTGGTTAAATGTTCCTTAGCAAGTTGCCTTTTGAACAGATATGTGAAATCATCCCAACCTGGAAAAAGAGCAGGTCAAAGAAATCAAGAGTAGATTTCTGAATCAGTACTCTGTGTTATAGATAAGCTTCTCAATAATTTGTTCCTTATTTTTGCCCTAGTTTACACCATGTTTCCATGGAAGTATGTTCAACAGTGCTGTGAAAAAGTATTTGCCCTTCCCAGTTTCTTAGTATTTTAGCATATATGTCACACGTGTTTCAGATTATCTAACACATTTTAGTATTAGACAAAGATAGCCCATGTAAATACAAAATGCAGCTTTTAATCGTTGATTTCATTTCAGAGAAAATGTTATCCAAACCTACAGGATCCTGTGTGGAAAAAGCAGCACCCCTAAACCTAATAACTGGTTGTGCCAATCTCAGGAGCAAGAACTGCAATCAAGTGTTTGTGATAACTGATAATGAGGCTTTCACATCGCTGTGGAGGAGTTATGGTCCACTCTTTGCACAATGGTTTTATTTCAGCCACACTGGAGTGTTTTAAAGCCTGAAAGGCCTGTTTAAAGTCACGCCAAAGCATCTCAGTGAGTTTTAAATCCAGAGTTTGCTTCAGCCGCACCATAATCATCTACTTGTTTTTTAAGCCATTCTGAGGTGGACTTGGTCTGTTTCTGCTGCTTAAATCAAGTGCGCTTGAGCTTCAGAGCATAAACTGATGGCCGAACATTTTCTTTCAGGATTTTTTGATAGGAAGCAGAATTCATGGTTCCATCAGTTACGGCAAGTCATCCAGGTGCTGAAGCAGCAAAGCAGCCACAGACCATCAAACTACCACCACCATGTTTGACTCTTGATGTGATCTTTTTTATGTAATGCTGTGTTAGTTTTACAGCAGATGTAATAAGATGCAAAAAGTTCAACTTTTGTCTCATCGGTCCACAGAATATTTTCCATAAAGTCTTGAGGATCATCAAGATGTCTTTGACAAATCTGAGACAGCACTTTGTGCTCTTTTTGGTCAGCAGGGGCTTTCTCATTGGAGCTCTAAATGTAAGAGTGTATGCTTAACAGAGGATGTACACTTTAAATTGTCATTTTACTGAAACTGAAGCACTTAAAAAAGTGCTATAGATTATTAAATTATTCATGCATAAGTTCCAGAAAAAGCCATCTGCCAATCTTCCTTATCTGCAGAATAAAGACGAATAACATGAATACACAATTTCAAAATGTAATGACTACAAGGCACATGTCGTAGCCTGTGGCTTCTTCCGCTGACATGCTCATATCTATTTGAACAAAACGCTAAACCTTAATTTTTCCAAGTGGCACTACTGAGCATGTTTGTGCAGCGCAGTCTTCAAGTTTCCACATCGCACCCTCCTATAATTTGCTACGATTGGCACTGGAGCTCATTTTAATGCTACCAGCCATGCTTGATGGGACATGTCTTCAACTCACAAGGTGAGTTCAGAGACAGCAGAACAAAAAATGAATCTTGTAACATCACTCTGCCTCTGCACAGTGAGGCTCAGAGATCAGTGGAGTAGCCAAAAGAAATATGTGAGTGGAAGGAGACTGAACGCATTGTTACCATTTACAGTCATAAAGTAGCTACCTGAGTCCCAGATCCTTCACTGGACGCACGTGTGCTTTTATGAAAACTCACACAAGATGATGCCAGCGATGGAGGGTTTCATCTTAAGCTCGTGGCCACTAGGTGTCACTCGTGCTTTTCCCTTTCCCCCCTGCTTTTTAAATTGAGAGCACAGTGAACGCGCCCTGTAGGGTTATGTAATAGATTTCTGATGCACCTTCACTGTGACGTGTGCCGGTTACTACACGGGTCTGGGTGCAACATCATACACCCTCCACGCAGCGCCATATGTTCTGATTCGGACTCGGGTCCCACTTTACGTTTCACAATTGTGTGTTGAAAGCGTAGTGAAGAAGAAAACCGCAAATGACGAAATAGACATTATATCCAGTTCTCAACAGTTGGTTACAAGCTGTAATAAAACTCTTCTTTATCGGCTTAGCTGGGAGGAAATGATCACGATGCGTTAGGTGACGGTGGGAGAGAGGAGAGTGTGATTTTGATCCCTGACACCCAGCTGTAACATTAGGCCTTCATGTTTACTGCTGCTGGCTGCTGAACACACTGCACATGTGAAAATACGAGTACAAGTATTGCACTAAAATATGCAGTCATTATAACAGGATAGAGATGCCTGAGCTTAGGAAGATAGGTGTTTGCTCCTTTCCTCTGGTTGGCTAACTTAAAACCTCCGTAACCATGATCTGATTGATTTTTATTAACACACACACACACACAGCTGGTAGTTCGATCTCGCTTTTTATGCACCACCACCCCCATAACGCTGCTGTAATGCCCTCAGTCAGCGTGGTAACCCTTCGTGCTACATTTACTTTACGTTAAAACCGCGAGATTTGTCATTTCCAATAGGGAATATTATATTTCACAGTAAAGTGAACCAACCAATAAAACGTATGGTCTAAATAAAGTAATTTACCTGAGAGATCATATTATGAGTCCCCCTTAATAATAAAAGCCTGTAAACAACCATGGGAGTTTTTTCTACATTCGATGGGATAAACAGTGTTTATGATTTAGTTTATAATTTATATTTTACTGTCCTGGGTCACTTGTGCAACTGGGAGAATCAAACACTGCAATTAAAAATAAATACATAAATAAGTATGCTTGATCACTTGCTTTAACATGAGCGTACTTTAAAATTAAATTGTCTTCAGCTCTCTCCAAGGCTTTCTAAGGGGGGATAAAAGGTGATTTTTTATTTATAGTGCCCTCGATGGTTAAGGCAAAATATCCCAAAACGCAAATTAATAGAGGGCAGCAGTAAAGACTTTGCTGTAAAGAGTAAGGTGGTGAATTCTCCAGTAATGCTGCAGGCCACCATATCAGTCATGCTGTTTTCCTCTTCAAAACTCATTAACTCTCATAACTCTTTGAACTCTGACCTTGAGGTGTGACATGTAAATACAGTGTAAACATACTGGCATGACAATATGATCCATGTGCTGAAATAAAAAAGAAAAGACACAGCAAAGATAGACCTGATTAATAGATGTAAGCACGTTTTAATTGGTTTTAATTTAAGTTGAGTACTTTGCTTTTGACTGAAACTCTCTTAAACTATAGATTAATTGTGATGACTTTTGGTTCAGACATTCATGGTAGAAAGACGGTGAAGTTATGATAACTTATTGCAAAACATTGCCAGTGACTTCAGCAATACAGTGGTCTTCACATTTGTGGCACAACATTAGAACAACTTGTGCAATGACATTTGTGTCAGGTATTCATGTTTCCCTCTGGATCGATGATCTCGTTGCTGATCATTTGACTTCACTTCTTCCAGCAGTAGAAAAACAAACCCTTTGTCTCACAGAACAAAGATCATGGTTCGAACCCAGTCTGGGGCCTTTCTGTCTGGAGTTTGCATGTTCTGTCTAGGTACTCTAGGTTAACTGGTGATCCTAAAACTTGCTGTTGTCTGTCTCTCTGCATTACTTCTGCAGTAGATTGGCAGCCTCTCCAAGGTGTACAAGGAGTCCGGCCCTGCCACTGCTCTGGATTGGATAAGTGGAAGAAAAGGGGTGGACTTTTACTTATTACTACATACCAGTGAAACTAATGACATCATGCTAATTAACCAATAATACCACAGAAAGCCCCAAAGTATAGTGGAAATTGGTATGTTAGAGTTGTTGCCTTAGTATGCTTCTGGGCATACTAACATACTATGACTTCCGTTATTACCTTCATACCTTTATACTGGTTCAACCAGGCAGCTTGATATTTAACATCATGTTGTTAAGCTGTTGTGAGACTCTGCAGATGTTTATCTTCTGTGACACCATATCTTTCTCTAAATTCCCTCATAAGACAAAAATAATCACATTTGATTCCTTATTATATATTTTTAAAAGAGTTTCCAACAAATCCGCAGGTTAGTCAGTTTATTATTCCTACAATACCTGAATGCATCACGAGTGCAGGTGGCTCAGGGCGTGGCTTCATCCCCGCGATCGGGGGACTTGTCTGCGCATGCGTTAGCCATAAAAGTGCGTTTTAGAATGATTACTGGTAGCCAGCGGAGAAACAGATTATACGGCTCCACACAACTGTTGTTTTAATCCCCTGAGCGAGGAGATTTAGAAAGAAAAAACACTGGCTTCAAACCCAGCAGCCATATTGTATGGAAAAGCGACGGAAAGACTCCTGTTTTCAGAAAAAAGTCGTTTTCTCAGGCACATCTGTCAAGACTTTTGGGGAGTTTAATTTTCTGCCTCACTGGCGGTGGGTCTCTGTTGCACAGCTAGCTTGGCAGCTGGCTGAGAAATTGAGAGATTGGGACTAGTTTTTTTTTTTAAAAACCCTTTTTGCACAATATTGTGTTTATTTCTTTATTTTAATACTGTGAAGCTAACCGCCTAAAAATGAAGGACCGATTGGAGCAGCTTAAAGCGGTAAGTAGTGTTTAGGAAACGTTGAGTTTTCTGAAAGTGTCTCCTTTTACTCATCCATATTGACTCTGTACACTCCGAAAAAGAAAAACGACCATTTTAAGATGTTTGAGGTTAGGATTTGTAAAATGAAATTTTTACACTCTTTGATTTAAACCTTTACCATAAATATGTAGCATATATAAAAAAACAAAACAAACAACAATAGTGAGATATATGATGATGTAACTCATGTGATGGCTGTAGTGACATTACAGCTTGGATAATGATTGGGAATGGAAGTGCTGGATGAAAGTGATCCAAGACGTGTTTTGTGCATTCACTTCTGAGTATAAGGTTTGAAGTAGAGGTTAATTCTTATTAACTGAACTGCAGCTCAACAGGTCATATTTACCCAAGTAATTCCAGTGAAATTGAGCTTAATTTATATATCCCGGTGTATCGTGGCTAAAAATAACTTAGGTGAGTCACTCTGTTTTCATTGGTATTGATTAACTGTTGCTCGATAAAAGGGAGGACTTTATTATAGTTCTTGAAGAAAGAAGGATCTGGTCCCAGCACCTTGATAATTTGTTTAACTATTTATTTAGAAATGAAGATAATCAGACATTTGACCTATTCATCTGCTACTCAATTACATGGCAGCAACTGAGTGCATTTAGCCGTGTTGGCAGGTGGTGGTGAAGAATGGAGAAGAGGGGTGACTTTTTTTTTAAGGGACTTTGAGCGTGGTGTAGTTGTTGGTGTCAGATGAGATGGTCTGAGTATTTCAGAAATGCTGAAATGATCTACTGGGATTTTTCCCCCAACACCATCTCTAGGGTTTGCAGACAATGGTCTGAAAAAGAGAATGTATCCAGTAAGCGGCTGTTCTCTGGGCGAAAATCCCTTGTTGGTGTCAGAGGTCAGAGGAGAATGGCCAGACTGATTTTAGCTGATGGAAAGGCAGCAGTAACTCAAATGACCACTTATTACAGATGGGCTAAAGCAGCAGAAGACCACACCGGATGTAAATGGTAATAGTAAATGGACTCCTATATAGCGCTTTATACAACATGCAACTTTTCTTTTTTCCTATGCTTATAAGTGCTTTCTAACTGCACACATACTCAACACTCATACTCCAATGGATGCCCTGGAGAGCAACTTGTGGTTAGTATCTTGCTCAAGGATATTCGGCATGCAGACTGGGGGAGCCAAGGATCAAACCACCAACCTTCCGATCAGCAGATGACCTGTTCTGCCTCCTGAGCTACAGCCACCCTGGATGTCAATCGTGTCAGCTAAGAATAGAAAACTGAGGTTATAGTTCACACAGGCTCACCAAAATTGGACAATAGAGGACTGGTAAACGTTGCATTATCTGAAGAGTCTTGATTTCTGCTGCAACATTCAGGTAGTTGGGTCAGAAATTGCCGTTAACAACATGAAAGCATGGATCTTTCTGCATGTCTCAACAGTTAAGGTTGCTGGTAGTGGTTTAGTGGTGTGGGGGATGTTGTCTTTACACACTTTGAGTTCCTTAATATCAACTGAGCATTGTTTACCTGAGTATTGTGTTGACCGTGTCCACTAGATCTTACTTCAGTAGAGTACCTTTGGGATGCGGTGAAACGAGAGATTCACATCATGGACATGCTGCCAACAAATCTGCAGCAACATTGTGATACAATCCTGTCAGGATGGACTGAAAAGAAGGTTTCTGGCATGCCATGAAAAATCAAGACAGTTCTGAAGGAATGGGGTTCTAGCAAAGTGGCCAGTGGGTCTATATCAATAATGGTGCAGTACAGCGCAAATCTCCCACATTTTCATATCACTTGCCTCTTCTTTTCTGAATTGGGTTATACTGCTGCTGTTGTACAGTAACTCATGATGGCGTGTGTTGAGGGATGTTGTGTTGCTATAGCTACCTAAAACTGCTGGTCAAATATTTGCTGTGTTTTAAAATTGTTTGAGCAGTGGTATTCCTCACCTGCCCCCACTCCCAGATATCTTTATCACAACACAGTTGGCTTTACATTAAAGGAAGTACAGATGTAAGCAGAACTAGGTCAGACATGTGTTTATAAGCAGGCCGTGTGACATTTTTAATTTTTCTCCAGTAATACTTGCGTCTTTTCCGACTACCTCGACCTGCCTTTACTCCTGTGTTTCTTTATCTTCCCACCTTAATCCCCCTGTCTTCATTTCCCTCCTTGAGTTTCCTTTCTAATGTTTAACTTGCCGACAGTAATCTAGGCTGTGTGTGTGTGTGTGTGTGTGTGTGTGTGTGTGCGCGTTCATGTCAATGTTTGCTTACGCCATTGGCATCATTATCACATCACCTGACGTACTGAAGACCTTGGCACTTTTATAAACCGTATGAAGCGCAGAATCGTAATTTGCTGAAGTTATTGTACTGTTACATGTGGCAGCTTATTGGCCAAGCTCCACTTTACGCTTGTTTTATTTGACTATTTTTAGAGAAATACTGAGAGGAGAGGTTGGTAACCTCACTTGTGAGCTAGACTAGCATGACTGTTACTTTCTGTTGTTCTGCCTTTCTGTTCCCTCATAGTATTTTCAAATGCACTTTCATTTAAGCTCATCTGGTTTTCAGTTCTGTGTCTTCAGTGACGAGCTGGGGTTCTGGTGCTGCTCTGCTTCCTAACCTGACTAGCACAAATCGTAAATGGAGTGCAGTTACGTAGCACTTTATTAGTCTTATCAGTCACTCAAAGCACTTTACACCCAGTGGTAAAAATGTAACAGCGTAAACATGCCGTCTTCATTGCCATATGGAGTTTTTAAATCCCTTGTCAGATGCTTTGCATCAACACAACTGCTGATGGACTAAATAGGCTTCTGTCACCACGCTGCTGTAAATCTGACCCCAGGTCCCTGTGCTACTGCTTTTAAAGCTAGCAGCTCATTTTTAAACCATCCCACAGAAAATGCTGTTGCTCAGACAGCAATAACTAACATTTCTTGTTATTATGGATTTTATCTGATTATTTTCTGCATTATTTATCGACAAATTGTCCAAAAACTGAACTTCATATTAGCCTGAAGAAACAACAAATCCTTACAAATGACTTTCCAAAGTGGTTTTCTTCTCTTTGCTTGGCTGTTAACTTTTTATTGATCATCAAAACCTCTGCTGTTTTTATATTTGTTTCTTTTTTCTGGTTGGTCGATCTTGTCCTGTAGCTCTACTGGTGCCCACATAGTTTCAGCTCCACTATCACTATTCTGTGCTGCGTGTTTGATGTTTTCTAATCGTGATGTCCACTTGACCTAATTTTACCCACTGTGCAGCCATCAAAATCTTAAATGCAATCTTCTGCATGAGATTATAGCTGTCATGCTTTTTGTTTTTTTTATTCTATTTTTTTTTATTTCTAAGCGAGCAAATCTAATTCACCAACAGTCGGGCTGGATTTTGGCTCGCAGCACCATTTAAAGCTCGTGTTAGATATTGTTTCTTATAAACCTTGTTCACCTGTCTAAACATGCCTCCCAAATATTTGACATCTCGCAAACCAATCATGAAGAGTTGGCCATCTCCCAAACTTTAAGCTGAAATGGTTCGTAGGAGTTTGATCCAAGAATTTCTTTATGTCTTCTGAAGTGAAGTAAAGTCATAAGATGAGCAAGTGAGTTTATTGAGTAATGCTGTTAAAGTTTTCTTGATGACTTGGATAAGGTCACTGCCTCTGACTGTTCCTGTCATTATCACGATGTTTTTACAAGCAGTGGCCTGTGTGTGTGTGTGTGTGTGTGTGTGTGTGTGTGTCTTTGTGGTCTTTGGTTGTTTGGTTTGGTGCACACATCACTCCCTTTCCTCTTGTTTTTGCTGAATGAGAGACACTGGAAGGAAGTGAGTGCTTGGTCTTATCTCACAAGAGCAGAAATGCAGTGTGAGAGTGTGCGTGAGCCTGAGTGGTGCGTTTGATGAATAACTCTCCGAGAGATTCAAAAGCAAGCACTATGTCCTGGAAACTCTCGGTTCAACTACTGCTGTAGGTACGCCAGCCTGAAGCAAATGGTCTCGGCTACATTTGCAATTCAAATTTTAGATGAAGGCTGGAAGGTTAAAGGCCAAGTCTAAAAGTCAGCATTCGTGCAGTTGCAGTAAATGTTACTGCCTAGAAGGGTTAATGATTACTTTCAATACTGATGAATCTGCTGATTATTCTCTCAGTTAATCATTTTTGTCTGTAAAATGTCAGGAAATGTTGAAATTGTCCAGAAACTGAGGACTGCAAAAGAAAATGCTTACTGTTTGAATATGACAGTGAATAGAAGCACAACAGGAGCACAGGACAGGTGCAGCGTGAATGAACCGTAATATTTATTGAGCTTACTATTGTAAATACTGTGTGTGAGTCAGCTGATATGAGATCAGAGGCATCAAACCGATGACGTCTTAACATTTTCCAAGCCTCGACTTTGCACACCTGAAGAGCCAAAGGTTTCACAAATTAATTAAAATAGAAGACGGTTATTTGTGAAATGGGCCTCTCCATAACATACAACGCCCAAACCTCAGATAATATACAGCAAATACATCTTTAATTTCCAACATACATTATCATACTAACCTAAATCAGTGCTTTGAGCTTATTCCAAACTTGTGGACCTCTGCAGGTCACACAGAGTCACCTGTTACAAAGCACAAACTCTGGTGTCTGATCAGAATATATTTAACTTAAAAGCAGAAGTAATTAGAAGGGAGGAAGCAAATAGAGCTGCTTTTTTTTTTTTCTCGCTTTATCAAACGCAGTCACAGCGTGGCCGTGATGTTCGTTCACTCTGCCTCAGTTTTGTTAAAGTCAGCTTAGAGTGAAAATTGGTTGACATCTTGGAGCCTGCCTCTGGTCCTAGATGTTAAATATTCACTGCCAGTGCTTGGCGCGTGCGTAGCAAACCATCAGTGCTGACTTGTGTTTACTGCCCGTCACTTGTGACACGTATAGTCAGCAGCGTGAAGCATTCTGATGAAATGCTGGATGTAAACTGATTAGGGTCAGGCTGAGCTGCTAACCAGGAAGCAATTTCATTAGTATAGCTTTGCATGGAGGCTCACGGTCTAAACTGTGTTCGGTGGCTTTTCCAACCCAAACAGAAAAACTTCAGAAAAAAGAAATTAAACAGAAAAACTCTCTAAAATAAATGTGTAAAGTTGTAAATTAAATTAAACTAATTGTATTGTTTTGACTCTACTTTGTTTAAAGAAAGCACAGGTGCTTTTTTTTTTTTTTTTGTTAATTTAATATATCGTCTAGCAGTGTGATTTGAATACACTTCCTTTAATGTTGTTTGAGGCTTCGTATTTACCCTACAGATAGAGATATCCTTCTTCTCACCAGACTCCAGCCAGTTTGTTTAGCTTGACGTTGAGATGGGAAATACTTCCCCTAGCAGCACCTCTAAAGCTCACAACTAACCACATTATAATCCATGCGAGGACCAAAGTGTTGAAGTTTCAGGGTGTGGTTTTTATAGGTGAATACCAGACTTAACTTCTGGCTGGGAACAGGAACTTCCTGGAGCCGCCACTGCTGACCTATTTTTTTTTTTCTTCAAAGTTTGCACCGGTGTTAAAGGTTTAATGTAAATACTGTTATTGTAAGGTTTTAGAGATACAAAAAAATAACAAGTGCAGAGTTTAATGGACTCGGACCTAGCTTTGAATTATTTAAACTGAGGTTTGGAGCCCCCACGGGGATGCTGGGTTTACACTGCTAGTTGGATCAGTAGTTAAGACAGTGGATGGAAGATTGGTTTTGAACCATGGCTCGTTTGTTATGTCATTATTTATTTATGTATTCTTTTTAGCTATCTAATTGAATATATCATCGCAAACATACTTTATTGCTAAAGTAATATGTAATACATGAGAAAAGTCTTAGATGGGTTAGAGCTACAGGATGATCCAACTGTTATAAAATAGCTCAGTTGCATGGATGACCTCCACATGCCTGTTTGCACTCCAGACAACTACTGGGCATCCTCTGGATGTGATCTTCCCAGATCTGGATCGGGAAATCTGCAAGCTAGTCTGTGGTGCTGTTTGACAGTGTTGGAGGCACCGATATCGAGGTTATTCTTCTGCAAGACCCAGCAGTTCATTTTTGTCCTCTGTCGTTGACATGAGTCTGAGACCTCTATGTCAAGCACAATTTATGGAGTCTAGGGGAAATCCTAGGCTTTCCATTGATGTTACATGTGTGGCGGCTGGGTTAACAGAGCACATGGACTTTCTTTTCAAAATGACAGAAACTGCAGCTTCCACATTTTATGGCTTTGAGGGAGGTTAAATTATACTTTTTTGCTAATATTAAGATTCTGGTGTTTGAGCTTAAATTCTTTGTTCAAGTTGAGAGTCTTAACCTTGATTTGGTGGGATTTCAGAAATGTACAGTATTTTTACCCCTTGTAAAACAAAACTTTTAGTGTACCTTGTAGTGGACTGCAGGACTTACTACCTCACATTTTCAACCAATGTCACTACTTCAGGACACATGCTTCACATGCACACACAAGCTAAGAGTTTCATTTTTTCTAACTAATAATAATGTGCTGAAAATGCACTAAACTACCTCTCCATACTGAAATGAGGTCGAAATTGTTTTTTTTGCATGAAACATGAAAGCAGGACAACGCTGCCCACAATCACCAAACAGGAAGTCCTCTGATTAAAGTTGTATAAACTCAGTTTCAGCCCTTTTGTCTTCTTGCAGGTTGTTGTAAGGCATTTTGAATAGTTAACATTTTACTGATGTCCTAAACAAATGGCTGGTTTTGGATTTAAAAATTAATTTTAGGGGGTTTTGCATGGACCTTTAATGCAGTGCAGTGTTAACAGTGCTGGTTTTTCTTCTGGCGAAGCCCCAAAATATGGATTAAATAATTAATACCATAATTGTGCAGCAACTAGTCGGCTCTTAACCTAAAGACAACAGGTTGACAAGGAAACTTTTTGGATGGGCTTGTTCTACATGAAGAATGAAAAGCCATTGAGAAACATAGGGCCTGCGGGCCTACCACCTCACGCTCTTAGTCCTGCTCTTTCTGTTTATTCTATAGGTGTGTGATCAAGATGATGATGATGTGGAGATTGCTGTGGACAACGCAGGCTTCATGGATGAGTTCTTTTCTGAGGTAAGTGCTGCTATGGGTGTATGTATGCACTGAGTGTGATTGTTTTGCTTCACTTGCATTCACGAGGACCTGCGTGTTCTAAGATGGTGTGATTTGCATGTGTTTGCCATTTGCGGTGTGTCCTTGTGTTACAGATCGAGGTAATCAGAAACAATATTGATAAAATCGATGAGAACGTGACAGAAGTGAAAAAGCTTTACTCTGTCATCTTGTCTGCTCCCACATCAGATCAGAGTAAGAAATCACCACCAGCTCTGACATTTACTTCATTTTTTTGCGTTACAAAATAACACAACATTGATCAGGAAAGGCATCAGCACTGAAAATCTGCACTATGCTGTATCTTGCACAGAAACACAGGAGGACTTGGAGGCGATCACCAATGACATAAAGAAGTTGGCCAACGGTGCGAGGAACAAACTCAAGAGTGAGTCCCGCTCCAATTTCTACATACAGCCTGTCATTATGAATAACTTGTATGTTTATTGGATTAGTAAACAAGTGAATAGTGGTGTTATATTTAATCAGTTCAAGGTTGTTTAAGTGAAGTAACTCTGCCTTCTTCCCAGCCATTGAGAGGAATCTGGAGTCAGAAGAGCAGGAGAGGGTGTCGGCTGACACGCGGATACGTAAATCACAGGTAAATCATCTCCTTCAGACGATTCGAGTAACCTTCTGAGAAAGCGCTTTGCTTGTAAACTTCCCCCTCATGCTGGGCATTGTATGTGAGGTTGATTGTTTTCTGATGGTCTTATTTGTTGTATTTTAGGTAAAAGTGGGTAAAGAGAGAATTAAGAGAAGAGGGTGCTTGTTAATACTTCTGCTTTAAGACTTTAATAAATGTTTGGCATTTCTAAAATATTCAATTTCAATCAATCAACAACAGTTGCTTCAAGGTGCTTCATATAGTAAGGTAAAGACCCTACAACAGTACAGAGAAAACACAGAAAACTCCAACAATAAAATGAAACCCTGTGAGCAAGTGCTTTGGCGATTGTGGGAAGGAAAAACTTCCTTTTAACAGGAAGAAACCTCCAGCAGAACGAGGTTTGGGGCAGGGCAGCCATCTGCCGCAAGTGGTCAGGGGTGAGGGGAGGAAGACGGGACAAATACACGTGTCTTTGTCTTCAAGTTTCTGCATTCATCATTTAAAAGTGTTACTTATAAGCTCTTCCATTGTTATTCTGTTACCTCCCAGCATGCAGTTCTGTCTAGGAAGTTTGTGGAGGTGATGACAAAGTATAATGAAGCTCAGGTGGATTTCCGGGAGAGGAGTAAAGGACGTATTCAGAGACAGCTCGAGATCAGTGAGTCACAACGACACCACTAAAGACATCTGACGGTTCCATTGTCGTCTTTGTCATTAATCCCGCTCCTTTTCCTTTTTCCCTTTCCTCTCCAGCTGGAAAAGCAACTACGGATGAAGAACTAGAGGAGATGTTGGAGGGTGGCAATGCTGCTGTGTTCACTGCAGGGGTAAGAGTGTGCGTTTGTGCACGTATATGCATTTTCCTTAACGTACCTTAACGTTAACTCCACCATGATGTGGTTGAACTGTGAAAGCCGAGTTGTCAGTTTCTCAGTAAAACTTAAACTGCTTGTGTCAGCTAATTATTAGGAGTCGACCTGACTCGCACTCAGTCTGTTCATGACACACTGAGATAAGGAGCATTGTGTTGTGTTGCTTTGGCTACACGCAGCAGTTGGAAGAACTTGAAAATGTAGCCAAGATTCTCTGAGCTCACGTTGATAAAAAATACACAAGTAGGGAGGAATTTCTTGCACAAGGACGCACAGCTTGACTTGATATTTTCAGATACGGCGTCTCACATTCCTGTAACAAACAGGCTAGACTTTGACCTCACTTAACTGTTAAGGAGTCCAACTGCTGGGCAGGACAGGACTGTTGTGTAGTGGTGTCCTTGAATAGGTTTTAGATTTTTAGGCTGTATCACAACAACTGTTTTCTAGCTTGGTGCCGTTTTACGTGAATACACATTGATTTGAATCAATGCCAAATATTCATTTAGCCACCTGTGTTTAAACTGATGCTGTGCGGTAATGTTAAGCCTCTCCTTTGCACAGATTATAGACTCGGGGATCTCCAAACAAGCCCTGAATGAGATTGAAGCCAGACACAAAGACATCGTCCGTCTGGAGAGTAGTATTAAGGAGCTGCACGATATGTTTGTAGACATCGCCATGCTGGTCGAGAGCCAGGTACGCTCCTCTGCATCCACCTGCCTGTAATTTGATTCTAGTTATTTGCTTGTTCATTCATTGAATTCATCCTTAAATCCTCTCCATGGCTTTGTGTTCAGCCCTCATTGTATCCAACTCTTTGCACATCATTACTCTGTTTACTCTTTTCCAGCTGTATGTCTTTCCTTTACTCTTTGCGCTCTTCTGCCACTGTTACCTCCATCCCATCGCTCTGCGTTAACGGTACCAATACAAATGCATTAGTGAATAAATCATCAAGGTTAACAAACGTCTAACTAGCTGGTACAGGGACATTACTGTTAGCCTCTTAACTAAATATAACCACATATTTCTTGTTGCTTGCAAAATGCTGTCTGAGGAAAAGGCTTTGTAAGGTAAGGGTTGTTGTTATGCACATGTTTCATGTTGTGCTGTGAGATTGTTTTGGATTTTTTTTTTTTTTCCTGCCAGTTTTAATTCCAGTTTTACGTTTGAAAGTTTGAATTACAGAAGAGAACTAGAAGGGTGCTTGCAGAGCTAATTCTCCACCAAGGCTGATGTCCTGGATCTCTCTTTATAGATCTCTATATGAGGCTATAAAAAGTGATTCAAGTTAAAATTAAATGTCAGAATTCAAAACAAACCCCTGAGATCCTCAGTGCAGGTGTTGGCAATCTAACTGTTCAGTGAACATGTAATACCCCTCTAACCGGATTTATTCCTCTGTATTTAACCCAATCTGCTTCTCATTTCTGCTTAAGTGTCAGTACCTTACAGAATGTTGCATGTTTTTCAGGGTGACATGGTAGAAAACATAGAGCAGAATATATCCAAGTCAGTGGACCACATAGTAGCAGCAAAGGAGCAGACCAAAAAAGCTGTAAGGTATCAGACCAAAGCACGCAAGGTAATGTCTTTCTTTTTTTTTCTTTCCAGTCATAGCACCAAGCCGCTTTTGTCTTTTTTTCCTGCTTATCTTCTGTACACTCTTGCACTCCTCAGTTTGCCACACTTAAACCACATAGTGTGCCTACATATCCTCCCTTCACCATGTCTCTCTCACCCTCCCTCACCCAGTACTCGCACACGTTGCCATTCGCACCAACTGTTGCATTGCTGGTGCTTGTCTTTTTCTCTCTCTTTCTGTTTCATTTCACTGCTACGTTTCTTTACCTCTGATGCCGTTTACATCAGGGTGGAATGATTGACAGGATCGAGAGCAACATGGACCAGTCGGTGGGCTTTGTGGAGCGCGCTGTTGCAGACACTAAAAAAGCTGCAAAGTTTCAGCAAGAGGCTCGCCGTGTGAGTGATAATCATCGAAAACAATGGTCAGGTTTCCCAAAAGCACTGGAATTATTTATTTAATAACTTTGCATTTACAAATCTAGTTAGTTCTGAACAAGCAGGACAAAGATTAAAAATTACAATTAAACAGAATAACTTTGACACCATGGGACAAAAAAACTGCCTGACTGATTGTGAATTAGAATATGTTCGGCATATGGAAATGTAGTCTGCTTTCTTCTTTCTCATGTTGAGCAGAACCTAATGAAACTGCACCGTCATGCAGGTGTAATGCAGGTTGTACAGGGTAGTAAACCCTGTAAAAAGTCCTTCAGGCTAAACAAAAAAAAAAAAATATTGTCAAGAAAGGATTATCTTAACTTTTGAAGTCTAAGTCATCATCAGTGAAAAGTGGTCTAAGGTCTAAGGTAAGTCTCAGAGGTACTTTGACCTCTGAGACTTGATTTCAAACATAGAAGCTTGACCTTCAACATTTACATGTTAGTGACTCATTAAATGCAGTTATAGGGGTTTTTCTGAATTTCGTGCCAGAGGTAATCACAGTCCACAATAAGCTGTTCAAGCAATAATAAAACAAAACAAAGTAAAGATGTCTCCCAGTCTCCACTGGTTAACCTTCCTTTTCATGTTTAGACTTTCAGTTTACCCTGTTCAGCCTGGCAGGTGCCCTTAAAAGATCTGTAACATTAACTCCCCTAATTTAGATTTACACACACTGATAGCATTAACTAGTGTGGAGATGATACAGCTCTGTTAACTACCATTGGATAGCATACCATCAGTGTGTGGGATGGTTAAAACAAACAACCTGTCGCAAGCTCTTGTGCGGTGTCATTTCCTGTCCTCAGAAGGATCCATCCCAGAGAGGCCTGCACACAGTCCTCAACCCCAACAATCATCAAGCAGGAGTCCTGAAGGCAACTCCTGCTCATGGTTGTTTTTTATTTTCAGGTTGGGAATAGTTGGAATTCCTCTTCCACTAGAGGATGCTTTTGGGAAACCTGTTTGAAGACCATTCCCACCTCCCCCTGTGGTGACTTGTGCTCTCCGATCCCCTCTACCTGCTCCGTTACCTCCGTGCCTGTGGAACCCTGTGCTTTAAACACCACTGTGACCTGCCCAGCAACACGTAGCAGAATAAAAAGCATCCTCCCTCCCACCAACACACACACACAGAGCTCTTTTCTTTCTGTCCTTTCTCTTTTTCTCTTCAGCTTCATCCTCAAAGTGTTGATGTGCAGTTTACACATGAAGGCTGTAACCACAACCGCTGCTGTGTTGTAGGGTTGGAGATGTTGTGTGCTTGCTTCTGGCTGTTACAGATTGTGTGTGTGTGTGTGTGTGTGTGTGTGTGTGTGTGTGTGTGTGTGTGTGTGTGTGTGTGTGTGTGTGTGTGTGTGTGTGTGTGTGTGTGTGGTAAATAAGCCTCAAGAGTAATCGATGTTATCTGATACATCTGCTGTTGTCAAGTAAAGACCTGCTGTCCTGCTGTTTTTACACTGACATTGGATCTGATAATTTATGTCTTAATTGTCCCCAACAGAAACTGGTGATAATAATTGTGATTGTGGTGATCTTGGTGATCATAGTGGCTCTGGCAATCGGGTTGTCAGTGGGATTAAAGAAATGATGATGAATTATTTGAGTAAGAGAAGCGCTAAGGGTGAGTAATTGAGCAAATACCTGCTGTATAATGGGTGTGTGTCTGTTAGGCATGCTTTGGGAAGGAGTTTGCACTTCCTTTGAGGCTCAGTGTGTGTTTTCTTACTATCCAGAGGGCTTACTCGAGGTGTGTGTGCTTGTTTGAAGTACTTTGGGTGTGTTGTTGTTCTCCCGTTCTGGGCCTCTTGCCTCTGGTTACTGTAGTGGCGAATTAGTTCCTGCTGGTGTTGAGTTTGTGGGTGCTTTTCAGTTGTAGGTATCCCATCATCAACACTGTTTCTGTGTATGTTTCTCCCTCTCTGTAGAAGATCATCATTATTGCTGTGGTCTGTGCCGTGGTTCTTCTCATTATCCTCATCATCATCCTCACCCAGACACTATAGGGCTGATCGCTGCCATCATCTCATCATCTGTGTATTCAACATCCTCACCATTATTCATCAGCCTGCCTGCAGAAGGAAAAACCGATCCTGATCACTCCATATGGGTATAAGAATATTTAACCTGCAGATATTTTCAACACACTGAGGGTCTCCCTCACTTTTGGACAATTGAGGATGCTCTCCTGCGAATGAGGAAACGAGACCAAAGCTGACATATGAGGTACATTGTCTATTGTACCTCTGTGAAGGCGAAAAGGGAATTGGGAAACAAAACATCACTTCAGTGTCACTAAACATTTCACTGTTCAACATTTGCTGCCAAAGAATCAGCTGGGAAGCGTTTGTCATCTGAAAGCTTTCAGAAGCACATAAACCCCCTGATTTCTTTGACCTTTGATATGATTTTATGATTGAAAATCTCCCCAGTGAACTTTCACTGCTGTCGGATTTCTTTTTGTTGTTGCTGTTGTTAGGGTTTGGGGAGTTCCAGCACTTTAACATTTCCAAATGCGTAGCTCAGATATCTGTAATTATCACTGGTTGTTAAAACAAAAACAAATATGAAGGATTGCACTTATGGGAACACATTTCATGAACTTACAGGCGCGTGTGATGAACGCTCATTACTTGCTTACTTGTAGCAGCTGAAATTTGATCCTTTTCACAACCCAAACCAAAGCTTTTACATGTATAGACACAGTTACTCCTCCTGTTAAAGTGCTGTAGAAATATTTTAATGCCAAAGGAGTTTTAGAGAGTCTGGTAGTAACACTAGTGGTTTGTTTCCCGTAAGTGCCAGAATAGTCTTTTTGTATTTATTCTACTGTTCTAAGACATGTTGCTTATGACGTCACATACAAATGGGCACTCTGTAAAGTATCCTTGGCTAGTCTTGTCTTACTACTGGGAAATGCCTTAACAGGCATGTTTTAGGTTTTACTACTGAGTTGCCAGTTTTAGACACAGTCCTGCAGTACATCTGATGTTTGCGAAGGTGATAATGTTCAGTTTTTGTTTACACAGCCTTAGGATGTAATGGTTTGACGTTTTTAACAGAGGCTGTATGTGTGCTGCTCTTTACTTCATAGGTGTGTCTAATATTTAGACTGCCCTCATTAGTAAATGTGGGGAGTGGGGACAATATTATAAACACCTCTTACTGTAACCAGTTCATCTGCACCACAAAGTACATCCTCCAAAAAGCCCATCGAGTCTTAATGAACAATTTCAACTAAAATGAACATTATACCTCCTTTTTTTATTTAAAGAAGTCATTTTAATGTACATAGAAAACTTGTATTTTCAAAAAAAAGCATGATGCACAAGACAACAGGATTTTTGCAGGGCTGTGTATTAGATCACATTAGCTTTAGCAACGTGTACCTCCCTGTTGGATTCAGTAATGGTTGTCCATCATCATTTCATTCATTTCATTTCAGACAATCTTTGGAACTGACAGTTTACCAAACCAAAGTGCAGGTTGTCATCCAGTGGCTTTAACAGGGTAATTAAAGCACATGATTCCAGCCGTACATAAGATCAGTACCAACCAGTCATGAGGAGAAGCCCTGACATAAGGGAGTAGGCCGATTTCAGTAAAACAATGTTGTAATTTAAGCATGAATTAAATTTTAAACTGTGGTTTTGTATGAAGCACTTGAAAATGAGAATCCCGCAGCATCATCATCATTTAGGGGCACAATCCATTTTATTTGAGCCGTTGGCGCAGACTGGAACATAAGAGAAAATTGAAGCTTTTTTTTACCTGTGTAAATGTCAATGATTTTTATCAGAAATTAAAGATTTTATGTGTTAAATTACCCAGTGTTTATTTGTCGTGTTTGACTTGCAGAAATGGAATTATGTAACTGAATTTTACACATTCTGATGACTGCTCGTTGCAAAGTGGTGTGTGTGTGTGTGTGTTTTATTGGAGTGTAGTAGCTGCTGTCAGCATGTTAACCACAGTGTTGCAAAGTACAGCTTTTAAAGACTGGTGCACACGTGTCAAAAAAGGGGGTAAGTCGTTTCACCTTTCCTGTCTCTTTACACACACAGTTACACACAAACCTCTATAACCCTTTGTTCTGCTTTTGCTCAATTGTTTCCTCAAACCACTGTCGATCAATGTTGATAATTGCGTCGGCTCGCAAAGTAAAGCCTGATTCCTCTCTTTGTCGTCTGACTGTGTGTTTCTGATTGCGTCTCCAGAAAAAGATGATGATTACATTGTGCTGTGCCATCATTGGGATCGTTGGGTTCTCCTATCTCTACAGCTTCTTCTCATAAAAAATGTTTTACACAGGTAAAAGACAAAAAAACACCTGCATCAGCCTTTCAGTGCTATTGTTTATGCGGACTCTCTGAATTGCTTAAAGACTGCATTTCTTTCTTTTGTCTCTGTGTGGTGTTTCTAGGCACAAGGGATTTCTCCAAAAACTAGGAATATTTCCCTGATGCTCCTTCATACCCCCCCCCCCGTATTTATATACAATAAAGTATTTAAAAACAAAAAAAATCACATCCGTCCCATTCACTTTCCCTTTTATTATTAATTGAAATGTAAACAATTTTCTTGCTGTATGAAGTGTTTGAAATGTATTGTGTGTCGGTGTCTCAGCCTGACTGTTCACAGCCAGGTGACTTGACTCGTGATTTGTAATCATATACTCTACCGCCTCCTGGTGGTGCATCAAGGGAAAACCCCATATTTAGAGAAATTATCATTTTCAGGATAAAATAAAACTTTGGAAGAACACATTTTAATCATTTTCTTTTCTTTATTTATTATTTTTAAATCTATATATTGAATTATTTTACTGTCTCGGCTCCAAAATTATCTGTTCCAAAGTGTCCAGTTTAGTGGTATTTTCTGGCCTGTTTGTCATAATTATGATTAAAAATGTGCGTGACTTTGTGTGTGAGATCTGTCTGATGGTGTTTTCCGTAACAGCGGCTGTCAGTCGCTCACTGGCTGTGTTGTCTCAGTAAAGCCTGTTATGTAATAAAATTTCTGTGCGTTACATCAAGTGCTGTGTGCGGCTCGCTTCTTGCATGAGGCTCAGCTGATCGCCTCTTTGCATGGAGGGATCCCGATGACCCTGACTTGCATAGCATCGGCCGTGTGGAGCTATTTTCCTATGTCAAAGACGTAAATGCAGCAGCTGATATAAGCACGACTTTGCATCCGCGGATGAGGAGCCTTCCTGACCTCGTTTCATCCCCATCTCGCTGTTCTTCCTAACCAGCTGCAAGCCCCGCCCAACCACACGATGCGGGGCAAGCAGTAGATGAGGGTGCGCTCGTTTTCCTGTTCTGGGTTTGCCGGATCCATGCTTTTATATTCTTCACGCCACATTCAGATCCCACCAGCCAAATTTCGCAGAACAAACTGAGACTTTTCCAGTCTCTATGGTCCAGTTTTGGTAACCGCGTGTAAACTGTAGCATCAGTTTCCAGTTCTTAAATGACAGAAGTGGACCCCGATGTGGTCGCCCATTTGCTTGAAGGTTCAACGGGTTTAGAGATGCTCTTCTGCACACCTTGTAGCGAGTGGTCATTCGAGTTACTCTTGCGCCCCCATCAGTTCAAATCAGTCTGACATCAACAACACACTGCTGCTCATTACAAGAGCAATATCCCTCATTCTTAATGCCCCCCACTGTAGCCAGCTTTGATAATTTTAGGTCCTCCTTTAGTATTATTCCAAAATTATGGAATAATTTTCTAATTATGCCAGATATCACAAGGTGTGTGGTCCATTTCTTATTACTTTCATTGTTCATGCTGTCCGAACACAGTGTAAAGGCACAAAATCTTCAGATGTAGAGATCCGGTAACAAAAAAAATAGACACTTTTTGGTGTCTAATAATATAAAATGCTTTTAATACAAATTTTAATACTAAAATACTAGTAGTATTTGTTTTATATAAAATATTAATTTACCGGTCACACCGGAGCAGACAAACTAAACATACTTGTATGTTAACATATGCTAATCTGTTCTAAGTGACACACCCTGTGCCCAATGAGAGCGCCTACATGCTAATTTCTCGGAGCAGTAGAGTGAATAGGGGTGGGTCCTGAGCGTTTTCCTTTTTTTTCCGTTTCGTGTGTATGTTTTTTGACTAGCTGGAAATGGCGTCTCTTGGCTTCGAACCGTTCTAACTTTATCGCACAATAATAAACATAACAATATACACAGCTATTATCCCATAACATGGGGAGAAACTTTACTGGGAGGTTTTGGACGCTCTAGTTGGGAAGCATTACTGTGACCGCTGCGACTAAAAGGAGTTAAATCGCGGAGGTAATGATAAAGAAGCTTACAACTACCGTGTACAGAGGCTAACGATAGCTAGCTAGCGATAGCGGACGACTCAAGAAAGGGCTTGCCAACTGAGCTAGTCTACGCTAGCCGATAAGGCCACTTAAAAAACGGAAGAAAATGGAGACGGTGGTTCCGGGAATTTGTGTTAAAATGAAGCTACTCTTATAGGCAGTTATTGTCATAGAATGACGCGAGATGAACGTTTATGTTGGTAATTATATGTGCTGTGCTAACCGTAGCTTGCTGGCTACAGTAACACTGTTGGCTAACGTTAGCAGGGGTATCTGGCTGAGAGGGGGTGTGTTTCTGTCCGACTGGGTGTAAAAACAAACTAAAATACTCGGACAGTGGTTGGATATTTCATCTGTGTGACCAGAAACTTTTGTTTCGCTTCCAGAGAATAATGGAGGATTCTCATACACGGTACAGCAAGCGCCTGGTAAGTAACTTCACCCAACTGTTAAATCCCCGGATTCGTTGTTTTATGTTAACAAGGCAACTTCTTCGTTTTCAATGTGGGTTTTTAATGGACAATAAGCGATTTAGTGAATGAGAACTGATATGTTTTCTTTAGAACGGCCTGCTTTTCTTTTCTCTTTTTTTTGGCACATTGTGTTCACGGTAATGGTCCCATTTTTGTTTTGTGTGGTACCCTAATGATAACGGCAGTGAACCTGTGTAAAGGCTCTGGGTTCAGGAAAAGGTCAAGTTCAGTGTCTAAACTGACAGCATTTGTGCTGTGACCCTGTTTCACCCCCTTCCCTGTCGATGTAAAGCAGTAAACTCCAAGCTTACCGTCTGCGGTAACATTACACCATACTCCGTACTCAAAACATTACACCAGCTGATTCCTGTTATTACTGGGGCAGAGGCTCAATATTAGGTATATTTATGTTATTAAAAAGACTTCTTGTCATTGTTGATTATTATTTTATTGCATGAAAACCTAATAAAAGCACACATAAAGTGGTTGCTTAATACTATTTTTATTAATTATGCTTTCTTCTTTTATTGCTTTATCTGGAAGCTTTAGCTTTGGTTTCGTTGGTAATATTGACTTGCTTTAGTTTAATAATAATAGGGACGGTGTGTTCTTTGAAAGTAAGGACTATTATATGTTAAATAATACTACATTTGTGGTGTAGAGATGGGGGTGGGGAGATCTGAGAACAGAATTCATGTGCTTCATCCATCTGTCTTGCCAAGCAGTGCTCTTAGGGTGAATGGCAGGAGGGGAGTTAAAGGGGGGCAGTGTGTAGAAGATTAATCCCTGCTATTGTAATACTGTATTGTTTGTTTCCCAGATGAACTGATTTTTGTGTCTGACTGATTGATGAATTTGGATGGGCTTACGTCTATCCAGCTCCTTGCTTAAAGTTTTGATACTGCTAGTTTCAGTTTCTTTCTTTTCTTAAAAAAATGTTGTGGTATAGGTCTAAAGTCTTGTTAAACGCCTATAATGAAATTTAACTTGATGCCAAAAGGTAATCCAGTTATTAGTGTTATAATGGTTTAAGTATATTATAGTAATATACAGCTGTTTTTCAGTGGTTTTCCTCTCAAGCACATTTAATTTATCCAGCTCTCAGTTAATTCTTTGTGTGTGCCTCCAATCAGATCTCGTCAGCATCAGCTGATTATTATAAATAAGATACCTTTAGTATATGTGATGAAGTGTGTGGAAACTAGACTAAAGTCTAAATTCTTTTTATGTTTTATATTTTCTAAAACTTTCAAACATTTCTTTCTTTATTTTCTATGAGTATTTAACTCAAGGTGTCAAACTGTGTTTCTTTTAGTTATTGTTGTGTAGTAACCATGAACACAGTTAAATACCCACTTGTACCACATTTGTAAACGATTAAGCTTATTATACAAAACTCCACCAGGTTCACAATTCTCTGCTGATTGATCACAGTCGTCACAGGGTTATCGCCAAAGGCTGAAGGCTTTATCAAAACCTCTGCCAGGTCTAGGCCCATGTGGCTATGCTGACAGGGGATTCCCCCTCATAACTGAGAGTTACGCTGGATGTGGGTTTGAGACAAAATAGCACCTTGTTTATTTGCTCTTTATGCACTGGAAACTGTTTGGTAAACTGCAATTTTGGGACGTTGTTTTGAGAGATATCTGTTGACAGTGAAGTTAAGATCATGAAGCTGGGAAATACTGGAAAGTCCGGTTGTTCTTCTTGGTGGATGGCTGTTGTGCGTAGCTGTAATTCTTGATTTGTGTCGCATAATTTATGAAGCCGTACAAATTTTTACCTTAATATAATTTATATTTTTCTGAGACTCAAGCCCCCAGAGTACATCTTACTCTAATAGTTATAGCGTATGCATGTATGTCTGTTCGCTAGCTTCTCTTCTATGCGTTAACCAATCTGGATGAAGGTTACTGTATAAACTGCCTAGAGTACCGGGATAATCAACATCTGTATAGTGTTTGGAAATTACTTTTAAAACATTCAAATCCTTAGAAATTCAATATATTATCTGTAGTCGCTGATCTCAAAATGAATGGGGACATTAGATCTACGTTGTATTTTAAAAATATTTCTTGCAGTGTCTATAATTGATTATTTTGTCTTATACATTGAATATGTAGCTTTCAAATATGAACTGTAAATATGTTTTTATTGTATATTCATTTGTTTGGTGTTTGTGAGCAGGTTTTGTTTTTTTTTGCCATATGAAGATAAAAGGAATAAAGTGATAAATTAACAAACATGTCTATTTTTTTCATTCTGTGAAGTTAAAACTTTATTTAAAGGTTCTGAAGTTTTTGTGAAACTAAACCCCGAGCCATTTCTAAGGGTTTGGATGGCACAGACTTTAACTGAAAACCTTTATTTGTCTTCAGCGTACGCGAACACAGCGCCGCTATCAGGACGATGGAATCTCCGATGATGAAATTGAAGGAAAACGAATGTTTGACCTGGATGAAAAGCTGGAGTGTGAGAGATTCGGCAGTGACTTGATCAAACACATGGAGGGTAAAGGTGAGACTAGTGTACTGAAATTTATTTTTAATTTTTTTAAAGCAGAACCTTTTGTGATTATATCTAGAGCTCTGTGAGATGAGTTGATGTGTTATTTTTGTAAGAGGCTATCTACAAATTTCTTGTCCCTTGGGGTTTTTTGTTTTTGATATGTGTATCTTTTTTCTAGAATTCACATTTGAATACATCCAGAGGGAAGGACTCAGGGATCCCATTATCTTCAAGACTACTGATGGCCTTGGCATGCAGTAAGGGACTGATTTCATTAGAAAACTCTTTTCACTGTGTGTCTTTCACCAAAGAAAAGTAATAGTAAAATTATTACCTCTCTTACAGAATGCCAGATCCGGATTTTAGCGTGAGTGATGTCAAGTTGTTTGTTGGTAAGTTCCTATTTTATCCCCATTCAGAGGAAGCAATTAACCAGTAGCCACAAACCCAGCCTCAGGGGTAACGCGCTAGTGTACTCCTAGTGCCAATCCCAAGCTTGGATAATTGGGAGGGTTGCATCAAAAATTGCATTCACTAAAAAATTTTTACCAGAAAATGTGGCAGCCTACCTAAGCAGCTCAATTTCTCGACATTTTATCGGCAAGAAAAATATAAAGCCATGTCACTAAAACCACAGCACTACAGCAGAAAGCCTAAATATTTTCTTTTTTCTTTTTATGACACTGCCAGATGGAATCTTAAAATATAATTACACTTTATAATAATATATTTATACCTGTAAAATGTTTTTGCACTACATTGTTCAACTTAAAAATATTGTTTTTACTAATATTATTGTTATTGTTATAATCTTTTTTTTAAAAACGCCTCTTGATTTGATTTGATTTTTTTTATTTTTGCACACATGATCTAGAAAATACTTCTTGTATTGTAACAGCCCCACAGAGCACTGAAGAGTTGATTTTTAATTTGTGCACTGTTCTGCTCATTGTGGCTCCATAGCGTAATGTTTTTTTTTGGGTTTTTTTGTTGGTTTGTTTCAAAAAAATTGTGCATATTGGGGAAAAAATGGAGTAAAGGTCACAAAATATCCATTATAAATTGGTGAGTAGGGCTGGGCGATATGGCCCAAAATTCATATCTCGATATTCTTTAGCTGGATGGCGATATACGATATATATCTCGATTTTTTATTTTTTATTTTTTTTAAAGCCATAAAGTAAGAACAAAAAGAGAGTTCTTAGTCCAAGCTGTCCCAGATGTCACACAGGCACTTTTATTAACATTTTTTTAAAGCAGAACAGTGAGAAATAGATGTACATAAAATAAATTATCAGTATTTATTAAATAATAATGCTCCATAAATAAAATAAAACAGTGTTGTTTTTGTGCATAACAAAAAGCTCACAATTGTGCAGTCAAAATGTAAACTAAAAAGATGCTGAGCATAATAACAAAGACAGATTTCGCAGCTGCTCTGTTCCTAAGTTCTACTGCGTGACTGACAGCCTTGAGTTAGAAATCCGCTCTGTAACCAGGCCATTTGTGGTCCTTATACACACACAATACGGTAATATCATGTTGAAGGACAGTACGTAGTACTCCACGAGGTTCCTGACTACGGTAGCCGTAATGCTCTGACAATCCATCAAGCGGTGCGGCTTCGTAGCTTACCAAAGTTGTACTAAAACATTTTTTGACAGATTGCTGAGCGCCGTGTAGCACATAAAATCGGTTATCGGTCAGTAAGCACAACCAGAATTCATACATAAGGCGCACTGTCGATTTTTGAGAAAATGAAAGGATTTTAGGCCAAACGCGTTAGCGCAGTTAACTCGTTAACTCATTGACGCCGTCCAGCCCCATGCACGTGCCGATCCGTGGTAACTCGCTAACGGAGATTTGTTGCATTAATGCAGTTATAGCGTTAATGTCATTTTAACGAGATTAACGCTGGCAGAACTAAAATAGTAATCTCCAAATGTTTTCTTTTTACCGACCAGCTCCTCTTTGATAGCTGCCGTGTCCTTCTTGTTGCCTGCAGGTGAAACGATGGGGGAGGGGGAGTTGTGTTCAGTGAAGGAGAGAGGCGAGGCAGAGTAATTTTGCGTACAGACAAAAGTGGACGAAAGAGAGGCAAACTTGCGGCTCCACAAGTATAATTATAACGTAACATAGACTATATCGATATAAACTATATCTTCTCATCTCATATCTCGTATAAAAATATATATCGATATATTTAAAAACTCGATATATTGCCCAGCCCTGCTGGTGAGTGTTATGCAAAGTAAGTAATTATTATTAGGCTGTCAAATTTGGATTTGATTGCAATGATCTCAGTTGACATTAATGTGCTTACAGGTAGTCGACGTATTGTAGACGTTATGGATGTGAACACCCAGAAAGGAATTGAGATGTCGATGGCTCAGTGGCGACGATACTATGAGACGCCACCATCAGAAAGAGAAAAACTCTACAATGTCATCAGTCTAGAGTTCAGTCACACCAGACTGGAAAACCTGGTGAAACGGCCTGCTTCGGTGAGAGTTTGCACAGTTTTACACATGACGTTTACAGAAACTGTACTTGTTGAAGCAACTGTTTGGGGGGGGGGAAAAATGGAACCGTAACTTCACCTTTAGTTATTGACCAACTGTGATGTGTTAAGCAGAAAGTGGTGCTGATCATCAGAATAGTCTCGGGTTTGGTGCTGAAATTTTAAATGTGTACTTCTGTATTACACAGGTGGACCTTATTGACTGGGTGGACAACATGTGGCCCCGTCATATCAAGGAGAGGCAGAGGGACTCCACCAATGCCATCATAGACATGCACTATCCCAAAGTACAGAAGTGAGTAAACTAACAACATTTAACATTTGCTGTGCTGTAGAGAAACCACCATCATGACCCTCTCCTATATCAATGCAAATGTAAGCTAGCTAATCTGTATGCCAGCTTCTGTTCACATTTTAATCTTGTTTGATGGTTTTCAATCCTGCCTTCATATCTCTCAGGTACTGTCTCATGAGTGTGCAGGGCTGCTTCACAGATTTCCACATTGACTTTGGAGGCACTTCCGTCTGGTACCACATTCTGAGAGGAGGAAAGGTCAGTCTGAATGTCACACCGCACAAGAACTATAGATTTAACGAGGTGTCCATCAGAATAGTTGTTAACTTTGATGATTTTAACAGGCACATTTCTATGTGCATGTGGGCTGTTATTGCACAGTTGCAATGCTAACTATGAGACCCACATGCAGCAAAGGAGCTATGTGTGCATCTCTGCACTCACAGAGGGTTTCCAGAAGGAGAATTTGTTTCCCACTTTACAGCCTTTACCATTGAGAGAAATTTGGTGTCAGGCATTAAAGGAGAATAAGCAAGAAGGAGAAGAAAGGTGTATTTTACTGAAGATGCAAACACTGAGGTTACTGCAAATGATAAGTTGGAGCTTTTTCTGAAATGGATACAAGCGTGTAGGAATTCTGAACATAATAGTAAAGGTACATTAGCTAACTTAACAATTGTGGCTTTTGTATTTAAAAAATCCAGGTAGGCTGCTGTGTTTACAGAAACTCTAACAGCAGTGCCTATAACAGCTGGGTAAAAACTTAATCCAGGACAGTCCTTTTCTTCAGTCTTGCTTTCAGAATTAATCAAAGTATGATCTAATGTTATCACACTTCTTGTTATTATGCAGTAAATACTGACGGGGACATTTTTATGAGTGCATGCCAGTTCCTTTAATAAATTCAATTCTTGTTAGCAGACTAGAGGGAAGATCAAATTATTTATTTGGCATGCATTGCAGATTCTAACTAAGATTTACTTTCCCCCTACAGGTGTTCTGGCTGATTCCACCCTCACCACAGAACCTGGAGATGTATGAGAACTGGGTTTTATCAGGAAAACAGGGAGACATCTTCTTGGGGGATAAGTGCCATGACTGTCAAAGGATAGAGCTCCAACAAGGGAACACCTTCGTCATCCCATCAGGTCTGTTCTGTAACAGTATGTAGTACATACAGTTACAGATGAGGGTAGAAACAATGTATGTAAGCCTCTCACACATGTAAACAAGCATCCTGTGTTTAATATGGTGTAGGGTGGATCCATGCTGTGTACACACCAGAGGACACATTGGTGTTTGGGGGGAATTTCCTCCACAGCTTTAACATCCCGATGCAGCTCAACATCTACACCATTGAGGATCGCACACGGGTGAGCAGCAGTTAAACAGCTCACTGTTTAAACGTCTTTATAAATCATTTGAGATTTTAGAGTAATGTAATGCATGATTCAGGGCCGTGTGGAAATTACAAGGGGGGAAAAAGACAAGTTTAAAAAAAACATTTAGTACCTTTTCAGGTATTCCCACTGTAGAAATCTGATGCCAGTACTGTCATTTTCTCGAAATTGAAACGTGTATGCATCTTTTGGTTCTTGGATATGAATCCAGGGGTTGTAAAGCACTATCCACACAATTGTAGCCCACTGACAGGGTTACTGCAGGTCATTAAAAAGTCTGAAAGGAAAAACTAGACCTCAAATTGTCTGAGAGATTGTTGTATATTATAAATTTGGAGATGCTGTGACTTTAACTGGTACATGAAATCAAAATTGGCTATGGAGAATATGAAGTTTATTTTGAGACTATGTCAAGTTTCTTTTCTTTTCTTAAATTTAGCTATAACACAGGTTAGGTATCCGGCTGGGTTAGCCCACACACACAGGTGTTCAGCTTGTATCTGGACTGCTGTGTCTGCAGTGACACCATATTTTTTTAAATATATATTTCTAAGAAGAAGTGAAAACCACAGCTACCATGTGACAAATGCTTCTTTTTTGTGGTGCCTGACAGTAGCTGTTAAACAAAACAAAAAACATAAATAATATAGTTGCATAGGTGCAGCTGAGAATTTTAAAAAAGTCATTTAATTATTAACAATTTGGAACCATTGTAGATGCATTACAAGCATGTAATTTCCTACATGTTCCTATAGGAACACATGTAATATCAATGTCCCCATCCTGTATGTGGTATGGCTCATATTTCCGTCATCTATTTACATTGATTGCTATACATATGGTTTCTGTTATTTGTAAATGTTAATCTACCTATAATATAAGCATAAATAGTTTAATTAGTACTAAATTAGGGTTAAATATGATTTTGAGCAGTGTTTAAAACTAACCTTTACATGGTTTCTTAGAGAGAAAAGGACATTTTCAACATTTTGCTACAGGTCAAACACTTTAACCTTCATTTTATAATCAATAATAGGAGCTTTTAATTGTGATAGAAATAGAAACGAAGATGGAAATAATTGAAAAAGCAAGGCAACACTTTAGCTCAAACGAATGAATTGACATACCCATTGTTCATGTGACTACTTGGTTGCTTTTATGTCCATCGTGGTTCTTTGGACGTTTTATTTACCTGCGTAAAAATGGTGTATATTTCAAACTGGCCTCAGTCACGCAGGTTCTGGATACAAATATGCAGAAAAAAACCCAGCAGTTTTTTATTTGCCGTAAATATTTGAATCAACCGCCATATTGATGTTATTAGTCTTGGTACCTGAGGTAGTTTATGGGCCAAGTTTCATAAAGATTGAACCAATCCACTAGGGGGAGTTCAGGAACAGAAATGCAGACATAAATATATCATTATTATATAAGATTTAGCAGTTCTTCCTGGTCTGTTTTTATCAACATCCCCTAGGTGCCAGCAAAGTTCAGGTACCCGTTTTACTATGAGATGTGCTGGTACGTCCTGGAGAGATACCTTTACTGTCTGACCGACATCTCGCACCTCACCCCTGAGTTCAAGAAGTACTCCCTCGGTATAGGTAAGGATAAATGTACTCAGATAAAGACCGCTGCCCCCCCTTTTTTTCCCTACAGAACACAAACATTTGTTTATCACTTACTTTAACTTTAAACACTACATGCTTCCTCTTTTAAGGCTTAACACCAGCTGACCTCGAAAACAATGCCTACACTGGTAATGGTGCTTCCAATGAAGATGACACTGATGATGAAAATGAGGATATCAAGATCAAGGAGGAAGATGCCGAAGAAGAAAAACCAATCCAAGTTAGCAAACCCCGGCGCGTGCTGACCCCCTTTGAGCTGGAAGGACTGTGGAACCTTTTAGGAAAACTGGAGGAGCTGCCGAGCCACAAAAAGTGCGTCCCTGAAGGAATTGCGAATGCTGCAGGCCTGCTTGAGGACATGAGGGTGAGTGTCACCAAAGTTCCTTGCGTTGATCAACTTAGAATGTAGTCACATGCTCTACGTAAGTATTATATTTAGACCAAATACTCATCTTTCATTTCCATATTTTTTGTCTAGGCTGTTCTGACAGAGTGTGCCGATGACAGCCCTAAGCTAGCCTACACTGGAGAGCCCATAGTCAGATGGCCTGAAAGGGTGAGTAGTGAACTATTTTTCTAAGCTTTATTTTTAATCATCTGCCTGATGTTTGTGGGACTCAATCATAACATGCGTTTTCTACCCCTTGCCTGCTGGTCTTGTATATGTAGCCATCATGGTACCAGCCTCCCACTCCTCCTACACCTGTTCTTTACCGTCCTCGCTTGGGTCCCACCCTCCACAAGCCTCTGGGTCAGAAGACCAAACGGTCTTCCATCTCCGCCTTGAGACGGAGACGGGTGAGGTGCAAGCGCTGTGCTGCCTGCTGCAGGAAGGAATGTGGCAACTGCCAGTACTGCCATGACATGAGGAAGTTCGGTGGACCTGGGCGCATGAAGAAGAGCTGCGTCATGCGACAGTGTCTAGCAGTAAGATTTCATACCCATCATTGTATTTATATACACTGAAATAATTATGCTGTCCATCTGTAAATGCATGCAGAAGAAACACTGAAAACTGTTAAAACATACTTTTACTGAAGCGTCTTACTCTAAAGTGTGTTGACAAACTGAACTGGAGAATCATTCGAAAGTTTTGATTATACTCAGTTGCTGAAGATCCGACAGCTAAGTTTAAAAAAAAAAAAAAAGCAGGCAGGTGTGTGCCAAAGGTTACATCACTCGGACCCTTGCCGACTCATAGACACTGAAAGTATAATCAAGGCTTAACAAATGTCCTGTCAGCATTATATGTAAAATTTCTGGCTTTATTTTGTCCACCACCTAGCCTGCGTTACCGAACACAGCACGATGTGCCATATGTGGAGAGGGGGAGTCAGATGAAGCAAATCCAATCACGCACACCCTCATGGAGTGCTCTGTGTGTTCAGAAATTGCCCATCGACAATGCATTAAGGTGCGTCTGCTTCTGATCTAGCGTATAAATTAAGGACATTACACAGTTATTGCATTGATGATTTTTGCATTTGTGATCAGGTTTTGTAGTTTCCAATTAAAACATTTACCTGTTGTGTTTTAGGAACCTGGTGAGGGGAAGATCAATAAGGACTTACCAAGTTGTTGGGAGTGTCCCAAATGTTACCAAGGAAAAGATTCAGCATCAGAGGTGCTTAAATATATTTCTTACATTTACTTTGATTCCTTCTTGCTTTAGCTGGTTCATTCTTTCGGACGTGTTTTTTTTCCCTTTATTGTTTATCAGCCACTTCCTGTTGCCTTATAGTTGATGTTGATACACAAATTAATAATGACACTCCCACATCAGTCTTCCAGCGATGAGGAAAGTGAAGAGTCAGAAGGCTCAACCTCCTTGCCACAGTCCAAACTTTCATACAGGGAAGGAATTGGTGTTGGTGAAGAGGCGGGTCCAGCAAAACGTAGCAGACCCCAAGGCCGGCCAACAGCACCACCGCCTTCTCAGAAACTGCTACTACAGCATCAACAGAGCCGAAAACGAGCAACTGAGCTTCAGCTCAGATATAAAAAGAGAGTAAGTTGGGGATACTTAAGTTTGTTTCACATTGATTTGTATTTATTTTAGTTGCTGCTGGTTTTTTTTTTCCCAACTGAAACACCTGTTTGGGGAAACTGTCTCTGACTTTAAATAATAAGCTAACACTTTATCTATTCATAGATTAGTTTTTTCTGTAGCTGACACTTTCCTACATCTTTTCTTTTTATTGCAGCTGAAACTGGATCGGGTCAAAATGTTAACAGTGAGTGGTGCACTTATTTCTGCAGTTATTCTGTATTGCATTTGAAACTGTTGCATTTGTGAAGTTTTTTATCAACTTTTCAATGTTTTATATCTGCAGCAGATGACACAATTATGCACAACCATTTTTTAGAACTAGATTTGATGTCTGAAACATGTCATGTCTTATTGATATTTGCCTTTTCCCTATAAACAGAAATCGTCATCTCTAGCTCATTCCCCGAGGCTGCTGGGCTCCAGGGTGCTGCCTCGTCTGCGCTCTCCAGCGAGCAGACTACCTCAGGGCAGAGGTCAAGGTTCCACCTGGGCGAATGGGTCTTCTTACCACAGCAATCCAGTAGAGACCGAGTCCTTTGAGCAGCAGCAGCAGTCTTCCCATGGTTTAGTGCTTGCACCCAAAGGAGAGCCCCGCAGGGGGAGAGGGCGAGGTGTGAGGCTGCGGGGTGGAGGGGCAGGAAAAGGCATCAGAGGTGGTCAGAGCCACGCAGAGTTGGAAGAGGACAGTGAGGACAGCAGCAGCAGCAGCACTAACAGCAGCAGCAGTGACGACGACGAAGAAGAAGAGAGTGGGCAGAACAGAGGGAGGGGAGGTGATAAAGAGAACCAGCCACAGTTGAGACGGGAAGGACAGGCAGCCAAAGAAAGAGAAGAGGACGGGTTTGAGATGGCCAACCAAAATGGAGCAGATGAGGATGAAGAGGAGGAGATGGAGCAGGAAAGTCGAACAGGGGACAGAGATGCAACATATCTTAATAAAGTCACACTCCAAAGGCCAACCAGAGCCAAACAGGACCCGTCAGCTATTGTCCCCAAATTAGAGGCTGTCGCCCCTCACACTGCTACTTCCACAGTACACAGCCAGCCCAGAGCCCTCCTCAGACCCCCCATTAGAAATCGCAGCCCCTGTCCTGATCAGCACTCAAATAGGCACACACCACCGCAGACTCGCAGTGGACACACTGGCACTCGCACTTCCCACTCAGAGAGACTTGAGGCCTCAAAAAGAATGAGACTGAGCAGGCCAGCCAAACTGAACAATGGAGCTTCCTCGTCTTCATCTTCTGAGCTTCCCCATCTCCGCGTCCCTCTGTCTGCCCTGCAGGAAGGAGGGGGCGAAGCAGAAAGGGGGAGTGTCGGGAATAACCCAAGTTGTGAGAGAGAGGTGTGGGTGTCTGTCTTCCGCTACTTAAATCGTGCAGATCTCTGCGTCTGCATGGCAGTCTGCAAGAACTGGTACAAATGGTAAGACCTCTTCCCTGACACTTTACTAACAAATCTCCTTAAAGTGTTTTTTGTTTCGCTACACTCATAAAAAGCAAAGTAAAACATGCGCGTTCAGGCCCATTCTACCTAATTTAAATTACAAATCACTGATGTTACTTGTGCTGGCTACAAATGATGGCTTGTTCTCTGGTTAATGTGGCCTCTATAGCTGGTCTCTGCATTAAGATAAAGAAAAGCTTCACACTTTTTAAGAGAGCTTTACAAACCCTACTGGACTTTTGGTTTTTGTAGTTCAGCAAAGCGATGACTGTTACCTGGCTGATCACCTCAGGATCTCAGCATTTTTATCTGATATTTATGATAACTCTGAATCTGGACCTTTTTTTAAGTTGTTAAATTATGCCAGACTACAGGTGTGAATCACACGATCGAGGTATATTTAACTGGGCCATCTTGTGGGTCATTTCAATTTCATGTTGTAGAGGCAGGATAATTTTGCTTCTACTTTTTAAATGTTAAAAAGATTTTAGTGAGATTCAGTTGGATTTCAGTCTTTAAAATAAATTCAGACCACTTTGATTTGTATTTGTTAAAAGGCCCAGTGAGCCCTTTTGAGCCTAAAAGATGGTTTATTTAGACTGTATCGCTGACCCATATATCTACAAATGCACAGATATGTTCTTTATGCATATGTTTTCATCTGTAGGTGTTTAGACAAGCGGCTTTGGGCCCGGATTGACCTAAGCATCAAGCGCACGGTTAGTCCTCAGGCCTTGACAGGCATCATAAAGAGACAGCCGGTCACACTCAACCTCTCCTGGACCAACATCTCTAAAAAACAGCTCAGCTGGCTCATTGACCGCCTGCCTGGTACACGCTCAAGTTTTCTTCCAGGATTATTGAATTCTAAAAGGGACAATATAGATGTATTAACAATATTAACACATAAAAGGTGGACTCGATTTTTAGATTGTATGACATTAAACACTATTTAAATCTTACCCATTTTACAGGGCTGAAGGATCTGATGCTGGCAGGCTGTTCCTGGTCCTCTGTTTCAGCTCTGTGCTCCTCTGGTTGCCCTCTTCTCCGTTCACTTGATCTGCGATATGCGGATGCCGTCAAAGATGCTCAGATCAGGGATCTAGTCACTCCTCCAGGTAAGGAAAGGGGAGCCTCAGAGGGTACAAAGTGATCATACGATGTGCATTATCTAGTAATAGATTTAGTATGGTTTTCTTTCCTTTCCTTTCCCTTTATTTTCATTTTACTTTCTCCCTTTTCCTTTACCAAATTTACAGAATGTCTCTGCTTGTTTTCTTTCATCTCTGGTCCAGGCTGTGACAATCGTAGTCAGTTGCGGTCCATGCAGTGTTTGCGGCTAGCAGGTTTGGACATTAGCGACTCCACTCTGCGTCTGGTGATCCGCCACATGCCCCATTTAACAAAACTGGATCTGTCCCACTGCAACAGTCTCACCGACCACTCCATCAATCTGCTGACTGCTGTGGGCTCGTCCACGCGAAACACACTCACAGAACTCAACCTGGGAGGTAGGAAACTGTTGGGAAGTATTTGGACTGGACAGCATTTCTGGGAAGTTTCATTCAACTGGAGATAAATGTTTTCACGTTTCTTTTCCAGGCTGCAGTAAACTGACAGATACGTGTCTGAAGTATCTCCGCCGCCTCTCTTGCATCATGCTGCTTGACCTACGAGGCTGTAAAGGCGTCTCCCGCAAGGCCTGTGAGGCGTTCATCTCTGAGCTGTCGGTCAACACACTCTACTGCCTATCGGACGAAAAACTGATCCAGAGGATATCCTAAGCGGCTCGCCTTCTCTCACTGCAGACGTGATTTGGGATGCAAAAGCGGAGGGAGTGGATCCTGATGTGAATCTGTGCAACAGAGAGAGGCAGGGAAGCTCATGCACCTGTGCCACGTAAAGGAAGGGTGGGGTCTAAACTGGGAGGGCTTGCTGGCTGGTGCTGTTGGGAGGGGGACAAATGGCATGTCACAGCTGGAACGATGCTTCTTTTCATTACATTTTATTTTGCCATGTACTTAAAAAGGAAAAAAGGACTCAGGAGCTTTTTTGCTGTTCTTTTGGGACTTCGTGGTGAGTGGAGAAGACAGCTTTTTTTTTTTTTTTTTTTTTAATTTTCCTAAGTGGGAGAATGCAGGCAATTAAAAGCTGTATTAGACTATACATCCTGTGGATATCAAAGTCATCAACTCTTCTTTGGACAGTGCCAGTCATGACTGTCATCACAAGCTTTCTGCCTTGAGAAAGATAAGCAGAGACTTTGAGTTTCATCCGCAGAATAAACATGCATTGTTTTGTTGAACTTAACTGATTTCAGCTACTTTTGGGTGCTTCAAGCATATTAATATCTTTTTCTGTTCAGTTGTTTGATGACTTACGCTTCATGCACAACAGCTATGCTTTGATACTTAAAAAACAAACAAACAAAAAAAAAGGAAACTAAAGGTGAAAGGACTTCGATGTCAGACTTGGGAAACGTGAGCTACAGGAATGACCTATGTTTACCAGATGTTTATTCAGCTTTGTAAGTCACTGGTTGCGACACAAGTCCAGTTGTATGGTGTACATGGATGCTAAGTGTGTAAGAAAGTTAAAAGTGTGAGTAGGCAATCAACATGGCAACAAGACCTCACCCCAACAAAAGGGCAGGTTGCATTAAGTGTAGGGGACGAGCCAAGGATAAGGTGTCAGATAAATGGTGCATTTTCAAACAACGTTAGACTTCAGGTGCTATAATTTCCAAACTCCTTTTGCTTTGTTTTTGTACAGAGACAACATTTAGAGCAAAACTATTCTAGATGAAACCGCTCCCCACCTGTCTTTGATACACTCGTTTTGCTTTCATTTACAAATAAAAAGAGAGGAAAAAATGTGACCATCTACTTTTCACATGACTTTGTCAGATTCAGTGTAGAGATGTTTTGTTTAGGGAGGTGGGGGTTCTGCTCATTTCTTTGTTCCCTTATAGTGTTATGGCTCTATATCAAAGGTCTCCTCCCAGACTGCTCCTCCTGGCCATATCCCTTAAAAATGAATATAAGAATATAAATGTATACTTTTGTGTAAATGTGTTTTTCCTCTTTTAGATTATCAAAACGGGGAACCTGTAGCATTGTAATTATTTTCAGAAGCCTTTTTCACTTTATGTTATTTGTGTTATTTTTCAAGAAAAAAAAAATAAAAGAATGATAAACAATGGCTGGGTTTCGTGATTTCTGTTGAGCTGAAAGTGGGGAAGATGCACTGCAATTACATCACTAGTATTTTCCTGTTTATACCATCTATCCACTCCTCGGTGGCTCCACCCAGCATCTCTCAATAACCTGGAAATAAAGCGACGCCTAGATAAATAAATAATAAAGAAAACTACCGCTGCGGCTGTAAATACACAGGAATATTTGTACCGGATCGCAGCAAACTGACAGATGTAATCGCCTTTATTAGGCGTTTGCTTGGCAGGAAACGAGTGCTGTCCGACATCAACTGTCACCAGCATCATCTCGGATGCCCCAACTCGAGGGACCTGGATGTGAAAGCGGAGTAAAGGCCGTGTCTTGTGTTATTTAGACAGCCCTGCGATAAGAAAGGGGGGAATGGTTGCAGCAGCAGCAGCGGCAGCAGCGGGGGAGAAGCTAGCTAACTCCATCAGCCGGCAATTTCACCCGCTATTTTACTACTTTAAGGACACTGTGGAAAAAATGAGCGGACACTGAGGCGCATTTTAGGCTGTCTTCAGTTACGAATAATGGAACACAGGCGCCAAAACGAGAGGGAAATGATGTTATTAGCCAGTTAGCTAACGTTAGCCCAGCTAGCTGCTAGTTAACGTTAACTACAACAAATTAGTGGGCTGAGTTAGCCTAGCTAACTCAGCCCACTAATTTCCATAGGCAGGTACAGTAGTCGTTTTGTTGCTGACTAACGCTAGCGACTTTGGTATATTTAGTGAGTGGAAGGTTTTTTTCCCCCCTTGGTGACACACCTCTTGCATTCAGAGTTTACAATTCCCTGCTGTAAACGAGGCTAGCTAGCTAAGCAGCGGTGCCGATCAGCGCAGCACCCGTCTGCTGTGGTGTCGCTGCAGAAGTCGTAGCTTTCCTGCTGATTAACTCTCAAACGGTCGTCAAACATGGCTCAAGAAGCGTTTCCTTTGCATTATCTGGTTTGGAACAATCAGTACCTGGAGCTGGATCGAGAGCTACAGAAGAAAGAGGTAAGACGGGTGTCTTTGATTTTGTTTTTTGGAGCTGGTGATAGATGATGGGGTTTTTTTGGCATGTCGAACTGCATTGCGCTCATGCTGCTGCTGCTTGTGTGTTTGGTTTTGCAGCAGGATCTGGAGCGCTTGGATCCGAGAGGGCGCACCCCGCTGGAGCTTGCTGTGTGTCTGGGCCACCTGGAGTCAACCCGGGTGCTGCTCAGGCACTCTGCAGACCCTACACATTGCAACGCACAGGGCTGGACCAGTGAGTGCTCTGCTGCTTCTCTGTTTCCTACCATCAGGCTACCGAGGGAAAGAGAAACACCCTCTGTAAATAAATGCATGTTTCAGTCTTGCAGGAGGCAGTGAGCACGGGGGACCCTGAGCTTGTACAGCTGGTGCTTCAGTACAGAGACTTCAAGCGTGCCACTGAGAGACTGGCGGGCATTCCCGAGCTGCTCAGCAAACTAAGACAGGTAGATCCATCTGGTTGCACAAATGTAATCTCTTGGGTTTTACACCTGACCTGTTGAACTGAGACAACCCTCATCAATTCCTTGGTGCCTGGTTGAAGATTGATGGGGAAAAGTTTAAGTCTGATGTGTCAGTGTATGTTTTTAGCAGCTCTTGAGCTGTATTGAATCTGAAGGCACAAACGGAAGAAGACTTGAGAAGATCTAAGAGTGTCTTCTGTGTCTTCCAGGCACGAGACTTTTATGTGGAGATGAAGTGGGAGTTCACCAGTTGGGGTGAGTGTGGCTCATTAATGCATATCCACAGAGGTCAGTTTCAGCACCACAAGTAGCTGGACAGCTCCCACAACAGCAGCAAACAGATGTTGTTCAGCGGATTAAAATTAGAGTATCACTACCAACCAGATTATAGCATATATGATTCTCTTTGATAGTTAATAAATTCATGCAAAAATTGTCAGCTTTATTGTCAGCCAGCTTTTTATTCATTAGGTATTCAAATTGTTTCTAGTGCTACTTCACTGTAACTGCATCTCATCTTCTTCAACTTCCATCTCAGTGCCCTTGGTGTCAAAAGTGTGCCCCAGTGATGTCTACCGGGTGTGGAAGAGTGGCTCTTGCCTCCGTGTGGACACCACACTCCTGGGTTTTGAACACATGACTTGGCTGAAAGGACGACGCAGCTATATCTTCAAGGGTGGAGGTATGCGCTTTTTGCACCTTAGGCCACAATAGCATGCAAGCCTTTTAACTTAGAAACTAGCATAGATAGATTCTGAGCTGATGTAGGCCATCCCTGAAAGACTAAAAAGCAATTCTGTTCTTCTAGCTTTGTGATGGCTTTCATTCTGTCAGAATTATTGTCATTTTCCTCTTGCACCTGTATCTTGATTGAGTTTTGTATGCTCCCTGATTACACAGCCTAGCTGTTTGTGCTATCTGTCCGTCTCTTCTCAGATGATGGGGCAGTGGTCATGGAGGTGGACCATGAGAAGCAGGTCGTGTACACAGAGCCGCTTGTGTTGTCCCCTCGTGATGCACCTTCGCTCCTGGCAGCAATGCAGCCATCTCAAGAGAACACAGCCCAGAGACTCACATCGCCTATTGTCTCCACGCACCTCAACACTCGCAATATTGCATTTGAGCGGTAACATACTGTATACATATACGCAGAATTCTTCAATTATTTCTACACATCTCATTTGTCATGCTTCCGTGCATAAACTCCGAGTGCATCCTTGCAGTTAATCATGTAGAAATATATATTATATTAGCACAATGAGTAATTAATTTGTCATTGTGTGTTTAGGAACAAGTCTGGAATCTGGGGCTGGCGCTCTGAGAAGAGCGAGGTCGTCAGTGGGTATGAAGCTAAGGTAAGTGCGAGTGAGCCCTTTTAGTTTTAGATGTATTTAATTATTTATTTCAAACTGTGCTTTTGAATTTAGACAGGCAGACACTCATACTCCTGACTGTACACCCATGTTTTATGGTTATTAAAAATAAAAAAAAATGTTTTTGTAAAAGCAAACTAAAATGCTCACGGGTGCTTTTCCTTTGTACGTTGTTGTGTAAAGGTTTACAGCGCTACCAATGTGGAGCTGGTGACTCGTTCAAGGACAGAACATCTGTCAGACCAGGACAAGTCGAGAAGCAAAGGTAACAACGGATACACACAGATACACCTCATAACTGAGGTGTGTATCTTGAACAGATCATGGAGACTGAGAAATGTGATTTTTCACCAATTTATTGTAATAAAATGTTGATTGTATTAGAAAATTAGCTCTTCATGGATACTTTCCTTAAGTGGACTTATTATGCTTTTACTTGTTTCTGGTCATATATACACTGCTACAAGTGTGAATGTTCATGTTAAACGTGGTCAAGGTTTTAAATAATAAGTATGAGTAATCCCTCTGAGACTGAAACCGAAGCATCTAACTGCTCAGAATGCTCCATGTCAGATAGATCATCAGTCCATAGGCACAGTAAAAGATAAATAAGGACTATTTTGAACTATGGGTCTTGCAGAGCTGCTCTAATAAAGTGCTGGAATAAAAATATGGGGCTGGAAATTTACAGTCCACTTTAAACAGACCATACAGAGTAAATTTTAATGGATTTTTGTAGTACTTTTATAGTGATCTCTTTTTATTCCTTTTCGTCTTCCTACTCAGGCTCAAAGACTCCTCTGCAGTCTTTCCTGGGGATTGCTGAACAGCACACAGCTCACAATGGGGTAAGTCTCAGCAGCGCCCATGCATTAACATCTACACACACACACCACCTACACTGCTTTCAGCCTCCTTTAATGAACACTGTTACTTACTGCTCCCTTTCCATATTTCTCTTAGAGCAACGTGTCCCAGTGCGCCAGTCCTCACAACCCCACAGCCATTACAGCTGAGGAATACTTCAACCCGGAGTTCAACTTGAACGGCCGCGACATTGGACGTCCCATCGAGCTTACCAGCAAAGTTCAGAGGTAAGATACACAACGCAAATCCATGCACAGATGTTCATCACCACCCTTATTTCTCTTTTTGTTGTTCTGCCTCCATTCTAGGTTTAAAGCAACGCTGTGGTTGAGCGAGTCTCACCCTCTGTCCCTGGCCGAGCAAGTGACACCCATCATAGACCTCATGGCCATTTCGAACGCCCACTTTGCCAAGCTGCGTGACTTCATCACCCTCCGCCTGCCACCAGGCTTCCCTGTCAAGATAGGTGAGTGTGGTTAAAGATATATGTTGTTAGTGGCACTATTTGAGACTTTTTGAAAGTTTGCCAACTTGATATCATCTCACGGTAGTTATTTTGCAATAACAAGAGCAAGCACCTGTATAAATGAAAGAGGAGAGAGCAAAGACTTTAGTTTCTATGTTCACCAGGGTGTAAAAATCACATGTATCAAATCATCGGTCAAAACTGGTGTGCAATCCTAGCTTATATGAAGTATATAATTATATTAAATATATTGAAGATCCCAGAAATGCAATCACCTCTGAGCCTCCAATCACCTTTTGTGGGTTTGGAAGGAGTTTTATTTATATGTTTTTCTTTAAGTCCTTGTTGGCCACCACATCTCATGTCTGACTGAACTCTCCGTCTGCCTTTCAGAGATTCCTCTGTTTCATGTGTTGAATGCCAGAGTGACGTTCAGCAACCTGTGCGGCTGTGACGAGCCGGTCAGTTCTGTGACGGTTCACAAACCAGAGAGCCCCGGAGAAGCTGGTAACTACTGACCTAACATTTAGTGGTACCTGATACCTTTACGTGACTTTAAATTGACATGTAATCATTATCATTGTTATTATCATGTACCTTCTCATATCACAGGTCAGGCCACTCCTCCCTTCCACTGTGAGGTGGACCCCTCAGTGTTTGAGCCCCCTCCCGACTACACCACTCTCGGTCCGGGCCGCAGCGAGCCAATGAGGGATGAGGATGACAACCTGCTGCAGTTTGCCATTCAGCAGAGCCTGCTGGACGCTGGCACAGAGAGCGACCAGGTCAGAACAAATGCCCTTCTGGGTCACAGAACCTTGTTCTTCTTTTCCTTTCAAGACTTTTCTATTTTTTTTTTTAAATTTTCTCTCAGTTTATTAATTTGCCCTTCTCATGTGACGTTTTACAGCACCTTTTAAAAAACAAAGGGTCTTGGGTCATAATACTGTTACAGTGTTTTTATCATCTCAAATTCATTCCACTGTGAATTATTTAAAAGCTCAGCACAGTCTCTGTGTAGGTTGTCCTTAAATCTAAAGCCAGGTGTAACCCTTGTGTCTGGTTTTCAGGTGACCATCTGGGAGGCCCTCACCAACAGCCGTCCGGTGCCACAGTCTCCCCTGTACGAGGAAGACTCTCAGCTGGAGAGGTGAGCTTATCCTCAGGCTTTACCCATCTTATTTTCTTAAACTGTCCTTAATAATTACTTCAAACATTCTGAGATGGCACACAACACACCTAAGGACTATTTCCAGATTGTCGTGTTTGACAGAGAGGAGCATAAACCTGGCAGCTGAGTCACTCATCTATGCAACACATGTTAATGACTGGTCAGTGGACTGTTGGCTGGACATTCTGACTTTTTTTTGTTCTGCAAATGATGAGACTAAACGTCTGCTATCACAGTCAGTCTGTCTAAATCGTATGCAACACAGATCAGCTGCCAGGCCCAGCTTCAGTTCACGGACACTTTCACGCTGCTCACACTAGTTAAAGGTTTTACGCCTGAATGAAAGAGTCAGAAAACAGCCAGAGATATGAGGACATGCAGGTAGATATCCTCCATATGTTTTCTCTGGTATTAAACTTTAATACTTACACTTTCTAAGAAAGTGATAACACCTCTGCAACCAAATTTAACAGGCTCTTCTTTCTTGCCAGTGCTCCGCCTCTTCACTATGGAAACAAATGGCACTGATCATATACTTTTCACTCACTTTGTGAAATGTCTGGTTAAAAGGTTATGACCTCACAAACTCTCTTGTAGTTGTTACTGTAAAGAAAAATCAGACAGTTTTAACTTATCTACCTTGTTGTTATGTAGGGAAATCCCTGGCTTGTGAAGTGACTTAATTACACATTTCTAAATAGAGTTCAGTGATGAGCTTTTTCTTCCCACCTTCTCCTGAGAGCACCAGCTTAAATTTATCCTGTAATGAAGTGCAGCTTGAAAAGTCTCCTGTTAAGAGACCCGTCGTTATTTAACGGTACCCTCATTTCTCTCCTGTCTCAGGGCGATCCAGGAGTCTCTGTCCATCTCACTGGCCAGCAGAGAGGGAGAGGAGATGGCCGACCCCAGCCAGCCCTCTTCTGTCTCTCCGTTGGACCCCACCGCCAACTCCCCGCTCTCCTACAGCACAGGGACCGATCCGCGCTTATCCGCACACTACGGCGTGGCGACCAGCTTCGATGAGCAGCTGCGGATTGCCATGGAGCTGTCCTGCAGGGAGCAGGAGGAGATAGACAGGTGGGAGTGGAGATGAGATGGATCAGGAAATGAGTCATTTCTGAAATTGTGGGTTTATATGACCTATAATTGTTAGACAGAAGGAAGAAACCACAACAAACAAAAAAAACCCTCTCACACCTGCTAGAATTTGTAGAGCATACAAAGTATTAGTCATCTTTTTTATTTTTGTTTTAATTTACACAGAGAGTGCCGCCCTCTGCTCTTTCATCTCAAACTCATATTTTGGCAGCATGGTGTGACAAACAACTGCGACACTTTAGGTGTCAAAAATCTCCCAAAAATCAAATGATGCTGACAAATTATTCCCTGCTTAGGGAAGCAGTTGGATTCAGATGGATTCATGCATTCATCTAACCACCCTTTTTCATAACCACGTATCTAATTCAGGGTTACCCATCTGTCACTGGGCTAGAGGCGGGGGACACTGCAGACAAGTTTCCTTGCTCTCACGTGGCTGGAAACATTAAAAATGTTTTAAGCTTGAAAAATAAAATATGAAAAAAGGAGAGGAAGATGATGAGGGATAAAATACTGCTTGTCAACACCCCATTAATGCTACCCAGCGCTATCATAGCCAAATAGCAAAGTAGTTTATCTGATGTTATTATAACTATCTCAGCCTTCAGCTGTAGCGGTCTAATTATTTCTGGTGTTAATGGCAGCTCATAGTTCAGCTGCTGTTAAAGAGGCCCGATTGAACCTGCAAACTGTTAGCTGTACAGGCAGTTTAAAAGTGTCTTTATGAAGCACGAGGGCTTTCATCAGATGTTAAATGCCCAAAGTGAAAGGTTCAGTCCACTGAACGAGCAAAACGGTGGAGGGCTGTGGGGGGTCACTTCTCATTCTGCAGTCTTATGAACTTCTATGGACACAATTTTATAAAATAAAGCTGAAAATTGACCCAGGTTAGGACTCACGACCACTCAGACTCATGTATTGTTTTCAGGCGGTCACCCTCAGTCATCTCTGCTGAGTTAATGCACATTTAGCAGTGAGTTACTCTTCCATCCTCCTTTGTGTCAGATGGTAATGAGCTGCAAATTCGGTGTGAAGTCACGTTGCTTTTGGTGCCTTTCGTTTGGGGAGGTAACCTGATTAAATACGTTCACCTGTTCAACAAAAAATTCATTTTTATTAGTAAATTTCTTGATTTTCATTATTCAGCAAGAATTGTGCAGTTTTCTTAGATTGACAACTTTTTTTTTCAGCTATGGTCCTGTGAGAAACGGAGTACACCATGTGATTGAGAAGCTTATAGAAACACCTTTCAGTATAAATAACTTGACCTAATTATTTTCTACATCAGTCTCTCACGTCACGCTTTACGACATTGCTTCAGTTCATCGAGGTTTGCAGGGTTTCTCTTAATGTCCCACCACAGCATTTCAATCAGGTTGAGTCAGCCATTCTGTTGTGACAGATGGCCTCACATTTGACTCTAGAATACTTTGGTATACAGAGGAGTTCATAGTCCACTCAATGACTACAAGGTGCCCAGGCCCTGTGACTGCAAAACAAACCCAGATCATCACCCCTCGTCCGTCCAAAGGACATTGTTCCAACAGTCTTGTGCTTTGTTCAGATGCAGCTTTGCAAACCCAAGCTGTACTGCCATGTGCTTTTTAGAGAGAGGAGGCTTTCTTCTTTTAGTCCTTCCAAACAAGCCACATTTGTTCAATCTTTTGGTGTGTTGGTGTTGTTCCTGCATCATCAATACTAATGTTGCTCCAGGATCAGCATCGCAAATGGCCAGGGAGCATTCAGTCAGCATTAGCCAAGAAGTTAATGCTTTTAAAACACGAGTAACCTAAATTTGGCTAATGGCAAACCTAAGTTGATAATATGTTCTTGTGTACAAACTGATTAAAGAAAAGAGTTAAAATGTTTACTGTTTGTTGTGGAGGAAAATTTAATATAAACAAACCCCCCACTCCCACATTGCAAGGCTATGACATCACAACAATGTGCTTGATCCCTTTAAAGCCAAATCATATTTGTTAAGTGAGTTTTTGAGATTACATCACAAGTGTGATCTCCCTCCCCTAACCCCACCCCCTGAAAAACCCGAATAAATTGCAGGAGATATTTGTATGGAATAAATTGCAAAAAATATTATAAAATATGATACAAATTTAAACTCGTATATGCAAATTAATATTTCATGTTTTTTAAATTTCATCAGAAGATTCACCAAATACTCCATTGTTAAAAAAATCAAATACACCACTTTACATTTAACACTACTTTAACACTATCGGGCGATCGTGGCTCAAAGAGTTGGCAGTTTGTCTTGTAACCGGAAGGTTGCCAGTTCGAGCCCCGGCTTGGACAGTCTCGGTTGTTGTTGTGTCCTTGGGCAAGACACTTCGCCTACTGGTGATGGCCAGAGGGGCCGATGGTGCGATATGACAGCCTACTACTGTAGCTTGCCTCCACCAGTGTGTGAATGTGAGAGTGAATGATTAGTGGAATTGTACAGCGCTTTGAGGGCCCCGAAAAGCACTATATAAAATGCAGTCCATTATTATTATTATCAGATTACACTTATAACACGATCCGAACAGCCTTTCAGACGCCTTAAATCTGTGAAGAAAGTCATCTTAAAGTGATGATACTGTCAGTGTTCTGACAGATGAACTTCTTATTTTGCTACAGGAAGCGTAAGGAGGAGGAGGAGGAGCTGGAGAGGATCCTGCAGCTGTCACTCACCGAAAAGTAATGTAACACCGACAAGGGCAGGCGGAGGCAGGTCTACATTAGGGAACAATCATCTTATTTATTCTGTTTTATTTTTTAAATCCTGAGATGTTAACTTATTACAGATATTTTATTTGTATTTCTCACACGAAGGCTGCTACAACAGAGTGTAAAGGACCTGAATATAAAAAATGTGAAACAGGAAGAGACCGTTACTTTTAAAAAACAACAAAAAATAAACACTATAGTCAAGGAGTGAGACGAAAAGGGATAGTGTTTGGTTTTCTTTTTTATTGAATATTTTTCACAGTCTTGCTGTCTTTACTGAGTAATGAATGATCCTTAAACTTTAAACCTATAACATGATCCAAAATAAAGATAAAAAATAAAATAAAAAAGTGCAATCTCAATGGAATAACTTATAAAACTATAACATTTCAAAAGTTTATGTTGGCTTACTCCTGTGTGTGGAAAATTAAAAAAAAATAACAATGATCCTGGATTGTGTCTGTGGGTTTTTTTGTTTTTTGTTTTTATTAATAAAGAATAAGAAGAAACATCAGTTTTCTATATTTACAATTTAATTATACATTGATCCGAAATAAACAACAGTGCTTTAAGCTTTTATGTTTCTTTTCTTTCACATTTAAACATGAATAACAGGCAGAAGCTGAGACAAAAACCAAAGCTAATCCGCAAAACCTATTCATGTTACTTTGGCAGTTGATTGTTTTCACCTACGTGAGATTTTTGACATCAGAGTCATCACTTTTGTATTGTGAAAATAGTCATCAATCAATCAGTAAATCAAGAAAGCACTCAGCAGAGTTGGAATCATATTCAACCCCAGTGACAGCGTTTAAGCTCACTCTTACAAAACTTATTAAAAATACAAAAATGGAGTACAGTGATGCAACGTTGGCCATGTAAACAATCTTTCATCAAGAACATATTAAAGACGTTCACTGATAATCTTACAACTTTGCAATGTGAAAATCTTATCTAGAAATTGTCCAAGCTTTTTAAAAACATTCTCGGGCTCTCAAACATGTTTCATCCTCATGTTCAGACCCTCCTGCTTCTGGTATTATTACTTTAGCTGTGGCGGTGTCACTGATGGCCGCCCTCAGCCCAGTCTAAACATCCTCAAACATCCAGGGCATGACTTTTCATTCATTAACATCCAAGTTCCCGAGGGGGTTGATTACTTTGGTGAACCCTCAGCAGTGTTGGGAAGGTTACTTTTAAAATGTATTCCATTACAGAATACAGAATACATGCCCCAAAATGTATTCTGTAACGTATTCCGTTACGTTACTCAATGACAGTAACGTATTCTGAATACTTTGGAATACTTAATATATTATCATGCTTTTTACAACAACGTGAATGTACTATTGCTGTGTGATTTATTACTATTACTGAAGGTCCGCGACTCCGAACTGTAGTAAAGGGACCTCTGACTAATACGGCGGGGTCCCTGTCGGCTCGTAGCCGAAAAATAGCTTTACTTTGTTGTGTGGGTCAACTTTTCTTGCGACAGACAGAGAGAGGCGTTGAAAGACTGCTCCAACGGAACTTATTGTTTTCGGAGGAAAACACGAACACAGTGTACAGTCGAGTCTTAATAGCTTACTTACAGCTGGGCTCGTCAGGCTCTCTTCTTGGCTACAGTGGTTATTATTATATTTACATGCTTCCAGCTCCCGTTTTTGCTCGATGACAACTCGTACCTTTCCACTCCCCTTTTTCTCCCTCCTCGCGCTCACAGACCCATAACGTGTATGGCAGTCCATTCTCCCTGCAACACGGACTACACTGCCCATGATGCTACATTCTTTAGAGCTATGCTTGTAGCATTCTGCCTGTTAGCTTAGCACAACAACAACAACAACAACGAAAAGGCGCTCTCTCACCCAGGAAACACACAGTCGCAGAGAGAGAGAGAGCGTCGCCCTGTAACCATGGCAACCGTAACGCTGCCGCCTGGAACAACAGAACGTAGCTGTCAAACAAAACCCAAACAGTCCTGACCCGCGACAAAATGAAACAGGAAAGTACCGCAGTGTAATCCATTTATTTCAACAAAGTAACTGTATTCTGAATACCACCTTTTTAAACGGTAACTGTAACGGAATACAGTTACTCATATTTTGTATTTTAAATACGTAACGGCGGTACATGTATTCCGTTACTCCCCAACACTGACCCTCAGTGTAAAAGTTCCAATACGGATCCATCCACAGGTACAAAGATTTGAACAAACATTTAATCTTTTACAAAGTTTTTGGGACTGACTACGGGATGAAATGTTCACCTTTTTTATTGACACCCCTCAGCTGGATTGCAATGACGGATGCAGATATTAGTGGTCACTGAAATAAACACAGAAATCCTTTTGATCATCTAGCACCGTCCGCTCATTTGGTCACAATATTTAAGCAACGGTCCAAACTCTCCCATCTTGGAGAAAAATGTATAAATTTTGTTTAAGTAAAGCAGAATTTAGCCATTTTCACCGTGAACATTGTGATCTCTGAGCTGTAGGTAAAAGTTTAACGTTATACTTGTCAGGTTACACCAGTCCCTACTTCACGCTGTCGGTTTCTCGGTCGTCCACTGTGCCGTGTTAGATTGTTGTCTTTCCATTCAGTTTTGTTTCATAAGGGGAGACTTTCTCATCAGTCGAAACATAGATGTTTTCTCTCCGTTGTTTTAGGGCTCTCCTGAGCTCATCATCCAACTGAGCTGGTTTAGACAAAAGCATTCAAGTCATTTAGACTTGCTGTTACATTTGCCTTGATTTAACCTTCTGCCCGTTCGCTTGTTTGTTTTGTTTTTAAATCAACATTCACTCTGCTCACCTAGATTCAGGCTGGAGTCATTGGGATCATCAGGAATGACATATTCTCCCTCATCAGGCTTGTTTGGCAGAATCTCCTCTTTGGTCCGTGACCGCAGCATAGGGGGCACTTGTGCCTTTGGTAGTGGTTTAGGTGCACGTGGGGTTGTGTTGAGGCACTTGGGAGCTGGTGACGCCTCTATTGAACACAATCTGTGGTTAGGAGTTGCCCACTTCACTGTAACCATTTTTAAAGCAGTACTCTCACCGATCAAAGTGTCGTAGGGCTGAGATGGAATGAAAGGACAAAGCCGATACTCAGTTTTTTCAATGAAGTATTTTAGAACATCCTTCAGGGAGCTGACGGTCACCTACAGAGGACGTGTGAAAAAAAGCAAAAGATAGACTCGGTTAATGATGCTCCCCTTTGATTTATCAGAAGTATCTGTCATTCCTCTATTACAGACAGCAGATTTTATGACACTTCTACAGCTTATAAAATAATAATAAAACAACGATAATTACAGGTGGCCTGTTTAACACTGTAAAGCTTCACTGTTCTGCTGAGACTTGCAAACTGGCAATAATCTGAACTTTGTGCTCCACAGAAATGTACTACATTGCCAAAACCTGGACTTGAACGTAGGACCCTCAGATCTTCAGTCTTTATTAGCTCTGCAGTTTTATTGCTCTGTGCAATAAATCACATAATGATTCTCTGCAGCATTTATTAATCCTGTGTCCTTTCTGTAAGTGCATTTTGCTTTTATATATGATGTTTTTGGTCATCATTTGATCAACAACTGATAATGTCTCTGATTGGACCAAGTGGCATTAGTTGACTGTTTTGGTCAGGTGACGGGTCACAGTGCTCTCTCTTATTCTCCATGTGTAGTACGTTGCCGAAATAGCTCAGTTGGGAGAGCGTCATGCTGAAGATCTGAAGGCCCCTGGTTCAATCCCAGGTTTCGGCATTATACATTTAATCAGATAAAGGCCTAATAAAACCATGAAACTGAACCACAACCTCTGCCTTTTAAATCTGACCTGTATCTAAAATGGTTCAATGTTTAAAAAAAAAAGCCTGAGAGGGCAGATGGTCAGTCTGGTGCTCTCCCACATGACTACCAAATTCAAGCCATTTACTCAGTTAAAATTACTTGGCACAGAAAGTAAGGAAATTTGTGTTTGATCAATAATTTCTTTATTGGAACAATAGTTCTTGGCAATTAATCTTATGCTGTTGAAAAGTCTGTTTATTTCGCCTTATTTAACCAGTAAATGGTTTAGTAAGAGAAATGCATTTGTACATACAGGGAGTGCAGAATTATTAGGCAAATGAGTATTTTGTCCACATCATCCTCTTCATGCTTGTTGTCTTACTCCAAGCTGTATAGGCTCGAAAGCCTACTACCAATTAAGCATATTAGGTGATGTGCATCTCTGTAATGAGAAGGGGTGTGGTCTAATGACATCAACACCCTATATCAGGTGTGCATAATTATTAGGCAACGTCCTTTCCTTTGGCAAAATGGGTCAAAAGAAGGACTTGACGGGCTCAGAAAAGTCAAAAATAGTGAGATATCTTGCAGAGGGATGCAGCAGTCTCAAAATTGCAAAGCTTCTGAAGCATGATCATCGAACAATCAAGCGTTTCATTCAAAATAGTCAACAGGGTCGCAAGAAGCGTGTGGAAAAACCAAGGCACAAAATAACTGCCCATGAACTGAGAAAAGTCAAGCGTGCAGCTGCCAAGATGCCACTTGCCACCAGTTTGGCCATATTTCAGAGCTGCAACATCACTGGAGTGCCCAAAAGCACAAGGTGTGCAATACTCAGAGACATGGCCAAGGTAAGAAAGGCTGAAAGACGACCACCACTGAACAAGACACACAAGCTGAAACGTCAAGACTGGGCCAAGAAATATCTCAAGACTGATTTTCTAAGGTTTTATGGACTGATGAAATGAGAGTGAGTCTTGATGGGCCAGATGGATGGGCCCGTGGCTGGATTGGTAAAGGGCAGAGAGCTCCAGTCCGACTCAGACGCCAGCAAGGTGGAGGTGGAGTACTGGTTTGGGCTGGTATCATCAAAGATGAGCTTGTGGGGCCTTTTCGGGTTGAGGATGGAGTCAAGCTCAACTCCCAGTCCTACTGCCAGTTTCTGGAAGACACCTTCTTCAAGCAGTGGTACAGGAAGAAGTCTGCATCCTTCAAGAAAAACATGATTTTCATGCAGGACAATGCTCCATCACACGCGTCCAAGTACTCCACAGCGTGGCTGGCAAGAAAGGGTATAAAAGAAGAAAAACTAATGACATGGCCTCCTTGTTCACCTGATCTGAACCCCATTGAGAACCTGTGGTCCATCATCAAATGTGAGATTTACAAGGAGGGAAAACAGTACACCTCTCTGAACAGTGTCTGGGAGGCTGTGGTTGCTGCTGAACAGATCAAAACACTGACAGAATCCATGGATGGCAGGCTTTTGAGTGTCCTTGCAAAGAAAGGTGGCTATATTGGTCGCTGATTTGTTTTTGTTTTGTTTTTGAATGTCAGAAATGTATATTTGTGAATGTGGAGATGTTATATTGGTTTCACTGGTAAAAATAAATAATTGAAATGGGTATATATTTGTTTTTTGTTAAGTTGCCTAATAATTATGCACAGTAATAGTCACCTGCACACACAGATATCCCCCTAAAATAGCTAAAACTAAAAACAAACTAAAAACTACTTCCAAAAACATTCAGCTTTGATATTAATGAGTTTTTTGGGTTCATTGAGAACATGGTTGTTGTTCAATAATAACATTATTCCTCAAAAATACAACTTGCCTAATAATTCTGCACTCCCTGTATGTACACTCCTGCCTTTCCTTCTCTCCTGCACCCTCCTGATATGCCTTCCCTTTTTCTTCTTCCTCTGTCTTTGTGCTAACAGTTGTACAGTTTCCACTGGCACTCTGTTGGTCAGCAGCACCTGGGTGATGTCAGTTACTGAATCACTTGCCTTTTTTGGTGCAAGTCATGGATGCTTGGTGATACTCCAGTGCGCTCCAAAAGTTGATTCTGTTCATATGAACGTAACGTTTTGTGGGAGAATCGTTTCGTCACTCATCCAAGTGACTTCTTCAGTCTCAGCTGACTGCAGGTTTCCCCAATCTTATAAACATTACATTGCATAATGACTGAAACCAGCCAGAAAGAGTGACACAAACAGAGTAACGCTGTTAAGTGCCAGGAGGATTGCCAGGACTTATACATCAGGGAAACCAAACAACCTCTGGCGAAGCAGATGGCACAACACAGAAAAGCTACCTCATCAGGCCAGGACTCCACAGTCTATTTACTCCTACAGGCCAGTGGACACTCTGTCAAAGATGAGGATGTACACATCCTGGAGAGGGAGGAACGCTGGTTTGAGCGCAGAGTCAATGAGGGCATTTACGTGAAAAGGGAAAGACCATCTCTGAATCGAGGAGGGGGCCTAAGGGTACATCTTTTGCCATCTTACAATGCTGTGATTGCAGAAATTCCCCAACTCTCTGTGAATGGTACTCATGGCCATTGATCACTGGGCTTTGATCAATGGTTGTTGATCAATGGTCATGAGAATTTGCATAATTAAGATTAAGGAACTGACCTCCCAGCCCATTGTTCTTTCACTGGGCTGGTTTCCGTCATTATGCAAATGTACTGGTTATAAGATTGGGGAAACCTGCAGTCAGCTGAGACTGAAGAAGTCACTTGGATGAGTGACGAAACATTTCTCCCACAAAACGCTACGTCCAGATGAACAGAATCAACTTTTGGAGATTTACTTACCTGGATGATTGAGCATGCATCAAAATGACACTCCAGTGCCGAAATAGCTCAGTTGGGAGAGTGTCAGACTGAAGATCTGAAGGTCCCTTGTTCAATCCCGGGTTTCGGCAATGTGGTGCATTTATTTGGAGTCCTAATTAAAGTCAGATAACCCTTTCTATTTGCACTCAGTCAAAACACCAACAGCACAGGTATGGCAGAGCAGTTTACTGACATTAACCAGCTTCTTGTTCCTGAAACAGGGAAACGAATCATCTCTTAGCTGTTGGAAAGTGAGGTCACTGCAAAGTGTTTGGTGATTTTAAGCGACTGAAGTAAGCTTTTTCAGGGTAGAAGTAGGATTTTCAGTCTGTAGGTGCGTCTGAGTTTGGTTAAAGTAAGGGGACGTCCTACCCTTTCACTGCCGAAATAGATCAGTTGGGAGAGCGTCAGACTGAAGATCTGAAGGTCCCTGGTTCAATCCTGGGTTTTGGCATTGAGCTTTGATCAACTGATTAATCAATCTTTAAAAAAGGTGAACTACAGTATTTTTCTGCAACACCAACCCTCTGCATGTCCTCCTTCTCTACATCCATGAATCTGAACAGAATTGTGTATGTGGGTTGCCCCAGTAAAAAAATCTGGTTTCATCTGAAGTTAATCCCATTTTAATTGTTTTTCCTGTGAGTTTCTAGGCATGGATCATGACTTAAAACTAGCCTGAGGTTTGTTCAAGTGAGGCGAACACACAGCTCCTTCTGCTGAACACGTTTGTTGCCGAAATAGCTCAGCTGGGAGAGCGTCAGACTGAAGATCTGAAGGTCCCTGGTTTTGGCATTGTGCTTTGATTATGTGTTAATGCCATCAGGTAAATGTCTCCAAACAACTTACTAAAGTATTGATCCAAAACCAGTATCGTTAACGACACGATTGATCTGTCCACCTCTAATTTCACTCACTACATGCTCATGATTCTTCTTTGAATCACTTGTGCTCCTGTGGCTTTGAAGGAACGTTATGTGTAAATGTGTCCTATAGCCAGTGTTGGGAAGGTTACTTTTAAAATGTATTCCATTACAGAATACAGAATACATGCCCCAAAATGTATTCTGTAACGTATTCCGTTACGTTACACAATGACAGTAACGTATTCTGAATACTTTGGAATACTTAATATATTATCATGCTTTTTACAATAATAATAATAATAATAATAATAAATTTTATTTATGAGCGCCTTTCAAGTCACCCAAGGACACTTTACAATGGGATAAAACAACAACAACGTGAATGTACTATTGCTGTGTGATTTATTACTATTACTGAAGGTCCGCGACTCCGAACTGTAGTAAAGGGACCTCTGACTAATACGGCGGGGTCCCTGTCGGCTCGTAGCCGAAAAATAGCTTTACTTTGTTGTGTGGGTCAACTTTTCTTGCGAGAGACAGAGAGAGGCGTTGAAAGACTGCTGCAACGGAACTTATTGTTTTCGGAGGAAAACACGAACACAGTGTACAGTCGAGTCTTAATAGCTTACTTACAGCTGGGCTCGTCAGGCTCTCTTCTTGGCTACAGTGGTTATTATTATATTTACATGCTTCCAGCTCCCGTTTTTGCTCGATGACAACTCGTACCTTTCCACTCCCCTTTTTCTCCCTCCTCGCGCTCACAGACCCATAACGTGTATGGCAGTCCATTCTCCCTGCAACACGGACTACACTGCCCATGATGCTACATTCTTTAGAGCTATGCTTGTAGCATTCTGCCTGTTAGCTTAGCACAACAACAACAACAACGAAAAGGCGCTCTCTCACCCAGGAAACACACAGTCGCAGAGAGAGAGAGAGCGTCGCCCTGTAACCATGGCAACCGTAACGCTGCCGCCTGGAACAACAGAACGTAGCTGTCAAACAAAACCCAAACAGTCCTGACCCGCGACAAAATGAAACAGGAAAGTACCGCAGTGTAATCCATTTATTTCAACAAAGTAACTGTATTCTGAATACCACCTTTTTAAACGGTAACTGTAACGGAATACAGTTACTCATATTTTGTATTTTAAATACGTAACGGCGGTACATGTATTCCGTTACTCCCCAACACTGCCTATAGCTGAAATATATTCTGATTGGTGAGAAGCTGTGAAAGCCTGTAAGGACTTACTGGTGTCTCCAGTTCAATGACAAATCCGGCATTTATTTGGGTCACTCTGTAATTCTTCATTACAGGCCCACTGAAACAGAAGAAACGTTGTGATGATTATATTACAGTTAAATTCTTCACAGTGTGTTTTTGCTCAATGGGCTTTCACTGAGCAAAGTTCATATTACCTTCCACTTTCTGTCTGTCCCACTCAATACTGTTTTTATCGTCAGTTAGTTCCCGGTGAACACTTCATTCTCTGTGTCCATATGTCAGACTTACCAGTAATAATAATAATAAGGTGAATAAATTGTTTGTTGGCACCTTTCAAACCACTCAAACTCACGTCACATTACGAAATTAGCAGGAACAATATTAAAATAGTTCTAAAACTCAGTAATATATATTATTGTAAGAGATATAAAACAAGACATTTATAGCTGATGTGCTGATGAAATCAGTCAGTACAGGAGAAAATTTATAATACAAAAAGATTAATGGTTAAAATTCAATAGTCATTTATGTGCAGTTATTCTGCATTCAGTGGTGTATATCAGTGGTTTGAATAGATTAGCAGACCTGGATGACACTTGTCTGAGGGTCAAGGCGTAGTTGTTGGGCATGGTGGACGGGCGAAGGATGATGCTTCCACACTCTGGGTTTTCCTCTAGCATCTTCTCAGCCTCCTTTCGAGTCACATCAAAGAAACACCTACAGGATTCAAAGGAAAAACAAGGAGGCACACTTTTATTTATTGTATTTTAACTGTTTTGAAGCACTTTTTAAAGTCTATCTGAGAATTTTCTGAACCTTCAAATTATCAGTGTTTACACAAACAGCAGACAGTGCTTACTCAGCAATCTCAGAGCTCAGTTTGTCTTTGGATGGCAGGCCTGAGAGGAAACCTGGTCGAGGTGGGAGCGGTGGACGTGACGATGGGGATTTTCTTTTTATTTCCTGAGCGAGAACCTCCTTCAGCTGTAACACCTGGCCAGGCATCAGCTGCAGCTTACTGGGAAGCTCCTTCTGCAAGGAAACACGAGCTCGACCTCAGTACCATTCAGATCATCTGTAACATGTTCAAAAATATATCCTGATATATTTTAAAAATATATAAACATTTATTCACTGGCCACTTTATCTGGCACCTTGCTCATTTACACCAATATCTAATCAGCCAATCAAATGGCAGCAACTCAGCACATTTTAGGCATGTGGACACAGTCAAGATAACCTGCTGAAGTTCAAACTGAGAAGGAAAAAAGGGGATTTAAGTGACTCGGACTTTGCTGTTGGTGCTGAATGGGCACGTCTGATTATTTCAGAAACTGCTGATCTTTTGGGATTTTCCCATATAGCTGACGGCTCATTACAACTAAGGCAGAAGAGCATCTTTGAATGCACAACACATCCAATCACAAAAGACAACACCAGGCGTTCAGCTACAAACAAGAAACTGAGGGTCATCATCACTGAACAGAAAAATGTTGCCTGGGTCTCGATTTCTGCTGTGCAGTAATGATGCGAAGGACTTCAAACTTTATTTGTACCAAGTGAACATTATTTAAATACCACTGTCTACATCACTGTGTGTGTGTAATATCCTGTATAAATGGAAATAATTGTGCTGAATCAATTAGATCGGTGTGTGTTTGCTCACCTTGACCACAGTCAGGATGAAACCCCTCCACACCTCTCCCATGTCTGCACTGTCCATCTACACACACACACACACACACACACACACACACACACACACACACACAGTTGATAAAAAGCTGGAGCGATGTATAGTATTGATCCATCCAGTGATTAATTATAAGATTAGATATTTGATGTAACTGGATCATTTGAAGTGAGTTTTATCACAACAGACCTTAAGTTGCACCTTCTCTGTGCTGAGGCTGAGAGTGAACACAGTGGGTTCCTTCTTCTGATATGGAGAGTCTGACTCCATCGACTTCAGCTGGTCCAGGTCCAACTTCTCTGTATACTGAGAAAAAATTCAGGTCAGTGCTCCCAGCACTTCCTTATTGCCCCTCAAAGCTACTTCCTAATTCTTGGAATTAAACACTCCACATATTTTCAAAAGATGATTCAGGTAATTAGTCAAGTGCACAATGTGAACAAACATAGGTGTCTGCTTACGGTATCCTGTGTATCATCCTTGTACAGAAACAGCGAACACCCACGGAGCTCTCCATAGTATTTCTTGAAATCCTGAAAGTCATTTGATGAACATATCAGGCATCACACTTAAACTACTTACACTTGACCTGTTTCAGTTTTTCAGCTACGCAGTCATGTGGAAAACTATGCACACTTCCTGATTCGGTATCGAGTTGCTATCTGGACTTTGACTGAGCTACTGCAACACCTTGATTATTTTCTCTCTTCAGCCATTTTTTAGTAGATTTGGTGCTCTCCATTGTATAGTTGCATGACCCACTTTTGCCATGTTTTAGCTGTCAGACAGATGGCCTCACATTTGTATATTTAGTATACAGAGAGATTCACAGTCAACTCAGTATCTGCAAAGTTCACAGGGCCTGTGAACTTTGCAGATACCTGTACCACCATGTTTGCAATCGGTATGAGGTGTTTGTGCTGATATGTTGTGTTTGTTTTTTCCAAACGTGTTGCTGTACATTATCTCCAAACATTTCTACTTTGGTCTCATCTGTCCAAAGGACGATGTTTCAGAAGTCTTGTGGTTTGTTCAGATGCAACCTTGCGGATCAAAGCTATGCTGCCATGTTTGCTTTAGTGAGAACAGAGGCTTTCTGCTGGCAACCCTTCCAAAAATGCACTACTTGTTCAGTCTTTTTCTAACTGTTCTGGTGTAAACTTTAACATTTAACACGCTAACTGAGGCCTGTAGAGTCTGAAATGTAGCTCTTGGTTGTTGTTGAAATTTTTCTGATCTTGATGAGACATCGACCCTGGGTAGATTGTCTTAAAACACACCAGAATGGTCCAGACTAGCAAACTGCTAAAACTCTTGCTGATGATCAGTTCATCAAGTACATTTGATTAACAGCCCATGGCTGCCTCTTACCCTCTTAACTCCTGTGGAAACAATAAGGATGTAGCTTTTTGAAAAATGCTCTTTGTCACATGATTGTATTTACACTTATCTAAAGGCTGTAAGATAATTTACAGATGAGGTATTTACATACAGACCTCTATGTCTTGTATATTTATTGTTGGATTACCATTATAAAATATGATGCACCGTCAGAGCCGAGCTACTCACCCACCGGTGATAAAAGGTGGTTAAATTTAGTCCCCTCTCCACAGTAAGGCAGTAACAGTTTACGTCAGATTGAAACAACTACAGTCAGCAGAGATTACATTTGAATAATAATGTCAAAAATTGCTTCTCTACATTTTTCATGCCATTAAAATATTTTACAGTTATAAAACCTATTTGATAACCAATAAAACAAACTCATAAAAATGTGTCCTACATAATTCATGTGTACCACAGCACTGTGTGTCAGCTGAAAGTCATGACTGCATGAAGAGTACAGACATAAAACATTTTTATGTTTTTTGATGTTGAGTAACACAAAATTGGCTTTGTCTCCACTTTTTAAAGTAGTCCAAGAGTAATCAGATTATGCTTGTGCTCAGTAACCAACATTACAGTGCAGTGCAGTAAGACCCAGCTCTCTGAACCACAGCATTAAAATACTGTCAGTCAGTATAAGTGATTTAGTAATAGGCAGACAAAGCTAATTCTCCATTATGAGTCCTTACTTTTGATAGACTTTTGCAGCTTTTGTTTGGTTTTACTCTTAATTATTTACATTTCCTCCTGTTTATTCCCCACATTCGTTCTTACCTTGTCTTTACTGTGTTTCTTCAGCAGGTGTCCGGAGTAGTAGAGAGGCAGGGCTGTGATCGTCTCCCTCCTCTTGTGGACAACTCTGGGGGGCACTGACATTGTCCAGTAGTCTCTCAAGTCAACGTCTTCTTCTGCCCTGGTTTGGCTCAGCTTTGGCTCAGCTTATGTCTTACAGTGCAGTCACTAGTCAAGGGCGAACTGCTGAGTCCTGGAAAAGCTTTGTTCTGATTTTGTTTCCTTATGAGGCTCTGATAACGGGTATGAATTGAGACTAGGCGTCCAGAATATGAGAGTTTTGATCACGAGGCCATAAATATACAAAGATAAGCCTTTCTTTCCCCCACCTTCAGCCTCAGCACTGTCCTCTCCCTCAGAATGAGGAAATGTTAGTAAATATATAAAGAAGGAAGTAGCTGGTGTTATAAGAACTCTCATACTAACGTGTGCTTTTGTACTTTGGACCTGAGCATATCCCTAAAAAGCTTTACACCACAATAAATTATACACACACACACACGTTCACATCAGATCAAAGATTATTTCAGCTAACTACACTTATTTCTTGGAGATTCACACATACACACGCATGCACAAGCTCTTAATATTGCAAGTCAGCGTAATATTTAGATTGAACACACGATTAAAGAAGATAAGCAACACTTGTTTAAAAACATTCAGCAGGATTTGTCGTGTGAGAGCTGGCACGGCGCCATGTACTAAGACAGATTTATCACAAAGTTGAAAATACACAATACACAGAATACATACATGAATGGTTTAAACTTGACTATAAGATGGTGTCAATATATTTTAAGGTGTAAAGGACGAGGGCAAAATTAGACTGAAAACTTAAAAAAAAACAAAACCTGCATCACTACTTAAAATTCAGTGATGCTAGCTAGATAAATAAATAGTTCTGATATTGTGTAGCAGATAACAGAAATAACAGTGTTAGCTATACATTTATATAGATTATTAGTTATAGCTGGAGTGACATCATCGTATTATCCTCAGCAGTAGTAAGGTAGCAGTTACCACTAAACGGCCTGTATTAATGAGTTCAGTAGAAGTGTGTCTACGGTGCTTGTTACAGTTTATGAACAGTTACATAAAGGTTACACGTAACACTCTCAGGTGCAGCTAATAACACCAGCAGAAGGCTCTTACTTCAGATTGTCTGGGATTTTGGGAGGTAACAAAAGCATCATTGTTTTCCAAGTGCATTCAATCTGTGGTGAACTGATGCCAAGCAGCATATTAACCTTTTACCCTGACATTTACCAGTATGATAGCAGGCAGTGACATTGGCGGCCATTAAAACCTTTGAGCAGTTGTTCAGCTAAAATGTGTTTTAGAGGAATTACTTGCACGTGTCTGTCTGCATGACACTTCCTGCATTTTTGCTTTAGAGTTGTTAGCCACACTGCCAGGAATGTTTAAATAGGGCTTTTTGATAAATTTGGTAATTGCAAAGAAAAAAAGGTATTTAAAAAAACCCCAATATATGACCTGAGCCAAGATGAGCAGGTAAAACTGACAAATTCATTAATAAAGCTCAACCATTAAAAGTCAAGGATGTTAGATAGAACTAGAAAAATTTGCATTTCCTGCGAAAATGCAGTGTGGATGCTTTAAAGCTGAAGCTGTCTGCAAAAACTAGCTGAAAAGGCTGAAAAGTTGCAGAAATTGTAAAAACTTTGCAGAAGCAAAGGAACTTTGCTAAAATGGAATAACTCAGCAGAACTGCAATATCTTAGAGGAAACATAATACTTGGCAGAAATGCAATAGCATAGCAGAACTTAGCAGAAATATTGTAACTTACCAGAAACATGATAACTTCTCAAAAATACAAGAATTTAGGAGAAATAGTATAAGATAACAGAAAGAATATATTTAGCCAAAAATACTTAAACATTACAGAAACACTATGATTTAGAAAAATAGTACAACATAGCAGAAATACTTTGATTTACCAGAGACACTGTGATGAACTATGAATATTGTAATTTTAAATTAATACTATGTTTTAGCACAAATACTCTGGTTTAGCACAAATAGTATAACATAGCAGAAATACAATTATATAGCAGAAATGCTATATTTAGAAAGAAAAATATAATATAGTAGAAATACTTTGATTTAGCTTAAATACTACAATATAGCATAATAACAATGATTTAGAACAAATACTATGATTGAGCAGAATAGCAATAACTGAAGTAGAAATATTGGAAAAGTAAAATGGCAAGATGAAAAAAAAAACAACATGGTTAAGTTCCCTCAAAACTAATTGTTGTTCACCTGTGAAAAAAAAATAAAGAAATAAAAATAAATTAAAAAACAAGAAGGAACAGCCAACAGATACACATAAAATCAAATATGTATACACAAATGCACAGAGAGAGAGACACACAGAGGGTCTATGCCAGTCAACCAGTCTGAATATATTATATGTTTTTCCAACAATGAGATGCTGCCCTAAAGTGGGTCTCTCTCTCTCTCTCTCTCTCTCTGTTACACACACACACACACACACACACACACACACACACACACACACACACACACACACACACACACACACACACACAGGGTGAGAGAAGTAAGTTTCTAGCTCAGTCAAGCAGCTTGGGAGCTGCTGAATTTGAATCCACCAATCAGAGAGCCTGTGCACTTTTTCCCACCAAAACAGGTGCACGCAGCACAGAGAGACACAGGATCATTGCAGTCTATTTCTCATAGTGACAACTCCCCTCAAACAGATGACCATAATTTCCTAACCGTAGGGGCTAGAATGGTCATTCTTACACCGTTTTGTTCAGAAGAGATGGGGGAATCTTCCAGTGTTGACAATTTATCATTAAAATATGAATTTTTAGAGATATATGACATGGATGACTTGTTGACTTAGAAGCCACGAATTCCCCAATATGCAAATTTGAATGCCTCAGCCCACATATATGATTGGCTGGCTGGGAAGCCGTGCAGGCCCTGATTTGAAAATTTGAATGTCTCAGTCCTCACAGAGGATTGGCTGCCTGGGGACCTGGCAGAAATATATAGAAATAGTATGATTAAGCATAAATACTACATTTAGTAGAAATACTATGTTTTAGCACAAATACTATAAAAAGAAGAAATACTATAATTTAGCAGAAATACTATATTAAGCACAAATCCTATAAAAAGCAGAAATACTATATTAAGCAATATAAATATCCTATAAAAATCCTATAAAAAGCAAAAATACTGTACTATGATTTGGTAGAAAAACTATAATTAATCAGAAATACTATATTTGGCACAAATCTTATAAAATAGCAGAAATAGTATGATTTAGCACAATAGTAATAACTTAAACAGAAAAATTGGAAAAGCAAAATGGACAGCTGAAAAAATGCTGAACATGCTGAGGGTCCCTCAAATATACTTGTTAAATGAAAAAAATCAGCAAAAAAAAATATAACAGCCACACAATCACAAATATGTACACATAAGGAAACACACATGCACAGAGAGAGACACACACAAGATCCAATTCAGTCAACCAGTCTAAATATATTGAATTTGAATCTTACAATGAGATCATCCCATAAAAAGGCTTTCTCTCTCTCTCTCTCTCTCTCTCTCTCTCTCTCTCTCTCTGTCACACACACACAGGGAGAGAGAAGTAAGTTTCTAGGTCAAAGCCTGGGAGCTGCTGAATTTGAATCCACCAATCAGAGAGGCTGTGTACTTTTTCCCGCCAAAACAGGTGCACGCAGCACAGAGAGACACAGGATTTTTGCAGTCTATTTCTCATAATGACGACTCCCCTCAAACAAATGACCATAATTTCCTAACCGTAGGGGCTAGAATGGTCATTCTTACACCGTTTTGTTCAGAAGAGATGGGGGAATCTTCCAGTGTTGACAATTTATCATTAAAATATGAATTATTAAAGATATTTGACTTCTAATGCACCATAACTGAGTAGAGGCGAAGCAAAAACTGCCTTGACCTGCCCTCAAACAACGCTTTGTAACTCTAAATCTATTTGGAGTATCGATATCATTCTTTCACCGTAAGAGACAGCAGGCTTTGGTGAACAGTCATGGAAATTTTCAGGTCTCTGTGGAAATCCATCAAAAAGATATGACGAGAGAAAAAAGTGGTTCATTTCCAGAGTTTGAAATCTGAAGAAATCTGAGCGAAGGACGAATTTCCTACCCTCAAACAAGTCTAACTCATTTCAGAACGGTAATAGGTGAGAAAATAATTCTTGAATTGTGAGCGTCAGGAGTGTCTGAAGATATACTGGGACAAGCCTTATGTCTTAACTTCACTTCGTTAAGGAGATATGACGATTCGAATATGCCTCTCATTACAGAAATTAAGTGGTGATTTTGAACAAGCTCTCCATTGACTTTCTATGGAGAGTTTTGCGACTTTGTGTTGGTCTGAGGAGATTTGCCAAAATTCTATAAATCCCACAACAATGATAGTGACATTTTCGGAAAGCCAGCAAAAATACCTACGTTTTGATGTATAATTTGTGGAAGTTGAGTGAAAATTGAACAAGTAGCAAGAAGTTGTTCGGACATGAAGAGAAGACTGCAAAACCTTCAGTGGCACACTGGAAGCCAAGTGCATAGCAACCATAACAACGCATGTATTTTGTGAAAAATCACAATTTTGCAACTGAAAACTTCAAGAGGCATAAAAGTAAAACGGTAAAAGATTTGAAAAAGCTGATTTATACCTGAATAGCCCAATAATTTGAGAACATTTTAAAGTTTGAATGGTTGTTCTACGTGAAAATATGAGGAAGTAGTTAAGTTTCAAAAACAAGCAAATTTTAGCAGAATTGCAGAAGTTTCCCATTTATTTCAATGGGACAAATTAAGCTTAATATTTTAAAAAGTATAATAGTGAAAAATACCAAAAGACATAGCACACATTAGCAGAAATAGCAGAATAGTTTAAAATTTGAACGGTGAAAATCGGCTTAAAATTGTGGAAGTAGTTAAGTGCCAAAAAGTGTACGGAAGTCCCAAGAGGAACTCAATAGTGTGGATGCCTTAAAGCATCCACACAATTATTAGCTTTTCAGCTATTATGTTTATAAGCCTTCTTAAGGTTTGTTCTTCCTTTTTCCTGATCCAAACGGGTTAAAGAACCTGTACAGACTGTAAAACCTCTTGAGACACATCTCGAATTAATGACACTGGATTACAGTCACTATAGTAACTGGCTTGATTAAGACACTGGCTGCTATTGTATCATAACAAAGTGATCAGAACCCTAAAATAAGAGTCTTCTTTGAGTTGTCTGCCTTTGCATTTGTTCCACTGTCTCATAATCCCATCAAGTGTTAATGCTCTTCTGAGTGATTTGCCTTAATGAGTTTTAGCTTGAAGTGTTTCTGGAGCTGTGCTGTTATGATAAGAAGTGGGTGTGGATGCATTACTAGCTCCGTTAATGCATCCTTGGTACAGAGTCACTTTACAAGACAAACTACTCACAGAAGTGCTGCCCTCTACTGATGCAAGCTCATTTTCAGTCCTTCCATTTTGAGAGGAATTTTCAATCATTCAAGTATAAAAAAAAAGACACCAAACTCAAGGGATGAAAAAGTCTTGTGTCTACACAAGGACTTAGAAAAGAACCAATTTTACCTATTTTTATTAGCAGTTTGTCACAAAAAATACACGATTTGTTCTCTCTCGCTGTTCATTGAAACCTCATCAGAAATGGTCTCAGTGGAAGAGCGGCAGTCAAGAAGCTAGAAGGGAAACAGGGAAAAAAGGTTGAGCTATGCCAAATAGGGGATTTTATCACAACTGATGGAATTATGAATGCAGAAAATGCCACCAAATTTAAATCCACCATGCAATACCATCTCAAAAGCAGCTGATTGGTAGCTGCTTCTTTTTTCAGTATTGCAATGATCCCAAACATACTGTCAGTGCAGTAGAATTATACTTGGATAAAAAAACACACACACACACACTAGAACATGATCGGTCATGGATTGGCCTCCCCAGAGCCCGGATTTTAACGTTAGTGAAGCAGAATGAGATTATCTCAACAGAGAACTGAACAAAAGACACACATTTTCCTAGCAAAATATGAATAAACGAATGGTGACTGAAGACTTTTGAACAGTACTGTATTTAACCCTTTCTAACTTCAAATGGAACATGGTGTCCCTCATCCACCTGGCAAGGGGTGGTGGAGGCAATCAAAAGAAAGAGTATTATGGATGTTTTTAGACCAGGTTTCACACTAAATATGCCAATCATAGGACTGGGCTCAGCTGGTGTGTTAAAAGCCTCCCTGAGTGATTTAAATATGGAACACCAGAATGCACTGAGGTCAGGGTCTGACTAAAACATCTGGATTAAAGTACTGGGAGGTGATTTACATGCGCTACATATCGGGTCCAAATGAGGGTATATTTTTGCTAATTCAGCTTAACGCAGTGACACTGGTGGACAACTTAAATTGCATAAGCCTGTGACTAGTACAGGGAGAAGAAGAGCTGCGTTCCAAGATACATCTGAAAATCTGGTATCCAATTGAGTTTTAAGCATGTGTAACGATTGAGGGTATATTTCACCTACAATTCCAATAAATTTGGGAATTTATTCCATGTTCCTGTCATTTTTTACTTTGTACTGTATTTCTGTCTAATCTGTGTCTATAGCACTTATTATATGCCTGTCCAGGGCATATAAAATCTGAGGAAGAGGACCACTTTTTTGCTTATTGACCTTCATTTAGGATTATTTGGTTGTTTTTTTGTTTTGTTTTTTTGCCTTTATTTGATATTTGACATGCAGCAAAAAATACAAATTGGGCAGCTGCTCCACCAGTAAGCTAAACCAGCCCTTGTTTATTGACCATCTTAAGGTTTATTCAATTTTTCTGTCATGAACATTTATTTTATGCCCAGCAGATAGCTGCCTGTCCCATAGCTTGTTCTGCCAGAGGTTTCCTCCTGGTAAAAGGGAGTTTTTCCTTCCCACTGTCACCAAGTACTTGATTGTTGGGGTATTTCTGTATTATTGTGGGGTCTTTATCTTACAGTATAAAGCACCTTGAGGTGATTGTTGTTATGATTTGGGGCTTTATAAACAGAATTGTGGTTTCTAAGTTTAAAGGTGAAGCTGATGTGATAGCTTTGGTTTATTGTGGTCACATGCTGAATTATTTGCACACAGATGTTGCCATGGTGCTTCATAAATTTTTTGTGGTGCATGAGGGATTTGTGCACGTGTCTAGATATACTTAGTAAAACCAAAACCAAAACACATTTGTCATCCTGTTAATATTCTCTACATGCTTCATGCAGATTGATGTCTACTGCTGAGCAGATTTCTTTCTCAGCGGTGTTTCTTTTTTTTGACCCCACTGCTCTTTCTAGCAGCTCCCATCTTCTACTTTAATCCCTCATCCTGGAGGGGAGGCCAGGGAGATGCACACAAAGGAGAGAAAGCAGTCTCTGCTCTCCATCATGAGGCCCCTAATGATGCTAACCCTATACCACTGACAGAGGAGAAAGTGGCCACAGGGGCGACAGGGATGGGGGATAATATGTTGGACTGATGAAGCTCTATTAGGCTGTTCTTTGCTTCAAATAATGTGAATAAAACATGAAAGTTGAGGCTTGTTATCTTGGTTTTATTTCCACATCTTTTCGATTATGATCCAGATTTCTATCTCGGAGATAGTAATAAATATAATTACAGTTAAACAAGTTCTGCAGTCATCCTGTTTGTGGCACTAAAGCGGTGATATTTTTTCTTCTCAGGGCTCCTTATTCAGCTGCACTGACACGAAGGTCCTATACAAGAGGACGTATGAGACAGAGAAAGACACATCAAAGCTGACCTCATATGAGAGATAAGTGATCATAATTCAGTAAATACTGACCCATCACGTCTGGATTACGATTAGCTGGCAGGCTTGTATAAGAGGTCAAGCTGGACAGAGAGATCATGCAGGGGTCCGGATGTCCCCAGGTGTCATAACATGAACACAGCTGGTCTTGGTACACACTGCAAGAGATGTCCCCTGCTGGAAAACAAAACAGTTCCAGCTCAGGTTCTCTTTTATTTCCCTTCCTGTCTCCATTTCTATCTTCACTTGTTCTAATTAGACGAATGATGAAACACATGCATGCCTGCGTTTCCAGGGGTAACTATGCATATTTGTCCATGCAATCTCCTCTTCTAATGCTCGCAGTGATGGAGATGTGAGGGTGTATGGGCCTGTAATGAGAGGCCAAGGTGAGGAGGAGGCAGCGAGGAGCAGAGAACCTGCTGGCTTTGAGGACAGAAGCCTGGGGAGCTGAGGTGGACCTCCTGCCGCGGAGGTTGTTTTAGTCAGACTAATATTAACATAAGACCGCTGGCTTTTCACATCAGTCTGCCATGTGGTCACAAGCTGCGGAGAAGAATAGGCTCTAAACCCTGAGCCTGCTCTGTAAATACATCCATGTGTGTGAGCTCTTACAGTAGAAAAAGAAATGGCCAGTGAAGTTTGTCTATCTTAAGGATGCAATTTCAAACAATGTGTTTGACTTTTCTTACAGAAATTCTTGGTATGACTTTTATATATATATATTTTTTTTAAAAGGCGCATCAAGAAAAAAACTTATTGGAAAGGTATTAAAACTAGGACTTTCAAAGACATCTGAACAATGTGCAGATTTGCTTAAAAAGAGAAACTTTACATTCTTCACCAGTTATCCAGCTAGTGTCTGCAAGCTCCAGAGGCACCAGCTCATGAGCAGATACGAACGTTTCTAGATTTGTGACACCAACATGACTACAATCAGATGAGAAGATTGTATGAGTCAATATGAAATACAATAATAACAGTTTAAGAGTGTCTCCTCTCTTCTAATCTCTGTCACCAAATGTGTTTCCCAGGGCTCAATAGCACTTAGAAAAAATATATGCAAGCATAGCCTAAACTTTCTCTCAGCTCCACATCACCACAAACTGTCTGCCAGACATCCTCCTCAATCCCTCACGAACTACTTCTGTGACCTCAGGATCTGATTATCTTTCAGTTTTCTCAAAATTAACAAAAACAAAACTCATGGTTGTTTAGTCAAATGCACTTGTATGAAGAGTTGGAGCTCTATCTCTTGCAGTTCATGGTTGTTTACTGCCTGCCCATCCATGATGGTTCACAAACTATGGTGTATCCTGGACTTGACCTTATATTTTATTATCTTCTATTTAAACTAAAGCTTCCTGGGTCCAGATATTCAGCATTACAACCTACAACCTTTTTCAGTGTTGGGGTTTATTTCAACCTCTGCAGCATCTCTCATTTCTGTCATTAATTTTCCTTTCTTTCTGTTGCTTTTTTCATCTTTTGTCTGAACGATTGTAACAGAATCTTTTCTGTAGCATTAAGATTCATATCCCTGGAGCATCCCCTGCTCAAGTTCCTTTGAGATTTTGTGTCTCACAACCTCTATGAGCAACTGAATCGCTACACCATCTCCCAAAATCTTTGCTCCATTGACACTGAGCAGCCACCTATTTCCCGTTCTCTGGACTTACATGTGATGCTGCAGGAGTTGCTCCTTAATAATGTCTGACAAAAATGGAGAGCTGCTAACAGCAGATAAAGCAATCGAGTGTAGAAATTGGTAATAGAAGTGAAAATATAGAAATTAATAGAATACTTGTGAGCCTACACTTTCAACATGAACAATTGCAGATCACGCTCACAGATTACATTACCTTCTGGTATCTTGCAGCTATATTTTGAGATTCCTAGAATCCCACTGATGGAAAAGCTGGTTGGGGAGGAACAGGCTGTTCCCATGGCAACTGATGATGCTGAGGACACTGCAGAGGCAGAGGTTTAGTGTCATTAAACATTTGTGAGAGCACGAGAGGGTAAAAGAAACAGTCTTACCAGCTTCACAAGATTCGGACTGAACTTTCTTCCTGATGATTCTGTGAGGACAGAAATAACTCACTCAACGTTTTTCTTCACTTTTAAAATCTGTGTAGTCAGACACACGTGAGTTAACACACTGTACCTGTTGATGGAGCTGATGCTGGGCACACTGTTCTGGTCACACACTTGCTCCAGCAGCAGCCTGTCTCGGATCTCCCAGGCGAACATGGTGGGGTTGTGGTGTTTCAGTTGGAGGATCTTTTGCACAACTCGGGGAGTGGCCACTTTGGGCTTAGATCCCCCGATCAGTCCGGGTCTGATGCTTCCTGTCTCATTGTACCTGAACAAACAATGTCAATATCTATCAGTTAGGCTAACATTTTACCTGAAAGCAATGCTGTATAACAACCACATCAAAAAGTCACCTTTCAAGGATTTTCACCTTTAAGTACATTATCAGCTATTGTAATATTTTTTTTTTTACATTTTCCATAAAAACCTCAAGCTGTAATGAAGTGAGAAAAACCAAGAAGTTTAAAAGTCAAGCTTAAAGCTTAAAAAAAAAAAAAAAAAAACCCAACAAAATATCACAGCATCACAGAGAAATTACACTCACTAAGGTGCTCACACAAAATATTTGCATTAATATAAGTAGGGCATGCAATAGATTAAAAAAAATAATTACAAGTTTTACAAATAAGCTAAAAAAAATTGTTTAAAATATGTGGTTTTCATATTCAAATGATACACTTTGCTTTTGGAAAAGTGGTAAAACAGCCAAGCAGACATCACTAACGCTAAAATGTATTTAAAAATACCTTTATGTGTGAATTAATACACTACTAAATAAAACAAATACTACCACTCATTACCCCTACGACGGAGTATTTGGGCCACATTAAGAAAAAAACAGTGTCGAAATTTCTGGGATGAACTCGAAATCATTTTAATTTGATAACATTTTGATAATAAAGTTGAAATGTGGAGATAACAGTTGTTTCAAGTCAAACATCTGCCACAGCTGCTAGGCTGTGTAGATGAGTTAGTGAAACAACTTGATCAGCTGTCTTCTTGTGTCTTAAGACACATAGAGGGTGTATGTTGTATCACAATTGTGATACAACATACACCCTCTATGCCCTCTATCCATCGTTATCCGTACACCTTTCCATTACCAGCTGTTTTATTTTACTCTTCCAAGCTCGTGTTTTTTCTTTTTGACCAAATGGGCTCTTCAGCGCCCTTATGCTCATCACATATCAGCAAACTGCGTTCATGAGCTAAAAAAAGACACAATTTCCTTGTTAATAAAACTAATTATGAAGTACGATTTCACTACATTATGTAAAAGGCGTCAATCTTTATATTTCAATCTGACAGTGATTAACAATCACGTGGCCCTGATGCTCCTTCGTACATTACAGACTCCGTTTACCTGGCCAGTATTTTGCTGACGCAGCCGTGACTGACGCGCAGGCGGCGGGAGATCTCACAGGGACGCACGCCCTGTTGCGCGAGCTCCACGATGTGCTGTCTCACCACGTGAGGTAACGGGCGGCCGTTAATGAAGACACCGCCAAGCTGATTGACTCCACCTTGCCCTGAGCACCGGAGCGGATGAAGAAACATCAGTTAAATTGTGCTATACTTTAGACCACCCATTCATGCGCTCAGTGCACCGACTGCCGCGTACTACTTAAAGTTAAAGAGGTAACACTATAACTTAGTCTGGGCTACGGTGCTGGTAAAGTCCCTCACTAGGAAACATCATTAGGCTACTTACTGTGCGTAACGGTGAGCGGAGCCTGTCCAAAATGCACTTCCATCACAGACTTTTGTCTAAGTGTGGAAAATGCTTGGAGATCTGTTGGACTTCTGCTTCTGGGTGCGGTTATTGTGGAGGTTGCAACATTTTAAACCAACCTGGAAACTGAAAAACTAAAGTTGTGCGCGGTGCGAGGTGGCAGGTCAGAGGCTCCTCTCTGATACTTTCAGCACCTGCGCGCTGGAAAGCTGCTGGAGCGCTTTGAACGCACACGCACGTGCAGCAGCTCGTGTGAGCAGGGCTGTACCAGGACTTTAGGAATACAGAAGTGGTGAATCAGAGTCCCCAAGGCGGAGCCCCTTAAGTCCCCACAGTCCATGTGCTTTTAAAGTTATTTATCATAGAAATATCGTGAGATATTTAATATTTACAAAAACAAAAACTACACCTGGCTTCTTTCACGTACAGACCCCATTTGCTGCATATGAAAGATGTGCTAATCCACACAATGCACAGCCTGAGCAGCAGATGATTTGTGCTTATGATAAATCAGTTTTAACGTTTAAAGCAAGAGCAATAAGCAGGCTGTGTAGCTGACATCTGTCTATTACAAAAATATTATAGTAAATCATCAGGTGCATACAACTTATTTTCGGTGTGCACATCAAATCATTTTTATGTGTAAGAACATCACAAATTTAGTATTTTTTATAATAGATTATCGTGTGCACTCCAACTACTTCCATCAGAATTAAGATGGTAAGAAGCAGCCAGATGCAAACTGATCATCAGCAAGTGTGAGAAACCTCTATAAAAGCAGAAGTTCTGGTTTGCTGGTTTAATGTCCTTTGGACAGATAAGACCACAGTGGAGATGTTTGGCTATAATGTACAGAGCCACATTTGGTGAAAACCAAACACAGCAGCACAAACACCTCATACCAACTGTCAATCACAGTGGAGGAGGGGTTATGAATTGTTTTTTTTTTGTTTTGCAGCCACGGGACCTGGGCACTTTCTGAAGAAAAGCATCAAGGCAAGGCTGTGGAAGCAGGGGAGCTGCAGCTGGTATACTTTTTCAGCGCAACATTTAGGTTAAATTTTGATTGTTTATTGTTCTCTGCTATGTGCAGTGATGTAAGATAATTCCAAGACTGACAAAATTTGTAGAGCATGACAGGATGACAGAGACCCCCTCCTCTGAATTAAGGTGTTGCAATGGCACAGTTAAAGTCCAGACATACACCTGATTGAAATCCTGTGGTGGGACCTTAAGAGCTGTGCATAGCTGAAAACGTGCAACCCTCAAATGAACTGAAGGAATATTGTAAATATTGCAAACGGTGAGTCAAAATTCCTCCACAACCATGTGAGAGACTTCTGTATCATGTGGCGTTATTAGTTTTTCACACAATTCTTGGTTTAGTTTTTTTTAAAATAAAAAATAAATAATGACAGTGTAATAAGTCACGTGTTACTCATCTCATTGTATTTATATTTTATCTTAAGACCTGATAAGCCTTCTGATAAATGGACTGTGCCCCCTCCCCACCCACACAGCCATTCACACAGCTACACTGTAAGAGCCACAAGCGGACTGTGTTGTCACTGTCTACACACGCACGCACACACACGTAAACACATACAATACACTCCTCAGATACTCACACTACCTAATTTAACCATCCCCTTCAGTGAAAGGACTGCTGCTATCCACCCGAACGAATGGTTCTTGAGTTTGTTTTAGAACTTTGATTTTATGCTATTTATTATCCATAACTATTGTTGCAATTCATTACTGCCTTTTAACTGCTCCTTTTAAACGTATTCTTTTTAATCTGTTTATTCTGTTTTAAACTGTATTGCTTATTGCACTGTAGAGGCTGGTGAGAAACCGTATTTCGTTTCAGGCCGGGTAACATCATACGAAATGACAATAAACTTCTTGAGTCTTGAGTCTTTTATTATGTCTTGATATGTAAAGCCTTGAAATTGACAGAGGGTGCACTTCTTCTTTTTTTTTTAGTTATTTATTTATTACATTGATTGTAATATAACACTAGACCTTTATAGTTAACATCTAATTAGGATTACGCTTGACTGAATGTAGACTGATAGTCCTATTTCAGTTCAAAATGTGTTAATGTGATTACATTTCTTAGTTAAATAATATATTTTTAGTTCACAAAATTAATCCTACAGCTGTAGCTACGCTGCAGACTGAAGTCCATATTATAAAATGGTCTAACTTCAATCGCTAACAATTAAACCCAACAACGGTTATCAGAAAGTAGTTTTCCATACAAACGTGGACCTCTTTTATCACTGACTATACCTGGAAACTCCTAGACAGACTTTGGACGCTGGGTTCTGTTTTGGTTGTCCAACATTTTCCGGAAACGCCGGGTAAACCGCTCCACACAAGTAAACAAGCATGGGAGAAAAACAAGCTTTTTCTGCGCTGTATTAAAGGAACAGTAATTTTACGCCATGAACCTGAAAGCGAAGTATTGGGAGTTAAAGGTGTAGGTAGCCGGATATCATGTTTACTGAAGTTATTTGACTTGGTAATGTTTAGCTGCTACTTTAGCTAACCGCCTCGTGCACTGCGGTGCTACTTAGCTCGCGACAAAATACGTTTTTTTAATGTTTGCACACCCGCGCGGTAATTATCCCGGTTTAAACCAAAACGGTTTTTAGTTCGGTCGGATAAAAGACGTTAATAAAAACGTGTAAAAGACCCATCAGTTATCGCTGTTTGCTAGCAGTGAAGACAGTCGCCTGTGAGTGGCGCTGTTCAGCTACAGGTTGTGTCAGGTCTGATTATGGAGCACACTGAGGAAAATGAAGCTGATGATGGGCAGGAGGGCTCCGAAGACTTCTTTATTCGGGGGTCCAGCAGCTCAGAAGACGAAGGAGGAAGTATGAGACATTCGATGAGCTGCAAACAAGCTGCACGGCAGAGCAGAGAAAGCTCCCCTCCGCTCCTCCTGGTCTTTCCATTCTCCTCTGGAGGAAAAAGGGCTCTGCTGGACGCTGAGCTAGAATTGTCTTCTAGTGATGACCTACAGGACGATAAAGATGAGGATCAGCCCATAGAGGACTGGATGATCCTGGAAGGGGAGGAACAGGTGGAGGACTCAAGCATCCAGCTCAATCTGAGCTACAGGAACAGCTCCGGGAAGGAATTAGATGATGAAGGTGAAACTTGACTTGGTCAGCTTTTGGGTTAAGAATATGGTTTCCTGCCATTTTATTTCCGTAGTCTTAATTCAAGCGCGAGAGGAAGATTTTGCAGAGTTTAAATATGAAAGCAAAAAGTCAGAAGTAAGTGCAATACAGGAGTGATATCCAACCAAAATCTGCAATAACAAAACAAATAAAAGTAAATGCGATTATTCCACAACCTATTTGTAATGTGCGTTAAAGCTCAGCTAATCCAGATGGATGGATGTTATTCACAGTGACTATATGTAGATTACATACTACTGTATGGCTTCACCTTTGGAGTTTTGTCTGGTTAATGTATATCATCGATATATACATATGTGGAGCTTCATTTGAAAATTGATGTACATTTAAATGTAATTCCAAAAGATTACTGAGACCGCGCAGTATTAATTTGATTGATCAGTTTAATTTGATTCTAATACATACCACAGACCAAAAACAATCCCACGATACTATGCGTGCAATAAGTAAATGAATAGAAGCATTAAAATTAATCATACTTATTCTCATAGTGGACCTTTTGGAAGTGTTACCTGACAGAAACCATGCTAGCACAAGCAAAAAAACAAACAAACAAAATAAAGCAAACTACAAGAAATATAAAAACATTATTGCGTTAACTAAAAACATCCAGTGAAAATTATATACTAACTTGTTGTTCTAAAATGCTCCTTGTTTAGTTTAACAAAGCAATTTTGCATTTCGAGATTTGCTTAGATTAATTTTTTTTTTATGTTGAAAGGTAATTTGTTTCAGAAATTTCTGGCAAAATATCTGAAGGTTTTTTGTGCCTGCGTTTTAACAATTGGAGAAATGTACACCAAATCACATCCAAGGGTACTGTAACTGGAAAAAAACAAATTCTAGTGAATATAATACATGAGGGTCAAAGAAAAGTAATCCACCCCAGGGAAACATTTAGCCATTTTGATCTGCAAAAGTCATCAAACCCCTAAATTTGGTGGCATGAATAGGCCTTTGAACCATGCACAATTAATTACATGCGTAATTAATACTTAAATTAAAAATAAGGGGTGATAACAAAAATGGGAGCCCAAGAAATCACGAACTGTCACCACATGCTTGTGCTCACTGGATGCGGGCGATCAAAAGAAAGACTTTAATAAATGTACTTTAATAATTATTTAATTAGAGAGAAAACAGCTTTGAAATGCAGCTAGTGCAAACAACAAACAGATGCTACGTACTTATTGCTTACTTATTATGCTACTGTTGATGTTTCCATGAGCTGTAATGTTTTCTATAATGGGCTGTGGTGATACAGTTTAGTTATTTTTTTGTGGATGTACCAGCTTCCAGCATAGAGATAAAAATGAAGAAAAATAAAGATGACAAAAACCCATCTCTGTAAATGCATTTCAACCAAAAAGAGTATATGGACCCAGTAAGTGCACAGTTATTTTTGTAAATGTGTGGGAGTGCAATTTATTTAAAAAGTGTATACAGAGACAGTTTGCTTAGCTTGGTGCTTTGGATGAAGATTATCATATTCATACCAGGGAGCTGCACAGAACAACCACTTTGATTTGACCCACCAGCTTGGGGCTCCACTGGAGCAGTAAAGTTTTAGGTTTTCTTTACACATAAGTGATAGTTAGTTTAGAAAGGTCAGGTGCCCTTCATTATTTTTAGAGCTCCTGCTTTATCGAGACTGAATGCTTAGAAAAGATTACCAAGCTTTGAAAAACCCTATTTTTCTTTTTATTCCCTTTTTTTTAGGTGCTTATGTTTCTGTTCAGTAACTATGCTGAGATCAGCTTAAATTTGGATATTTTATTGCACACAATATTTAGTTGTATTTATTAATGTTCCCCCTGGTCTTTCTCTCCAACACAGATTTGAAGGGCAACGTGCCAAAATCAGTAAAAGGAAGCTGGGCTGTATCTGTGAAAGACAAGGTAACTTTTGATTTTTATCAGCTTTCATGAATACTATAGGATGACTCACTGCAGCTCATCTGCAGTGAGTGTAGCCTGTCAGTCCGCAGTTTACCTTAGCTGTCAATATGCCGGGTGTCCACTTTAATTTAATCTGGGGGAGTCTGTAAAACGTTGTGAAATGAGTCCAATATGAGTCAACGAGTCAGTGAAGCTCACGTCTGCCCAATGACAGCAACACTGAGGTGAGCTTTTGAAGATGCTGAACTTTTCTCTATGTAAGTGCTGCCGTTAGCTTCTATTAGCTGCTATTAGCTGCTATTAGCCTTTGTTAACCTCTGTTAGCTGCAATTAGCCAGTGTTAGTGAAACATTCTTTGACATTGATCTAAAATTGTTGGACTGGAGCAATTGCGACAACATTGGGAATAAATAAGCATTTTATGCATGATTTTGTGTGTTAGAGCTCCGATTTCAAGTCAGGAAAGGAGGTTTGAGGTGAGGAGGAAGAGGATCAGGTGGAACAGAGGGAGAGCAGTGATGGAGAAGAAAGACATAATGAAAAAGAGATTTAAGGGTTTTGGAAGGCATTGGTGTGTTTGAAGATGTAATTGCACTCTAATCAATGTATATTCATGAGTACAGCATTCTTTTTTCTGTCAAATAACTTCAACAATTTGCTTCTGTACCTTTTATTTTGCAATGTGGAGACAAAATTATGGTTTAACCTAATTTTAAAAATCTCTGTGTTGTCTTGGATTATTCCTGGATCATCTTATCTAGAGTGGCGCGGATCAGTCTCTGACCAGCCGTTATTTCTCGCCTGGTTGTTCCCTGATCTGTCGTGCATGCAACAGGACAGGACACCTTGCCAAAAGCTGCTCCTTCCGCAAGGTAAATGAACTCACTCATCAGTGCTTTTTCCATGGACACCTGCAGAGGTTCCTCGACAGGACCATTTTAAAAATCTTTTTTTTTTGTTGTTTTTTTGTCTTTGTGTTGGCAGAAATATCCTATATGTGTCCTTTGTGGAATCCAAGGTCACATCCAAAGGAAATGTCCAAGTCGCCCCTGTGGTAGATGTGGACTGCCTTCACACGGGCTCAAGCCATGTGATCTGCCTCCAGTATGGAACCAGCACTGCCTGCGCTGCGGGATGACAGGGCACCTTTCTGATGTGAGTTCGCAGGTCTGGCCCCTTTGAGTGTTGGTGTTGCAGAGTGTGTTATTGTGCTGAAGGAAGCATTGAAAACATTTGACAGTTGTTTGTTGACAGATTCTGTAACCTCATGATTGTGTGGGCTCAATTTATGAAGTGTTGTTTTATTTCTTGCAAACAGTTCTTTGTCTTCCTCGTTGTTGCTTGAAGAAAACATTTCTTCTCTGTTTTCTGGATTTTCCTCAGGCCTGCCCCGATACGTGGAGACAATACCACTTGACAGTGAGTTTTGACTGTTTTTTTTTTTTTTTTTTTTTAAATCTAATCTTCCTTACTCAGCAAAATGCATAATAACAAGCCTTTCTGGCTCAATGTGTAAACCTAATTGGAGTTCTTAATGATTTTTCTCTAAAGTAAGCAATAGAATTGATCTAGGTACTAGGTGGCAGGGGACCGGTTTAATTAGGCAATTTTGAAAGCTGTACTCGCTGCCTTTTCATAGATAGTCACAGGACAAAATAGATGGAAAATGGGGGAAAGAGATCAGGGGAATCAAATGCAATGAAGATCCCACGTGCTGGGAATCAGACCAGAATACACCCATTATCAGGAGCCTGTTGATAGGTGTGTACTGCTAAAATAGCCAAGAGATCAGTGGAAGTCTGTTATCGCTGTAGAAATGTTCTTCATTTGACCTTTTTCTTCCAGATTAGGGTAGAGGTTCCCCTCAGGCCACAGGCAAGCCACAACCTCCATCACAGGAAGCGCCGCATTCATTGTTACAACTGCTCTAAAAGAGGACATTACGGTTATGTAAGTGATAAATACATTTAATCCTCATCTTACTTTCACTAGATCTTTGTCTGCCTTTATGTCTATTGCCTAATCCAGCGGTCTCCAACCTTTTTTGCGCCACGGACCGGTTTGTGCCCGACAATATTTTCACGGACCGGCCTTTAAGGTGTCGCGGATAAATACAACAAAATAAAACTAGCACCGGTACCGAAAAAAAGAAGATTTATTCATAACACACGTGAAAAGACCCAGGAAAACCGAGTTAACGATACAAACGATAACAAAATAATGCTGAAAACTGATAAAAACCCTGAAAACCATACATTTCACACCTGAGCCTCAACTCTCGCGGCCCGGTACCAAACGACTCACGGACCGGTACCGGTCCGAGGCCCGGGGGTTGGGGACCGCTGGCCTAATCTGTTTGGTCTCTCACTTGTCTTTTTCCTAAACTTGCTACTCTTTTTTTGTTTAGTTTTTTTTGCTTCACCTCGCTACACCAAATTTTTTTCTCCCCCTGTTCTTTTTTTGTGTTGAATCAAACTTAGTTAAATTCTCTCTATTTAAGTCTCAGTTGCATCCATTTTCCACTGTCCTGTATCCATCCTTCAACTCATTTTTTCTTCTTTTGTCTCATCTGTATCACTGTCTGTCTCCTGTATCAGGAGTGCACTAAAAGGAGGATGGTTACGGGCACTTTTCCATCATTGCCTTATGTTTACCAATATGACACCAGGGAAGACATTCTCCAACTTTGGACCAGGCGAGAGGAAAGAGTTAAAGGTGATGAAGCTGATATCAGAGTTTTTACATTATTATTTTACAATCGGTGTATTTTTGTTTGGGCTGTACATGTGAGTTTATTGGAGCTGCCTGTTAGTTCGAAAACAGCAGATGTAAACTGAACACTGAGCGTGAATTATAACCAAAATTATTTCCTGAAATGGGTTGTTCATTTATATATACAGTCAAGTCCATAAGTTTTCTGTACATCCCCCAAGTTGACTTTTAATCGAACAATCAGATCATTATGTGTTGAAGTGCAGACTTTGGTTTTATAACTGCTTAGGAATTACATGCATTTGTATACATAGCGCCCAATTTTCCAGGGATCAAAAGTAATTGGATGCACTAACTTTAAATATTTTAAATATAGTGAAATCCTTTGCATTCAATGACTTGCTGAAGTCTACTACCCACCGACATCACCAAATGCTGTTTTTCCTCCCATGAGATGCTCTGCAACACCTTTACTGCAGCTGCTGTCAGTTCAGGCTGTGCCTTTATTTTGGCTTCAGTAACTGAAAAGCATGCTCTGTTGGGCTTAGATCAGGTGACTGACTTGGCCATTGAAGAATATCCCATTTCTTTGCCTTCAGAAAGACTTTTGTTTGTTTTTTGTTTTTTTTTGTAGTACAATTTGGGTCATTATCCATTTGTACTGTGAAGCACTGTTTAATCAGTTATGCAGCATTTGTTTGAATCTGAGCAGAGAGTTGAGTCCTTTACATTTAAGAATTCATCCCGCTGCTTCTATTAGCAGTCAGCTCATCAATAAACACCAGTGATCTGGTTCCACTGGCAGTCATATGTACACATGCTGTCACATTGCCTCCACCATGTTAGAAAGATATGTGTTGTGTGATGTGGTATGCTTTGGATCATGAGCTGTTTTTCTCCTTCCCCATACTTTTGTCTTCCCATCACTCTGGTTCAAGTTCATCGTGGTTTTGTTGGTCCAAAGATTTTGTTTCAGAGCTGCGCAGGCTGTTTTAGATGTTTTCTGACAAGGTCTAATCTGATCTTACTGTTCTTGAGTGTAACCAGTGGTTTGCGCATTGTTGTGAGCCCTATGCATTTCCATTAATAAAGGTGTCTCTTGATTGTAGACTTTAATAATGATACGCCTACCTCTTTGAGTGTTGTTCACATTGTCAGATGTTGTGAAGGAGTTTTTCTTAACCATGGAAATAATTCTGTCATCATGCATTTTGCTGGCCAATGCATTCATTCTTTTTAGGAATGGACCAGATTCTTTAAAGATTTTGGTCACTTCTTAAGTGCTTGCAATCTCTCTGATAGGTGTATTTAGATTTTTCAGTCTAACAATAGCTTCCTCCTCCTCCTCCTTGAGATTTCTAGTGAATCACCACGAGATACAAATGATGTCAACTGGAGATCGTTTATCTGATTAACCTGTTTTATTTACCTTCAACCTGGTAGCGGCCCTATTTACAGGCACTTTTTAAATGACTGTAACTGTGTCCCATTTGTGTTTGAGACTAAATTAAAATGGATTTGAAGAAGAAAAGGCGAGTTTTACAGGAATATTCGATGTATCATGGTAGCACAAAGCATTTATAGGTCAGTTGTCCAATTAATTCTGAAAATACCTCTGAAAATGGAGGGCTATGTATAAAAATAGCTGTAATTCCTAAACAGTTCAGACAATATTTTAATTAAACCCATTGAATTAAAGCTGAAAGTCTGCACTTCAGTCATACCCTAGTTGTTTGATTTAAATCCATAGTGATGGTGTACAGAGGAAAAATGATTTAAAAAATGTCATTGTCTAGAGATGTGTGGACCTAAATGTTTGTTGGTTTTGAATTAGAAATGCCAGCCATTTTTCTGCTTTGGGATTGCTTTAATCATACTTTGTTTTTTTGTGATTCTACCCAAACTGTTATTCACCTTGCAGAGCAGAATCATGATAATGATACAAGGCTTTGGGTATTTAATCAGAAGTGGGATACAAAATGCAAACAGATCACATCCTGCCCAGAAAAACATTTCAAATGAAACAATTTATCAAAAGACAAATGATGTTATTGGGCATCTATGCTTTTTGCTGGCTCTTTTGAATGGTGAGGGAACACTTTCAAAATGCACCAGCGTGCTTCTTTTTGGTGAGAATAGATTGACATGTGAATTCTGTGAAGGTGCTTTCTTTGGATTGGTGTAACTGTGGGTCTGAAATGTTAGTTATTGGACACATTTTCTTGATTTCTAACAGCTCTGCAACAAAGTATGCCCCTTCACTATTTAAATGTACCAATTACTACTTGGGTGGGATTGGTAGGTTTATCAGTGCTGCCTTTTAATGACTGAAACCAGCACTGTGAATTAAGTGAATTAAAACAAAACTAATACAATGAACTGAAAAACATTATCTCTGTAGAGTTAAGAAGAACTGCAGAGTTGGTTGATAAAGCGTTCTTTTCACACCGCGTTTGATCAGGAAATAAACTAAAAGATTTATTAGTTCAACAGCTGCTTTTAATCACCTGTTATTCAGTTAAAACAGGATCAGACTTGTCAAGGACGTCTTTTGTGTTTCTGTGTTTTCAGAGCCTGCACATGTTTTCTCAGCCCTGTCTGAAAAAACAGGGGCGAGCGGCGAGGAGAATCGATCAGTCCAGGGGTGGACAAAGACAAAGAAGGAGCTGCACACCCGAGCTGGCAGGGGGCAGACGTGGCAAGAGAGGCGCAAGGAGAGACGAGAGGTGAAGCGTCTGAGGAGGGAAGCTCAGGCCAGGCGGGAAGGAGGACTACTGATGAAGTCCCGCTGTAGCTCTGATGACGAAGCCTATTCCAGAGTCCCCTTTAGTCGGCCCGATGACAGGCAAAAGCAGTCCACTGCACCTCCACAGAAGAAAAGGAGGGATGAGACAGGTGGCAAAAACAGCAGGAAGAGCAGAGAGGCAGAAAGGTGGAAGAAAAGAGGAGGGGTAAAACGTGGGTATTTGTATCCCCATGCTGACATAGATATCAGGAATGTAAATCTTCTTTCCCCAAAACAAAGAGTACGGCACAGAAAAAAATGATAGCTGATCTTTTTTTAATGCATTTATTTTTTAAGTGCTAATAAATGTAACAAGTTTGCAAAGAAGTCATTTTGTGTCTGTGATCTCTCGATGTGTTTATTTATCAACATTTATTGACAGTACAGAAAACTGAAACGTATACAGGAATGTACTTTGGTACTTAATATTTAGTTTTGTAGTTTAATACTTAAGTGTTTTACACCTACACAGTTTTGAACATGTTTTGTTTTTATTAGATTAGATTTTTATTCAGATGTAATATTTTGTGAATGTAGTTGCCTTACTAGTAATATTTAATTTTTTATATTATTTTGAAATCTGCCTAGATGTTTAAGTGGCATATTGTAAAGAAAAGCATGAATACTGTAGTCTAAGGAGCTTGGAAACCAAAGCAACTGGACTTCTTTAAGTTGCTTGAAGACATTTCACCTCTCATCCGAGAAGCTTTTTCACTTCTAAGACCAAATGGTGGAGAATCCCAGGTATTTAAGCCCTAGTGGGAGTTCTCCCTTAGGGGAAGGGATCTCAAAACTGGATCGTAGGTGGCAGACAGTTGGTGTTGTAAGCCACCCCTTCTGTTTAAAGATCGTCCTTCACAGTGGACATAGATGGCTTCTTTCACTCCTCTTTCAAATTATCTGTCTTCTCTGTCCAAAATGTGAACATTGACGTCCTTGAAAGAGTGACCTTTATCCTTTAGATGCAGATGTACAGCTGAGTGTATCTCCTTAGATTACCAGGACCTGGATGATTGAGAACCTACACAGACATGTATACTGTAAAGGAGAAACTGTAGAAGTCTTGAATCACTCATTTCGTTTTGTTTTCCTTCAAAAGTGCCAGACTTTTCTGTAAATGTTTTAAAGTAGCCTTGAGCAAAAGTCTTTCAAAGTTTTTCTTTGGACATTGGAATATTTTTTTTACATTGAATCATTTAAGCACAAAAAGGCACCTAAATCTAGGGCTGAACCGGTGTTGTATCTACAAATAACAAAGGCCCTAGCAAGAAACCAATTTAAAATGGAATTGTAACGTATTTTTCTTACTACCAGACTGTCACCAAAGGCACATTATTTGTTCCTTTTTAAAAAAAAGCCAAATCTATGAAAAATGCCAAAGATAACACAGTTTGACAAGCATAAAATACTATTTCTGCACTAACAAGGTAATTCCCAAAAAGCTATTAGCCTAAGACTTGGCATGTCTCAGTATGGTGTGCAGTGAGTCCTTCAATATTTTGAGGAAACAGGCCTAAATGATTGATGATTCCAAACACACTGCCGCTGCAGTTAAAGCAGTTAAGCTATCTTTGATTGGCCTCCCCAAAGCCTGAATCTCAATACTATTGAAGCAGTGTGGGATCATCTTGACAGAGAACAGAACAAAAGGCAGCCAATATCCAAAGAAGATCTTTGTCTTTCAAGAAGCCTGGAAGACTCTCCCTGAGGACTTACAGAAATTGCAGGAAAGCTTGCCTAAGATAATTCAGGCTGTGTTGAAGAATATAGGTGGCCATAACATATATTGACTTTCAATCTCATGACCATTGTACAAACTCTGTTTTTCTGATATACCGTATTTCCCTGTATGTTTGAATAAGGACTCAAGACTTTTGGACAGTACTGTATAATTTGTGATCACAGCACAAGAATAAATATTTTCTGCGTGGAAACCGAATAAAGGGATTTAGGTTTACGCAGTGCATTGGTGAGTATCCGTGTATGTGGAGCACATCCAGCTGAAAAAGCCCCGGGATGCCAGCGGCTCTCAAAGCCTTGTCTCATAGTATTTCTGCTTTGAAGCTGCTGAATAATTAATGAGCAGAGCTGATGCCTGCGGTTGGCCAGACAAAAATAGTCAATTCCGAAAACAAGCCAGTAGTTAAAGTCGACCTTGGCGCATGCTAATGAGACATATTTTGCTCTCGTCACTTTTCCCTTTTCCTTTCTAGCGACTTTGTATAATTTTACATGAAAAGTAGAAAGCAATTTAGCAAAATGTCGTTCTGCTATCGATTGATGATGACTTGACAGCGATGCGAACCTCCCATTGATTGATCTCCACTACACTCCCCGCTGACCAGAGAAAACACTCGATAGCGAATGCGAGAGGGGATTTAAATTAGACATATACTGTCCACCTCGGTTCACGGACGAGGTAGCTGTTCGCTTTTTCATGTAGATAGGATATTCGCTATTTAGCTTTGCTCACCGACCAGCCTGACATTGACACGGAGCGACGCTCGCTAGCTCGTAATGTCGGTACTGTTGGACTTGTTTTCCCCTCTAGACCCCGCTTCCTGTTAGCCTTGGGCTAGCTGGAAAATCGAATTTATGCTAATGAACGAGCAGGTATAGTTAGCAAACGCAGAGGGGTGTAACTTTTCTGTTTACTGTAGGCAAGCCGCTGTGGTTTACTTCTAGTTTATTGACAAACTTTATTTTGCAAGCATCTACCGGGCGGCCTGTTTTTTTGGGTTTTTTTTTAGTTTGCTAACGCTTTACAGCTAGCCATCTTGCTTATGTTTTGTGTTGTCGGATCGAAGTGTTTTATTTAGCTGGCTTTTTGGTGGCACAGAGCTGGCTATTATTTTCAGTTGTTCCTAAGTATAAGTCTCGGCAGTGGTTTCACTCATATAAGACTTAATTCTGTGCGACCAGTGCTTATAAAATACTTTTATTTAATGTGGGGAAAGCCTGACTGTTGACTGTGAAAACACAAAAGAGACGCAGAAAATGATTAAACCGTTCTAGTAATGAGGACAGCACTGACGATAACGAAGAGTTAAAACATAATTTTGTTGTACTGTATGCAGATGTATTAATTTTGAATCCTTATGGTTTAAGAAAATTGTAATAAGCAGTTTCTCGTTAAGTTGAGCGGCACCGATAGCAAAAAGGGGAAAGAGTGGATGGAGTCGATGCAGATGGTGCTTGTGCGACATACGAGGGCTGTGCTTCCCTGAACCTGCTGCCTTCAGGTGTCTCATCTCATTAAAACAATAGCTTTAAATGCCTCAGAAAACACTCGCAGTAGCAGGTGATCGTCAGAGGTAACTGGGCGGGTAGAGAGAGAGACGGAAAAGCGGTCTGAAGAGCGAGGCACCTGCCCGTACGTCACATTACATCCACCACCGCCCTCGTCCTTTTCTAGCCATGGACCCCCCGAGGACTCGTTCGCGGTCTCGGTCTGGCTTCTTTCATTTCGCCATGAACGGCAGCGTTGGAAGCAACGGCGGCGCTAACGCGATCGGTAACGGGGGCTTGATGAGCGCCAGCGGCGGAGGGGTGAACTACCCGCAGCAGAGCAACTCTAGCTGGGCGCCGCACCACGGAGGTCGTAGCTACCCCGAGAACCAGCAGCAGCACACCCAGGGGAGCTACCTGTCCGCAGGGGCGCAGCGCCACTCTTCACACGGAGCTCACAGGCATCCCGGAGCCGGTAAGCAGGGTTAAGTAGTCGGGGCCTGCAGCCCGGCTAGATGCATTGCATCTACATTACATACTAACACAGGATGGATCCCTCCTCTGAGGGATGCAGCCTCATCACTAGCAGCTTAAAAGGCTTGGTGCTTTCACTGCCAGCTGTTGCTTGAAAGGCCAGCTATGGGTCGCTGCTCGGTAGGCAGCAGTCTCTTTTCTTTAGAGGTTTGGTCAGCGTTTACTCATGTAAATAGGGCAAACCAAGTTCACAAACTTTGTCTTGTATGTCATTGGAAAATGGACTGGTTCTTATGTAACGCTTTTCTGCTCTCTCTGAGCACTCAAAGCACTGTATTCAACGTGCCCCATTCACACAAACACTTTTTTCTATGCTTAAGTTCTTTTTATCTGACATTTAGCTTCTGGTTAGTATCTTGCCCAACTTGCCAAACTATCTCGCCAAACCCCCAACCTTCCGATTAGTAGGTGACCTACTCTACCTCCTGAGCTGACTTTATTTCCAGAATTCAACTTGCCTTGCCCACAGTAGAAACTAAGCACTGCAGATAAATCAAAAATAATATTATTCTATTGGGCTGCAACTTCTCTCTGTATAAACTTATTTGTAGCTTAACTGGAAGACTATGACTTTTATATGTCTTAGTTTTATCATCCAAGTAAAGGTTAATGATTGATTGATGTTTCAATAAGCATATTTGACTTTTTTCACATTTGGGGAAGAGTATATTTAAAATTGGCAGGGAGCATGTTTGTTATTTATTTATTTTTGAAAAATACAAAGGTTTAACCTTGTAGAGTTGCTTTTATTAATCTTTACAGAAATACAAAAAAATGTAAAATGCATGTTAAGGATCAAGGAAACTGGTTATCTCTTATTGCAGTGGGCCTTGGAGTGTGCATTGTTCACACATCTCTAGAAATAGAGTGCAAATAGGTCACAAACTTTTCCTTGTATGTCATTGTCTGGCTTTATTCTCAGAATGCAAATGATCTTGGCTATTAGTAGACATTTCACACTGCAGATTTTTCCTAAGGCTAATCCAAGCACATCCAAGTTGTGCTTAAGGCCTCCAGGTCACATCGTGTTACTCGTATGAATGCAGTTAAACAGTATAAGGAAAGTAACACCAAAGACATTCAGATTACTGTTATCTAGATAGAGATATTTAGCGATAAAGTTGAATTGCTTTTGACATTGAATAAAACAAATCTATAAGTTCTTCAGACTGTAATCGTGTTCGCTATAGAGCAGCAGTGCAATTTCATTTATCAGATCAGAGACAAATGCATGAGCCCACTGGTTAAGACATCCCACATGCTCTTATTCAGTTTCTGCAAGACATGTATGAGAGGAGTCTGATTAATAGAGCAGTTGGAGCCTTGAAACAAGGCTTGTCCTTTTCTTGATAGTGATTTATTTTTAGTTTCAGTGCTGTGGTGCAGGCTGGCATTATACAGTTTTCCTTGTTTCATCCTTAAGCATTATACTCTTCAACTTGCATTTCACCCTGTGTAAAGCTTGATATTGTCTCAGATTAGTCAAATATGTCTTTCTTTACTGTATTTAGCCATTAACAAGTAAAGATTGATGTTGCTGAGTGCAGTTGTGTGGGCTCATTGTTTGTTTCATCACGTTCTCACATCAAATCTAATTGTACTGTCCGGTTTACATCAAAAGTTTATTCAATTAGCGGTGTTTCTTTACCAAACCCAAACTCGTCAACGAGACAACAGAAAAAAATGTAAACAGAAGAGGAAAAAGTGAATGAAACTCTCATAAAAGAAAATAACATTTGAGATTGCACATGAGCCTCTTTTTGTTTATTATCTCACCACTGGCACCACTCTTTAGTGTTCAGCAAGTTTCCAGTGAAAAGTGACTGGAAGCCCTCTGTAAAACTAGACTGGCTTCCCTCAAAGGCAAACAAAAGTGCAGGGAATGAATGAAAGCAGGCTTTTAATGGTGCCATGTCGTAATAGAAGCACTGTTGCCAAACAGCCAAAATGAGCCACACAGACGGACTCTCACAGAAACACACGCTTCCCAAATTGACAGACCAAAGTAGGGTTTGTGTGAATGACTTCAGCACTATATTTCCCATCTGTGTGAGCTGTCTTCTTATTCCTCTTAGCAGCTGCACATGCCTCATCCTTTGTGGCAGGGGTTTGTGTGTAAAATGTGCTCTGTGTGTAAGCAAAAGCAACACTGTGTATATTTAAGTCGCATCACAGATTTTTTTTGTTTGCCAGGTCTTGTTTGTACATGTCACTGTATTACGCCTCTTGGCATCACTTTATGCAGTATGTGACAGGGTTGGATTTGGGGTTGTTAAAAATGTATCCAACTGCCTTACCTCTGTTATTTCCCCCTCCTGTTTTTTCTCTTCCATTTTCAAGCAATGTCGTCACTTGGTATAGCTGTAATAGCTGGCTGACATTGTAGTTACAGATTTACACATCTTCATCTGCAGATTCTATTTGTAAATCGAGTGGTTCTCTGAATACGTTCTGTCTCTCCCACGTGATACTTGAAGTTTTTGAACTTCAGCTAAAGAGCATGAACAAATTGCTTCTTGATGACAGCTGAGTTCACTACCCTGCTCGACTCAATTGTCTGTTGTAAAAGAAATGGTGTCAGTCTCCCATCAGCAGCCATGCTCGAAGGGAAGCAAGGTCGCGTCTACTCACCAACAGAACCTGTCCAGTCAGACTCACCATCCCCTCTCCTAGCTCCCCGGGATGAATCAGCATATACCGGTCTAATTCTGCATAAACTGCATGGCCATCTGAGGCCCAGAACCCTATGAGGTCCAAAGAAAAAGGGATGGTTTGATGAATAAACATGTAAGCCAATGTACTGGCCCAAATGTTGGCTAGACGCTCAATCACCCGTCCCTCTGTTCTCCGCAGCCACTAGCGGGGCATCTTTGAGCTGTCACTATCGGCAGACTTCACATGGCTCTGGAGTGGCGTCGCAAAGACAAGAAAGGGGTAGTGGGCTGCCTTCAGATCTGTTGTTTCTGAGGAGGCAGAAAGGGCTGTCTGGATAAGAGAGGTTTACAGAGGAAGAAACAGAAAAGCATGAGGGGAGGAGTCCCCCCCTCCTCTTTTTGGTGATTAAAGGTTTTTTGGGGAACTGCTTAGAGGAAACTCTTGTCAGCCAAGTTCAAGGACATCCTTCTTAAGCTGCTGAAATGTCTGCATGCACATGTTGCTTCCAGACTGCACATGTGGACTGTTAGATAAACAGATAGGAGAGCACTGTTTTTCTGAGATTACGTTTATAGCATTAGTGGTTTATTCAGCAATGTTATTTTTAGTTTTAGTTTTTTTTTTTTGGCGGGGGGGCACATACTAATTTCAATCCTTTTTAGTGATGCTCTGTTGATCTTACAAAAGAGATTCTTTATCAGAAACAAAGCTGTCATTGCAAACCTGATAGTGCTTGACTAACCTGCTTAGAAAATCTTTAGCACACTAAAAGTGGGGCCAACATGACATTTGAAGCCAAGATTCTTGCTAATACTTTGTACGTGAAGGGGATAGTCAGCAGGTATAGGGTCACTCCAGTTTATGGGCTAATGCTAGGGGGTTCAGTCGTTAATGTATTGTGAAATGCAAAAAAAAAAAAAAGTAGTAATGAGCATGTCCATCATAATTTGCCAAAAGGATCTCTTTAGATTGCATTTAGATTGCCGGATAAATGCATATCTTCACATTTGAGAAGCTGAATTCAGGAAATGTTTGGAACTATTGTATAATAGGAATAGCACCTATTATCGCTTTTGATGTTAGTTATTTTCCTTACCTTCATTATCAATAATTTCCCTTCTTTATGCTACAAAAGTGGGTAAAGTAGTTATTTGCATTTGAAGTAGGTCACATTTTAAAATTAAAAAAGTTGCTCTGGCGTGTTATACATGCCTAATTGTGGCTGTCTTTTTGTGCGTGCGTGTGTGTGTGTGCGTGTGCGTGCGTGTACGGGCTTTTCATGTAAGATCAGAGGGAGTGACTTGGCTGTGACAGCTAGCGAGGAGACGTCCAGGGTGACATCTTCCAGAGATGACTCGCTTTCTTGTCTGCTCATTTAAAGCAGAGAATTTAAAAGTTTGTTTAGAAGACAAACCCTATCGGAGGGCAAAGCACTTTTCTGGTTGTGTAACAAAATGTCACATTTTTGTTTTCTACCTTGGACTTTGTGGTGTGAAGTCTGTAGAAATTGTTAGGCAAGAAAAGGAAAATAAAATGTCAGAGGCAGCCAGTTACCTGTGTGTGTGTGTGTTTGTGTGTTGCGGGTGGTGTATTTTTGTCGGCTTGGCTTGCAAATGTCCATGTGTCTTGTGATGTTTTCCTCAGTCCCGTCTTATCTGATTATGTTGTTTTTTTTGTTTTTTGTTTTTTTTATCTGTGCGGCTGGCAGGAGGAGTGCTACATTTTCATCCAGATAACGTGTGCAGCGAGGATCGGGACAAAGTAAGTATGAAACATGACCACCGCCTGTTTTCCTTGCTCTTTTTCTGGTTTAAATAGAATTTGTATTTCATTGTGCTCTCTTTCTTATTCATCCTCTCTCTTGTTGTTCTCACTTTTTTTTTCCTCTAACCGACCATTTGTGGTTTCCTCTCCTCCTTCACCTCTGTGTCCAGATGGAAGACAGCCCAAGCCCAAAAAGGCAGCGTCTTTCCCAGCAGTCCATGTTAGATTTAAACTCCGCCCCACCCTCAACTCCTTCCTCTCCCATTCGCCCCTGGGAGCTGCCGCCGAGTCGCAGACCACACCCCCACTACATGCCAGAGCGATGCCACACACCCCTTCGAAACCGTCGCAGGTTTGTGTCTGACACAAATGCATACAAACAGACTTCATTAATAAATTTCATTTTTCAGCCTGTAAATGTAATGACTTATGACAGATTGGAGATCTGGCAATCTAGGTTTTGTGTGTTCACATTTTCTCTAACCAAACCTTAAGTTGTTTATTGAATAAGAACTGAAAGAATTATGACAACAGCATTATTGCGCTTCTTAGAATTTGTCTGTATTAATATTTATTATGCTCAGTTTTTGTAGTGGCAGCTGGCAACTTATTTTTTGTGGCATATTAGTGTCTGTGTTCTATGTGAATGGAATAAATTTTAGTATTTTTTGTCTTCTCATATTCTAGTATAATCAAATTAATCAGATGTGTTAAATCAGGAAGGTCTATTGAGGTTACAAAAACAAAATACTTGAATGTATTAAGGTATCAGATACACAGCAATTTGCTCTGATGCATTGCAATCTGCACGCATTTGTGAATTTTCACTTGTTATAGTGTATTTGGCTGTTTGTCTGAATGTTAGAATTGATTTAAATATCTGAATGAAAAATTCCATTTCAGAAAGCTTAATAACTTGAATACTAATCTGCCTGTTGAGTGGTTTTGACTCTTATTTGGTTAAATGAATTAGGAATTAAAGTTTTAGTCAGGAATTTAGTCATGTTGCCATAGGTGGCTTATCAGGTGTCTTTCATGATGCAAATGTCAACATAACTCCTTCTGCCTCTTCTTTAGTTTTTCCTTCTTTCTTCCACCTCAGCCCTCCAATGAGACGTCAGCGTGGCCGGAGAGACCGTCTGACCCGACACCACCACCACCACGCCCACAACAACAACAACCATCACCACTACAACAGCAACAACAATCACCACCACCACCATCACCCCAATGCCCACCATCATCATCACCACCACCACCTGCACTCCCACAACGGCCCTTCACCTGGCCATCAGGATGAAAACTACCGCCATCCAGCTCCTCCACAGGGCTACCCACCCTATAACCAGCAGCCTCCCCGAGGGCCTGGGGCAGGGCCCGGGCCTGAAGAACGCCCTGGGTACCATCCTCCAAATCCCTCCCCGAGGCCTCTTCACCAGTCTCCAAACCTTTCTCCCAGGCTTCTGCACCCTGCAGCTCATCCACAGCACCCACACGCCCACCCTTCCCAGCAACAGAGCAGTGTGGTGCTGGATCTTCATGAGCAGGTGGGTTCAAAGCAGACGATGTGACATGTTTTAGGAAAGAAAAATAATTGAATTGCTGTTAACTGAATCATTTTCTGTGCTTTTGTCTCTTTTTGTTTTTTAACTCTGCTTAAGATTGAGAGATAGGTGCAAATAATACTCTAAGATGCAAACAAGTCAATGTGAAAATGAAAGCCTATCACTCGTGGGTGTAAAAACTTATTTATGGCTGTAGATGGAGACTAATGAGTAATATAATTTTGTTTTGATCATACAGGTAAAAGGTTAATGCAGGATAGTCTGTTAATATATCTGGCTTGTTTGTGTGTTTTATTCATCTCTACATGCATGCATACATAATCTTTACATAAATCGATACATATATTTTAATGCACATATCCAGCAGTCTTAAAGTAAGCATTTTGAACTTGTCTCTAGAAAAGAAAACATAATGAACAATGGATTTAATGAAAACACAAGAAAAAAAATGGAATAACGAGTTTTCAGCTGCAGGGAAATGCAGACCTCAGGGTTATCATCTGCTTGATTTGTGCTCCACAACAAGTATAAATCTGTGGCGCTAGCAGTGATCCATGAAGTTTTAAAATTTGTTATTTACAACTCGGACAATGTGCATTAAGTCTGCTAACTCCAGCTATCCAGCTTTTAATTAAAATTTACAGCCATAAAGTGGCAGACCTTTTTTCTGCTGATCTCCATATTTAGGGTTCGGCTCCAGTCTCGTATCCTGTGACTCCACCGGGAGCGCCACCAGGCCTGCCACCTCGCTCTGCCCCACAGCAGATCCCAGCATGCTCTGTGGTCTTCAGTGGTCAACACTATCCTGTGTGCAGCGTCCCTCCTCCCGTGAGTGTTTTTGCTTTTTTGCACATTTTTGGTGATTTTCTTTTTTTTTTTTTTTTTTTAACCTTATGGTGAAATGGGGAGAATAGTGACAGTTTCTTAAGGGAGAAACTGCTAAACTGAATATCTGAGCTGAATATCATTTCATCCGAGACTCAAGGTAGAAAATAATACTAATTTAAAAAAAGTTTGGCTACAAGAAAAAGAAAATATAAAAAAGATTATATTAAATGAGGAATACAAGAATATGTTTGTTAAAAAGATAAAGTCTAGAGAAAAGATGGCCTTTAGTATTTTGTTTTCTTTACATGCAAGTTATTTTTATGGCAATTCTGAGAATTTTGTGGCTGATGTTCTGGGAAAACTGCAAATAATTACCTGAAGGAGGTAATAAAAAAAAAATAAAAAAAATAAATAGTACCGTATTTTTTGGACCATAAGGCGCACCGGATTAAAAGGCGCATTAGGCAAAACAAAACAGTCAGATAACTCAAACTTTACTCAACTCATTCTTCTTGCTTCCTCTTTTCCGTACCATTGATTCATTAATGTTGAATTCTCTCGCAGCTGCTCTATTCCCATGTTGTTGCAGTATATTAATGACTAATCTCGTATTGTGGATGAATAATCTCCTGACTGAAGTTTGGTCCCTTTACAGCATCCTGCCATGCGATTGCATTTGTCCCCAACCATCCGGAACCCTCACGTTTATTGAGTCACTGCTGTTTAGTTTCATGTTTTTTATTTATATTGGAAGTGAAAGCAGAGCTGTACATTTTAATTATTTCAGAAATCTCTCAGTCAGATCATGGTATATCATGTTTAGGTGGAAACTAGCGAGCTCGCTTCTAACTCCATTAAATTTAATACATTCTGTTTTCATGGATGCCTTAATGTTAAACTTCATTGTTAACGCTGATCGTTTTATTAAAGATGAAAGAATTTAGACAGTTTTTAACTCTCAGTGATGTTGCAGCGTTCGTTTGACTTTGGGACCTGAAGCAGACGGAGTTTTGGACCCAGATTACTCCGCGAGGCTCCTGACTACGGTAGTCGTAATGCTCCGACAATCCATCAAGCGGGTGGCTTCGTAGCTTACCAAAGTCGTACTAAAACATTTTTGACAGATTTTTGAGCGTTGTGTATCTCAGTAAGCAGAACCAGAATTCATACATAAGGCGCCCTGTCGATTTTTGAGAAAATTAAAGGTCTTTAAGTGCGCCTTATAGTGCGAAAAAAAGGGTAGTAGTTTTGATCCCACGCATGGTCAGAGGGATTTCTGAATTTTTCCGTGAAGTATGAACAAAAGCATACAAAAGTATTATCAATTTATGCATACATTTTATGCATGCATGATTTGCACACAAAAAATCTATGCTCTTCAGAAGTGTTTGTTCAGATGTGTTTTTTAGAGAGACTTTCTCTTGGCAACCCATGCTTGTTCTTTCCTTTTCTAATTAACCAACAAACAGCCAAAACTTCTGCTTTTAAAGAGCCGATCATAATTTGTTGATGTTCATTTAATCAAGTGCATTTGATTAGCACCAGCTGGCATCTGCGTCACTGCCTAATTTGGAAGTGGCAAAGGTGTACTTACTTATTCACAGGACTGTATTTCATTTTTTGTTTTGGAATTAAGTTATAGGTGTAAATAAGCATTTTATCGACATGAATTCAAATCATGTCTGTTAAATGTTACTTAATCTTCTTCTGTTATATTTATTTATTTATTTATTTAAGAAATCCTTTTTGTAAACATACTTTAACAAGTGAAACTTTTCTGTGTTTCTGCTAGGTCCTTCAGACTTGTTCTGTGCAGCACTTACCGATGCCCTACCCATTCCCATCACTGTTGTCCAGTGATCCGGCCTTCCTGCTCCCCCCACCTCATCTCACCCATACCCCCACACATCTTTCCCACCATCCACCTCATTTGCCTCAGCCTGGACAGTTTGGACCATATCCAGCACAGCAGGCCCGTTCGGTGAGTGGGAAACCTTTTGATAACTTGGTATCAAATACAGCTTTTGTATTAGGTGTTTTAATTTAAGCTAGTAGTTAGTCACAGTCGAGATCTTTCTGGGAAGCTTTCAAAATTCCTCCTGGAATTTCAAAAACTGTAAACTTTATAAAAACGTCTTACGAAGTTCAAGCTAAATGGGTGATGCATATTTTAAACACTAGAGTTGAAGCAGTTTGTGGTATTCTTGAGTTTTAGTAACAAATGAGTATATGTACTGAAACTGTGGTATTGACAGCTCTTTTGTGCACATTTTGTCTTTGCACAGCTTTAATCTAACACTTTATTTAATTTGCATTGGCTACATGTTAAAGCAGCTGCCAATTAACTGATTTAAAAAACGATTTCAGAGATAATTCAATTGGGGTTTTTTTTCTGAATTCAGTTATTTCTTTTCTTTATCCCTTTTTAAAACACTTGCTTTGTATTTCAAAGGTTGAAACTTTCTTTCTTAATCCCATTCATTAATTAAATTTATTAAGTGGTTAAGTTGCTTCTTATGCTGTAATGACAGGAAAAATCCTGGGCAATATCACCTATATGTTTTGAATTTTAACATTTTGTCCTTGATCTCCTCAGCCGTTACAGAGGATAGAGAATGATGTTGAGCTGCTTGGTGAGCATCTGTCTTTGGGTGCTGGGCTTCACTATCCTCCTGCCACCCACCCTGCACTCACCCCACACTCCACACAACTCCACTTCCTGTCCCATGACCCCCTGCCACAGGAATTCTTTGGAGTGGTGAGCATTTACAATAATTTATAAAATATGTTTATTTCGTCCCATGAAGTGTTATATAAAAAAAAAAAAAAAGTAATGCTGTGCAAATCATCTGACTTGTATTTGTTGTATCTCTCCACCTAGTCCTATCCAAACTTCATTCCTCGCCGTCTCCCAGGGCGACGGTACCGCTCCCAGCAGCTGCCACCTTCGCCTTACCACCCCAGCCTCTTGCCTTACTTCCTGTAAGTAGAACAGCGAATGAATTCACTTAAAATGATTTTTTTTTAAAAATTATCTTTAGACAAATATCCAGAGTGTATCAGAAAGAATAATCTGATTTCAAAAGATTATATTGTTTTTGAAGTAATGGACATAGAAGCTTGTGGTAAATTTTAAAATACATGGCTGAATATAAAGTTTTACGTTCAAAACCTCAGTGCGTCCCCCTCCAGGCAGACAGCATATGTCCACATGATAGTCAAAGTCTTCCTATACTTTTGTGACCATGTCTGGAGTCACTGCAGCCACTGCTGTTATGCTACTTACCTACAATCACGTGAAACTGATGACTTCCCTCTTTCTTACTGTATGTGTTTCAGTCAAGACCGGTGGACAGCTGCAGAATTAAAGGACTTTTAAATCGGCTCATTCTTTTTAATTTACCCTGCATATCATATATGACCTGATATTTATTGCTGGAATGTGAATATTTATTAGTGTGTTATTGATAAATATGTTAATTTTGCTTCGTGTTTAACAGAACTGAAGAACAAATCTTGTCCACACCCACAAGATAAAAGCAAATTAATAAAGTCAAGATATGAGATGCAGCCATTGAGACTTGAGCATGGTTACTGAAAATCCCCTTGAGGCTAAGGAACTAATACAGAGTTTATTTATTTAAACAAAGAATACAGTGACTGCAGTGCAGGCAGTGTATTGGTTAGATTTTACTGATCCCCTAATGAGTCTTCATCCAAACTGTGTTTAAGGTCAAGATGATATTTGTCATTTTTGCAGGTACTTTTCAATTTCCACTCCTGGATTTGACTGTTTGTGAGCCACCTTGACTTAATTTTCATTATTTTGTACTATACAGCCAAGCAGTGACAACAAAACTTATAACTTTATTGTAATGTGAAGTACAAAAAGTAACTTTGTATTGTGATGATTCAAGAGCTGAATTAACTACTATGTTATTAATGTTTTGGTTTGTGTGAAATCGCTCTTCTGTAGATCAATGCTGCCAGTCCAGCCAGGTCCTGCAATCAGTCTAGAGCTGGATGTCGATGATGGTGAAGTGGAAAATTATGAGGTTTGTTCTTGCCATTCTTTAGCATTTTGGTTATGCATTTCCGGGTGTGCAGGGTGGGGGGGAGACTCTAATTCTACTGTCGCTGATGTTTTCTCCCACAGGCTCTGCTGAACCTCGCTGAGCGCCTGGGAGAGGCTAAACTCCGAGGACTGACCAAGGGAGACATAGAACAGCTTCCTTCTTATCGATTTAATCCAAATAACCATCAGTCTGAGCAAACACTGTGAGTACTGCCTTTTAGAAACAATGCACTTGCTAATAATGGACAATTATCCTCATTATGATTTTTTTTATTTATTTATTTTTTCAGCTACTCAGGGTTGAGAATCTCATTGTGGACTTTTATCGATAACAGACTGTCTTAGTACATTTTATTTAGCATATTTATAGTTTTGAAAGCTTCTGAGGGCTTAACACACTGCTAATGTCGCCCATAAACTCTGTCTGATGGGGTTGGATACCATGAGAAATATGTTCAAATTCAAAATGTGCATATTTTTTAGTAAAGCGTACATCCAAGTGACCTTTTTCAAAATAATTTCCGCAGATACCCTAAGTTACTGGCCTAACTAAATCTGCCTGAATGCACTGTCTGTCATTTAGAAAGTGTCAAAAAGGTCTCTTCTTTTGCTGTACTTTGTGTGCTAATAGCTATCTCATTGCAGGTGTGTGGTATGTATGAGTGATTTTGAGTCGCGTCAACTGCTAAGAGTTTTGCCCTGCAGTCATGAGTTCCACGGAAAGTGCGTCGACAAGTGGCTGAGGGTACGTTTGTCCAGCATGAAGCCCACCAGCTTATGCTGATCTCTGTTACACACATACATTTATAGTTAGCCAAGACTTATTGCGCATTGTTTGGCAACAGATTCACATCACTGTTCACACATGGCATTAACATCAAAATAAGTGCTCACTCCATGTGGAAATTTGAGTCCTTTCAAGACACTTTAAGGGATGATCTGATAACCTAAACCAGATTTTGAGCTGGTCTCAGCCCCATAAGGTCACTTTGTTTTTCAAGTGAGCGTGAAATTGTGCCTGAGGCCTCATTATAAAAGACTGCCTGCTCATTGATGACCTCTGTGCAAGCATAACAGTGCGCTCATTTGTTGGCTCTCAAATGAGATACACAGTGCCTTTAATGTTTGTAAATGATAAAGACAGTTTATGAGTGTGTTAAACACCTTGGGTGATCTGGTTTGCCAGGAATGTATCAAAGAATAAGCAGAGTCTAATATTGTAGTGATTTCTTCTTCTAACATTCATTTCTGGCAAACTAGTATTGAAAATTGCATCGCTTTGGTCTCTGCAGAGAGAAGTGGCACACATAATTTTTTTGCAAATGAAGCAGGAAAGTGAGAGATGCTCACAGGTTGTCACTTGAGACACATGTGGTGATGGATTCTAATGTCAAGTGTAAATTAGAGCTTTCTAAATGTAATAACATCATTCGTGACCATGTGTGAACAGGGCAGAAGTGTTACATAACATACCTGGAAAAAACTTTTTGGAAGTTGCTGAAAGGCACAAACCTAATCAGTCCAAGCACACATGTATTAAGATATACAGACACCTCTTAATTATAGGATTCTAGTGAGAATCTCACTCTTCAAGAGATCTGATAAATAGCAGAAGCAAGTCTCAGTCCAAGTGTGTTGAAATGTTTCTAAATTCATCTCATCTGATTTACTGAAATCTGTGAACTCGCACTAACCCCAGGATACTACAGTCAGAAGGTGCTGAAGATTTCATAAACACGTGATTTCCCACTGAAAATGCTAAATGAGGCTCTTGAACACCAAGCTCTTGTTGATCATACCAGTCTTATGATTTAGAGGCACGCTGCACTGCACAAAGCCTCAGTGTAAATTGGGTTAAAAGGGTTACATATTGATTAAAAAATAAAATATCTAAGTGTGCGACCATGAAATCAGTATCCTGACTGAATATAAGGACCATCTCTCAAACCTAATTTGCCGTTTTCTCCCTCAGGCCAACAGGACGTGCCCCATTTGTCGAGCGGATGCCTCAGAGGTCCAGAGAGACTCGGAGTGACCACACGAGGGAGCCAGACACTCCTTAATGTCTGTCAGACACGTTCAGCACTGCCTGCTCTCTCTCACACACATACGCACACACACACTCTCACACCACAACCTTATATATTTGTGACCATAATCTTATGTTTGTGCAGCACTCTCTCTTCCTATTTTCTTTTCATTCTTTGCCAAAATGTTGCATCCCCTCGTACATGCAATGTCATTTTCATGGGATGACTTCCCCTCGCACTTTTCTACCATGCAAATGCACAGAAGTCCTCTAGTATCTCCCGCTGTAGTGTGTGTTCGTGTGTGCGCGTGCGGGCGCGTACACGTGCATGCACCACACCTGTGCAACTGTTGCTGGGCCCATTCTGTAATGCAGGGCTGTGTGTGTGTGTGTGTGTGTGCGTGAGAGAGAGTGTCAGAGAGAGTGTGAGTGTTGTTTTTTTTTTTTTGTTTTTTTTAACATCTCCTGAAGCATGTCTGAGTTTTCTGTTGAGAAAAGTAAACAACATGTGAGAGCTTTTTGCTCTCATGAGTGACTGACTTTACTTCCTGTTTGTATGTTTATGCACTGTCTGTATGCATACTATGTGTGTATGTATGTTATAGACTTAAACCTTTTCTCTAGTTTGACACTAAGGGTCCATGCTGCCACTATAGTTCTTGGTTGCCTATTTGTTCAGATTATTATTATTATTATTATTATTGTTATTATTATTAGGGTGATTATTATTATTATTATTATTATTATTATTATTATTATTAATGGTTATTTTCCTTCCTTGCAGTTACCTCATCATTCCGATTTCATTAAAAGCTTCACAGCACTACTTTGAAATTAAGCACATATATTTTTCTTTTCCTTTTTTTCTTGGCAAAAATAATTTTGTCTGTGACTTTGCAGTGGCACATGTTAAATATATATATATATATATATATAAAAAACTTGCTCTCTCTCTCTATATAAACTGTATAAATCTATGAATATCTGTATACCAAATAAAAGGCTTGATATGAACTTTTTAAATGTAGTAATTTGTATATTCTTTTTTTTCCTCCCCTTTATTTTTAACATTCAGCAGCAAAAATCATGTTTGGTTTGCTGGATTTCTAAACATGAAACTACAGACCGCTGCTGTGGATGACTCCCTTTTTTTCAGAAGGTGTAACAACTTTCAGGTGACCACTGGGTGGTGTAACTGCTCTTCAGACTACCATCCCCACCTCCCTTGAGAACTTGTCACAGTTATTGGGGCTGATCCAACGCTTCTCTGATGGCGTTCAAACTGATGATCAAGTGCCTAAAACCCTTTTGAACTCATGTTTAATTAAGTGAGAAGCCTCTTGACCTGGGGCTGATAAGTCCCCCCCATACTTTTTTTTTTTTTTTTAAATATATCATCTTCCTACAAATCTTCATTCAGTCCCTCTTTCTTACACTTCTTGTTAGACCTGCATCTTCTGATCTACAACCTCATGCTCTGCCTTTTTCTCTCGTTCCTAGCACTTTTGTCCTTCCTGTAATGACCTTGGTGATTCTCGTCCTCTCGACCGCTTCCTGCACTGCCCTGGTTTTCCTCTCTCCTTCAGTTGTGCTCACCACTTTTTTCCTCTCCACTGTCTTTTTACTTATGCATCTCCACCCACTCCTTTGACTTGCTTCTGCTGCAGTGAAGTGGAAATAAGGGGGTTTTGGTCTAAAACTACCTAGTTGCTCCCGTGGAGCGCATAATCTGCCTTGTCTCGTGTTCTCTTTGCCACTCAGCTATTGTTTCCTGCCCATGGTTGTATGAGGCAAGTTCACCAAATTTTAATGGCACATAAAGCCGTCTTAATATCAAAAACAATTCCCACAGCAATACCCACCCATGATAGTGCCATGATAGTACTCAGGTAGTACAAAATAGTCCTACAGTAGAACTTCAGTTGCCCAAGACCTCGGGTAAAAGTTCTGGTTTGAATGTCCACGTTTTTGCTTGGTTGGCTGCTCTCCGCTCACTCATGAGTGGCTGCCTTTTCTGTCCTGAGGATGTGCCCGGGTTGGCGACATGTTCTGGGCAGCCTGTTCTACTATGTCTGAGAAGATGATGAGTTTTCTTTAAGTCTGTCAGTCTTATATCAGAAGGGTAGTGAAAAAGAGGACATTGTTATACATGGAGCCTGTTTTTCTTTCCAATCAATTATCTACTAGAATAATAAAAATCTCTTTAGGTTGGGCTTTTTATTTCTACCTTGGTCCTAGAAATTATTATTAGTTTTTATAAGTATTATATTATTTAGTACCAAGAACAATCACTAGATTAACAGATGTGTGTGCAGTACATACTAACTGGCCACTTTCTTAGGTACAGCGTTCTAGTACTGGCCTGGATCCTCTTTTGCATTCAGAGCTGTTTTAAATCTTCATGGCAAAGATTCAACATTCACATCATGTTGTGGTGTGATGGTGGTGTGTGTGATCTGCTGCTGCTTTAAGCCATAGTGTGTTGTGGGTTCAGAGATACTCTTCTGCATACCTTGGTTGTTATAAGTGGTTGTTAGAATTACTCTTGCCTTCCTATCAGCTCAAAGCAGGATATTTTCTCTTATTGGCTGATTAAAGTTTTTTTTGTGTTAGAAGCATTTGTTCCTACCAACATGACTGAATGGTAAGCATGTGTATATATGTGCAACAACTACTTCACCGACAGCAAACGATATGTCATCAGAGTATTCCGGGTTTTACTGATTCGTGCTGATCCTAGACATTTTTTTTTATCTTTGGAGCCAAAACAAGGCTTTTTAAAAAATTTAAAATCAGACGCCACACCCTTTCTCTGAAAAACATAGGCAAGAGTTTTTCCTTGTGAGCAGCCAACATTTCTAATGTGCAAATCTAGAACTGTAGTTGTGTGTGTGTGCGTGTTTGTCGGTGAGACCCTGTGTTCTGAGGAGGCTGTCTCAAGCTGACAGGGTACATGGATTCTCCATCTTGCTTGTATATAAAAAGAAAATGAGATGCCTGCTTCAAGTACACCCACACCGATACCCACACACGTATACGTGTGTTTATGTATCTTCCTTTCTCCATTTTTTTTTTTTTTTTACATTTTCCTTGTTCAGCAGTGTGAGGGTTAAATGTGAACGTGTCAGCAGGTCAGGTTGTCCCCTGCCTGTCTCCCTGAGTGAAGTATGTGTGTGTAATATTTATTTTATAGGGATTTCCCTCTCGCCATGCTGGGTGGCTGCTGGCCATGTCATGTTCTGAGTTGTCAAAGGCCATCACTGTCACTCGTGGAAAATGAGATGTGGGTGTAAGAGAGAGACACATGAGACATGGACCCGACAGAAACAGAGACAGAATCATGTCTGCCATGTGTGCTTGGGTGTGGGAATAGCCCGGGTACTCGGGGCTCAGTGGAAGTGGCAGCATCAGGTAGAGGCTTTCGGTTTCATGCAGTTTGCAGGAGGAAAGGTGAGGTTTAAGGCTGAGTGCATCATATCCGTTCACGGGAGTCTCTGGTCGTCTTCCCACTCTGCCAGATGATTCCTTCTTAGGACACAGTGTGAAAAATAAAGTGGAGCAAATTCCATGAAAGCACTCTTTAATCTGTAAATGCTGCCATCACTATCTGTTGGCTTTTATGGTTTAGAAAAAACATTACAATATGTAGTAATTGTCCAGTTTTAGGAGTTCAGCTTCAATTCAATGGGCCATTTTTCACAGTTGGCAGTTTCATGGCCAGGTGAAGCCTTTTCTTTCATTATTTCATGTCAAATGAAGCAGATGTACCTGAAGATGATTCAGAGTATATCATATCTTTTCACCTTAAATGTGAGACCCAACGAGATGAGGGAGGCCATTATCAGGGTGAAGTAACAGTTAAGAGATGCCTTTATGAATGCAAATAAACAGTGTTTACAAGCAGTAACAGGAAGGCCACATTGAATTTTGCTCAGAAAACATCTATAAGAGCCTGCACAGCTCTGACTTTGGACAGATGAAACCAAGATTAATGCAAATTTGTGAAAAAAAAAAAACCCTCTTGAAATAAGGCTGAAAGTCTGCGCATCAATCACATCACGGTCACCTGATAAAAAAAAAAAATCCACTGTGCTGCAGAAGAAGGCAAAATGACAAAAAATGTGTCTTTGGCATAATAAATTCATTCTTGCATCCTCTGTTTTCATCTTCAAGGTTCTATCTCACTTCCAAACCTCCTCCTAACTCTAAAACTAAACCCCAGTAAGGACAAGCAAACCTTTATAAAGCAAAGATGTATTTGTTTCTCATCTTGATAGAAGTACACATGAGAAATCATGTAGAGAATCAGAGTGAATACATGTGCACACATAAATCAACAAAGCTGAACAGACACATAAAACACTTTAAATGCTGCAATGAATGTGACTGATGATCCAATACTCGAATCATAGTTTGATTTAGATGAGGGCAGCCATATTTTTCCCACTTTCTATTATTGTCACCTTCTCTGCCCTTTTGGTTATCATTTTAAAGCCTCCACGGTTTTGGTGTTACATCACTTTTCAGTGAGTTTTATATATATTTTTTAAAGGCTGAAAAGCAAATCTGATGCCAGCTGGCTTGACGATTTGTCTGGTGGTGACTTTTTTATTCTTGGGTTTATGTCTGCTCATTCCAGTATATCAAATAAGGACAGTTTATACAATTTATTACTGTGGTCAAGCAAAGGTTTTAAGGCATGGTTTGAGACAATGAAAATAGGAAAGTAGTGGCCTGTATCTCACACTGGGTGCAAACAGACAATATGAGTTACATATGTTACGTTCTGACACAGATGTTGACTTCAGTTTACCCCATGATCTAAAAGAGATGCACTTAAATATGCAAGTTTTACCTGCTGATAAGGTGATGCCATGTATGACCTATGCAACTCCTGTTTTTCCCTTCTGCTAAGTGAGGATGAAAATATGATAAGGGACAATAACACAGACTATTAAAACTCAGTTGTGTGCATGAAGGACCAGAGGCGGAGCCAGACATTTGAAACACCCGGGGCTTAGCCCTAAAGGGTAGTATGCATGTGTGTGTGTGTGTGTGTGTGTGTGTGTGTGTGTGTGTGTGGGGGGGGGGGTGTTAGAAATGACTGAAAGATTAATAGGCTCTGTTTTGAGTTTTGTTCAAAAAAGAATGACTTCATATAGGGAAAAATATATATCACATGTGCAGGACACCTTAAACTAGTTTTTTAATTAAGCAGCAAGGCAGAACAAAGTCGGGGCTGTATCAAGACACGAGGACTAAACCCCAATTCAACCAGACCAAGAACTGATCCGGAATTAAAACAGGACTACAACAGTTCAAAATCAGGACTACTGAGGACTTAACCAAGACAGAACCAGAATCAGAACTAGATGACAGTAGCACTAAAAATCATCATAGACCTGTACTACACTTGTTTTTTGAATTCTACCAAAGTCCACTATTTAGATTGAGAAAAGTTTATATAATTATTTAGCCTTGTTGTGCAAACAAGCCTGCATAACTTAATAAATGTAGAATTTGAAAAATAGCAAACCTAAAAAGAAACACTAGGTACAAGATACATGAGGACCTATGATACGGTGATACTCTTGGTAAACAACCATTTGACTAACATGTGTGTCTCACCTGCTCTTGTTCCATCTCTGTTCTGTCCTCATTCTCCATCTCCCTCTCTGTTCCTCTCTCTCCCTCTTTGTGCTGACAATCATCAAATATACAGTTGAAACCAGATATTTACACACTCTTCAGATCAAAACACAAACACTTTTTTAATTGTAATATCAAATCAGACTAAATGTTTATTTTTTTAGATTGATAAATATAAAAAACATATTTGTTAACTTTAAGAGTAAAGAGAGAAACTATCTGCATTTCTTAATTGCAAATGGCACCAAATTGTATTCAAAATTGAGCCACACTTATGGAGCTCCACGATTCTTTTTCTGGTGTTTTGGTTGACATCTCTTGATTTTCCCATTTCAAAGAAACAGGCTCTGAGTTTTGCCTTATATGCATCCACAGCTGTGCCACCAATTTACTCACATGGACTCTACTAACCTATCAGAAGCTTCTTCAGCTCAGAATGGAATCGTCTGGAGTTTTCTTATTAATTAACAATAAACTTAGTGTATATGTACTCCTAAATTTGATCAAAGTGATAAAAAATAGACAGCTCTGTCTCTCTTTATTCTGACATTTAACTAATTCAAAAGATATTTCAATATTTATCTAAAACAAAAGTTTACTCTAAATTGATGTTGTACAGTAAAAATGTTTTATGTTTTCTCCCTAAAGTGTATGTAAATATCTGGTTACAAATGTGAATATCCTGCTGTGTACTGAAATCCCTCTTGTTTTGCATAGAAATATACTGAACAACATACAAAGCATAATATATAAAATAACATTTACCTGAGTTTTTTCTTTGAAAGAACCCTCTAATGTCCATTCTTATATTTCAGTACATAACTGAAACCTATTTAGTCGGGGAGGGTAAGAACTGAAAATATGAAATAAACACACTAAGCTAAGACTCTCTAAAAAAATTGCATTTGTTCGGCTTTTCATTTCGCCATTTGTTGATTCACTTGAAGAGCAAGTAACGTAATATTGGTCAAGTGATCAGTTTGATATCAATCTTTCGTGATACACCGTCATATTTACATTATTTGTACGGTACGAATGATTTGCTTTGGTACCTGGTCAAACTTAAGCTCTCCTTAGTACGGCTTTCTCCGTTTCTCCAACAGCGCACTCACAGGCAGCAGCTGCCCCGCCCTCTCGCTCAGTCGCTTAGTGCCTGAGCTCGGATCATACCAATATCAGGGGGGATTCACGCACAGTCGTAAATTCCCACAGTGTGCACTATGTGCTTCGAATATTGTGTGTACTTTTTGTTTTATACAGTTGTCAGCCAGGCATCTAACTATGAAAAAATTACACTCCAAAAGACCCCGGGCTTCTGACAAAACAACCCGGGCTTAAGCCCAGTAAGCCACCCCCACGCTCCGCCCCTGTGAAGGACATGGGTTATTTAATCTATGATCTTCAGTATATTGTGAGTATGTCTGCTTTCTGGAACGCCTGGCAAAAACATTAATTTGGATTCAAGGATTGAACTATAAAAATGTGTTCAGTGTGAGTTCACCCTAACTCCAGAAGCCACATTTCACACAAATGTAAGAGAAGCAGAAAAGATAAAGAGGTATCTAAAAGGTCAAAGTCAACTTCAAAGTGATATCATGGAAGAACACAATCATTCAGAAGCTACACTCCTTCAGTCCTGTAAGCTGGGTGAGGTCCAAGTAGACACGACAGATTCAGCACCCTTGTTATGCCACAGTCTAATCAACCTCACAGAGACTGCTGGACATCAAAATCCTTGGCCTTCTATGATGCAGAATATCTCCCCTCTCAGACTCCGACCTCCTGGCAGTACAAATTGTTTTGACCAAATCTGGGCTCCAGTGTTAACTTCACTTACAGAAACCGAAAGGGAAAGACCTTGACTGCAAACATTTAACATTCAAGCCAAATAGAGGTGGTGCTTACAAGAGGAATGTTAACAGCCCTGACCAAGCAGCTAGTGAAGAAAATGGAATATGAGCCAGTCATTGCCAAACTTGTGACCTCCTTTCTTTAGGCGCTAGAAGACTCTGTGGCTCTTCAGTGGGAAGTGGTAAGAAGTGGTAGCTAAGCCACAGCTTCTCCCTTGTCTTGATCCTTACCATTTATATGGAGCCTCAGGAACCTTCTCCCTCTCTGGAAAATAAAGTCTCTCTGGGTTATCACATCAATACTGTTTTCCAGGCTCAGCGATGTGCACCTGCTTCCTACACAGTGATATTTGTAGCTCCCAGTCAAAGAACTCCATCAAACCTGATACCAGCAGTGCCAAGAGGCAACCACATTATGCTGAAGTGTCTCCTTAATCCTCCACTATTGGATCTCACATCAGCCCCTTTTCACCTGCTTTCAACTCTTAGTGCATCCAAGCATTGAGTCCTTTATGATTTTCATCTTCTGTCTGGTGGGTATGCTTTGGACCCCTAAAGGGAAAGGCTGAATTTAAGCTAAGTGCAGCTCTCAAATTAGGGTGAGCCTAAGCCTTACTGTGCGTTCTGCAACATTAAAGAACATTACCTGAGCTCATGTTCAGAGTTCAAGAAGCGTTAGCAAGATTTTGAAGTGGATCCACGATTGATGATGGTTTCAGATCAACTACCGGCCCCAAGCTTCATTTTATAGTGCCACATGAACTCGTGACAGCTCGAGGCATACAGAGTGACTCCAATGACCGGGTCGCCTGCAGAAGGTCATACTTGTTTGAGGTTCTAGTTTGCTATAGGGGTTGAACCTTAGAGACATATGCTGTACTCTGATTGCTCTGAGATAGCATTATTCTGCCACAGGCTTCAAAGATGACCAGTAAACGGTTACAATAATGTAATAGACAGGCTGATGGTCATTTTACCCAGAGCTGCAGCTGCTGTCTATCCCCACCACAAGAGAAGATAAATACATTTATTCACCATTGGTGCTAAACTGCTTTCTCCCCTAGGCCATTCGGACTGTTAACAAACACTACCCGCCCACACCCCACACCCCACCCCTGCCCACCCACCTCACCAATCTGAGCCATGGTCTGAGTAACCCCCATCACTCAGGCAACTCACACGGACTATTCAGACCAAGACTTTTTTCTTTGTACTACTTCCAAGCACTTTGCAGCTTGTTCTCTAATGTGTGGCTTGCTCTATTTCTCTTTTAGCACAGAGTATGAGGTGGAATCAGTGGGAAAGAAAATGCTGGTTTCTTGCTTTTCTGTCTTCTTGTGTGTCTTTTCACCTGCATGTGTGTGTGTGTGTGTGTGTGTAGCTTTGCAAACATGTTAGTCTTTGTTTACTGACATGTCATTTCAGGTCAAAGTGTTGGCTACAGGCTGGGAAGCAGCTTGACTAAGGAGTGCTGAAGTCAGAGAGATTGAGTCATAATGATGTAACACTGTATGGGGTTCAAAACACACACACACGCACGCACACACACACACACAATTTTGGCCCTTGTGCTTCTACATCTCAAAAAGAAATCTGATTTTGAAAAAGTTTAATTTTTTTCTAATTTAATTCAAAAATCTAAACTTTCATGTTCTGTATTCATTACACATGAAATGAAATACTTCAAGGCTTTTGATGATTATGGGTTAAAACTCAAAAACAAATCCGATATCCAGTATACAAGATTATTAGATCAATCAAAAATGATTCAAAAAGAATTTATTACATAGAATGGTGTATTGGGTCAGGTGAGTTGGTTAGTCAAGCAAAGTTATGATGTGGTCAGCAACTATTTTTGTGGTTGCAGACATTTTCTAAGTCCTGCTAGAAAAGGAAATCACCATCTGTCCGTCTTCTGGGTTGCAGATGGAAACATGAAGTGCTCTAAAATCTCCTGGTAGATGGCTGCATTTACTTTGGACTCAATAAAATACAGTAGGCCAACTACCACCAACACCAGGCACTCCAAATCATCGCAGACTGCTGAAACTTCATTACACTTTGAGCCTCTCTGCTCTTCCTCCATACTCTAGGACATTGATTTCTAAATGAAATGCAAAATGTATTTCCTACTGAAAATGGCTTTGGACCACCGAGCAGTTCTTTTCATCCTTAGCCAGGACACTTGTAACACTGTCTCTGGTTCAGGACCAGCTTGATATCAGAAACGAATGGTTGTATCTCCTTTCCTGAAGACGTCTGTGCGTAGTGGCTCCATCCTCAGTCAACTCCTTGTGAAGTTCTGGGATCGACCTTTCTTGATAATCCTCTCAGGCTGTGGTCAGGAGTTAAGATCTTGGGCTTAGAAGCGGTTTTTCAGCAGGCACACTAAGAAAAAATTGACAGGGATTTTCCGCTGAGCAACAGTATTTACTGCAGTCCTACTTAAAGCTGATGGCAGTTATTTTCAGATGGTGAATTTAAATGTATGGGAATGCTAAAGCATTCTGATTGGCACATTAATTTCAGACTTATTTTTCATTGGTGGATTGGTGGTTCAAATCTGGGTAGCTGGAGGCAGTTGATTAATTTTGGAATCATCTTTTCTGACTGGATGATTTGAACTGAAACCATTTACCTGTCTGTAGTGGTTTCTCCCACATTTCAACTCATCTAAACTATTTTAATGTCTCTGTTTTTAGTCTGTATAGTTTATTTTCCCACTAACACAAAGTCTTAAAATAAAACCAACAAAACAGCTCAAGATTAAAAACTATTTTACCTGTTCATTTGATGCCAGTTCCCCACTTTCTCTGTCTGTCACTCACTCACTGATACTCACACACACAGACACCAGTTTTAGTTACTCTTGTTAATATGCTAACAGTAAGAATGAGTTAAGTTTTCTTAAAAAATAATAACACTAACATTTTATGTTAACAACACTTACTGGACTTGCGGAGGTATTGTGAGAACCCTAAGAGAGTTTTGAGTTTTTGAAAGAAGCCTTTTTTTCGTCTTCTTCTTTTTCTTATGGATTTTAAGGTCTTCAGACTTCTCTGTGACACTGTTAACAGATACAACTAACTGGGACACGGATGGAGTTTCAGAAGGAGTTTCCTCTCAGGGAACATCAGTCACTGGCAGACTTTCAGAAGAAGGTTCTTCAACTGGTGGAACATTAGGCATTGGCAGGTTTTCAGAAGCAGGTTCTTCACTTGGAAGAACATTGTACATCTGCAGGCTTTCAGAATGAGGTTCTTCAGTTCCTAGTATCATAACCCCTACAAACAAAGAACCATAATGCTGCCCTGCTGGCTTTAGTCAGGACTTGACTGCAGCAGCATCCTTTTCACGCTCCAGCTTTGACCTATGCTATAGACTCATGTGTTAAGCTGCACGCTGTATGCCCCAGATAATCCAGTCACATCTGGTTCTTTACGGTGTGGTCAGCAGAGCTGCACTGAAATGTTTACATAGAGAGATGACAGGAGGTCATATGCTTTTAGTCCTGTGTTTCATTTACCTCCCATTCCATTTGTTTGGGATTGCACTTTGCAAACAGAAAACAGTGCTGTGCACCTGTAACATATGGAATATAAGCTTCTCTTTCTGGCCCGCAGTAAAGATGATGTGAAAAGCTCAGTGTTGCTCTATTTTTACACTGCCTTGAACACACTGAGACTGATAAGCTTGCTTTAAAATTTAATCCACATACCTACAAGTATGCTCCAAAGGCACATCACCAGTATTTGCAAAAACTCTAATTGTGTCCAGTATAATAGACTTTGATAAATAGTAGCTTAGCATTCGTATAAGAACAGTATCCAATGCGGTATATGAGGCTGAAAATTCATCCATATATTCATGGTTTAATCCTTGGGCTCTCACAGATACCCCGCTTCCTTTAGTACATGGTAGAGCTTCACAGGTGCTCAATAGAAGTTTGGGGATATGCTCCAAGGTTGCAGCCTCCAAAGCACTTAACTGAGTTCTGCCCAGATAAGATCCATGTAATACTTCTGACATTTTTCTCCTGCCACCAGGGAGCTCATTAGAGGTTATACGCTGTTTGATTCAATGAAGACTAGAGGAGAAAAAAATGAAGGTAAAAAGGTAAGCAGGCACATGAATGGTTCACTAGCATATACAGTTAGAAAAAGACATAGATTGAGGGCTACTGATGAGGGTAAGAAACACAAGATATAGGCAATGACTTCCTCCTCTCACTACACATCCACTTTGTCCTATCATACTGATTCTGTCCCACTGGAACAATGTGATGACCAAGCATGACAGGCTTTAAGAGTGGTCTCATCTCATGCTGTCAGGCTGAGACAAAAATATTCCCTTGTGAGCTGAATTTATGAGACCTTTAATGCAGCAGGGGAATATGCCTCTTAACCTCGGAACACTGCTAGTGACTCTGCTGCCTGGAGGCAAGAAACAAACTGTAAAATAATGGGGATGCTAGTCAGTAGGCTCAATTATAAAGCGCACAATGATGCAGCTTTTGGGGAATAGATGCACTTAATGTGAGTTTGCTGCAACCACAAGGGTTTTAAAGTTAAATGCATGACTTGTTTGGGAAAGAAACATGTTTATGTTTTTGTTCAGTTTCTTAGCTGTTTATGACTTACAGCAATTTTTATACACACTAAAATACATCATTTTAATTATAAAGATTGTTTCAATACTTAAATGAAAAATAATTTGCAGTCAACGACTGCCTGAAATCTAGAACCCATGGACATTACCAAAATTTTTTTATTTCCTCCCTTAAGATGCTCTGCTGGGTCTTCACTGTACAGTCGATATCATCAGTTACAGCTTGTTTGTGGGTCTCTCTGCATTCATTGTATTTAATAACTTAAAAGCATACTCTGTTGGGTTAAGATCAGGTGACTGACTTGGCCACTGGAAAATATCTTGTGTCTTTGCCTTGAGAAACTCTCAGATAGCTTTGTGCCGTATGCTTTGGGTCATTATCCGTTGCACCGTGACGCTCTGTCTTCAGTTTATCTGAATCTGAGCAGATAGCGCAGTACACTTCAGAATTCATCCTGCTGCTTCTATCAGAAGTCACATCATCAATAGTGACCTGGTTCCACTGGCAGCCATACAGGCCCGTGCCATAACATTGGCTCCACCATGTTAGGCAGATAGTGTGGGAAGCTTCGGATCATACTGTTTATCTCCTTCTCCGTGCTTCTTGTTCTTCTGCCTGTCATTCTGGTACATCAGATGATCTTAGTTTCAATGTCCAAAGAATTGCTTTGTTATTGTCTCAGAACTGTGTGTTCTTGAGTGTAACCAGTGGTTTGCACCTTGTTGTAAACCCTCTGTATATCCATTCATGAAGGCGTCTCCTGATTGTTGGATTTTTCTTATTCATGGAACTAATTATGTTGCTGTTGTTGTTGTTGTTGTTTTTACATGAAATTATAATGTGAAACATATATATGTTTTAACTTTCAAGAGGCTATTGGACAACTTATTATTAGCATCAGTAGCGGTTTTAGATACGGGGTGGCATCGTGGTGGGGGGCGGCATCACGGGCATCGGCCAAAAAAAAAAATAAAAAATGCTCGTACTCATGCTGGCATACGCACCGATCGGTTTTCTATCGCCCGTTTGCTGGGAGTAAGGGCGCCCTTCGTTTGCGAGGTGCGCCTGCTGCTTGCGGCGCAGGGAGGAGAGGGCGGGGCGGAGGGGAGCAGCATCTAATAACCAACTCGCAAAATAAAACAAAATAAAAACAAAACAACAAACACGAAAACACCAGACATCATGATACAGACTTATAATTTGCACCGATGTTTTTTCGAAATTCTATACGCGAAAAGTGAGCGCGAGAGCGCGGTGCGCCTGCTCGCTGCTGAAGTCAAAGTAAACTTTATTGTCAACTCCGCTACATACAATCCAGTATATAGAGAGACGAGATGACGAGGCTCCGGTTACAGCAGTGCAAGTAAACAAACAATATATATAAGAAGAGTAAGAAAATAAATATACACTATAGGACCAGGGGTAAAGGGATCAATGACAATTTAAAATTTACAGTTTGATGATTTAAAGTCTCACACACAACCCGTCGAAAGGGGAGGGGGGCCCTGCTGCTTCCAAATAGAGCACATTTCATTTATAATGTTGTAAATCCAAGCCCATTATGTATTCATGATTTGAATCCTGGGTTGTGTGAAATCTCAGAAATGCACCCTAGACAAAGTGAATCTGTGAACTAAGGTGTAGGTCTGTTAGGTTATCTTGTGGTGATCCTCGGGTTGAGGGATGGGTGTTCATACTGGAGTGCAAAATGAAAACCAATGGAAGATGGACAAGAAAAGTTCAAAGCCATCAGGTCCTCAGTTTAGAAAAAAGAGAAAAGAAGAGGAAGAGAAACGAGCAAAAGATACAGGTAAGCAGATGTGTGATTGGATAATGACGGGTCATGTATCCTGAAACAATCAGAATCAGAATACTTTATTAATCCCTAAGGAAATTATGTGGGTTACAGTTGCTCCAAGAAGAAATGGTAAAACTAGCAACAGTAACAGACTAAACTCCAAACAATACAATATGTTACAGATTTTAATATTAATTAGTCATTGTCAATTGTTGATTTGTTCTGTTCTCATTGCATGACGAATTATGATGGCTGTTTGGTATCCGTTTGCATACTATGCATACTCTCTCTCTCTTCATACAGGGAGTGCAGAATTATTAGGCAAGTTGTATTTTTGAGGAATAATTTTATTATTGAACAACAACCATGTTCTCAATGAACCCAAAAAACTCATTAATATCAAAGCTGAATGTTTTTGGAAGTAGTTTTTAGTTTGTTTTTAGTTTTAGCTATTTTAGGGGGATATCTGTGTGTGCAGGTGACTATTACTGTGCATAATTATTAGGCAACTTAACAAAAAACAAATATATACACATTTCAATTATTTATTTTCACCAGTGAAACCAATATAACATCTCCACATTCACAAATATACGTTTCTGACATTCAAAAACAAAACAAAAACAAATCAGCGACCAATATAGCCACCTTTCTTTGCAAGGACACTCAAAAGCCTGCCATCCATGGATTCTGTCAGTGTTTTGATCTGTTCAGCAGCAACCACAGCCTCCCAGACACTGTTCAGAGAGGTGTACTGTTTTCCCTCCTTGTAAATCTCACATTTGATGATGGACCACAGGTTCTCAATGGGGTTCAGATCAGGTGAACAAGGAGGCCATGTCATTAGTTTTTCTTCTTTTATACCCTTTCTTGCCAGCCACGCTGTGGAGTACTTGGACGCGTGTGATGGAGCATTGTCCTGCATGAAAATCATGTTTTTCTTGAAGGATGCAGACTTCTTCCTGTACCACTGCTTGAAGAAGGTGTCTTCCAGAAACTGGCAGTAGGACTGGGAGTTGAGCTTGACTCCATCCTCAACCCGAAAAGGCCCCACAAGCTCATCTTTGATGATACCAGCCCAAACCAGTACTCCACCTCCACCTTGCTGGCGTCTGAGTCGGACTGGAGCTCTCTGCCCTTTACCAATCCAGCCACGGGCCCATCCATCTGGCCCATCAAGACTCACTCTCATTTCATCAGTCCATAAAACCTTAGAAAAATCAGTCTTGAGATATTTCTTGGCCCAGTCTTGACGTTTCAGCTTGTGTGTCTTGTTCAGTGGTGGTCGTCTTTCAGCCTTTCTTACCTTGGCCATGTCTCTGAGTATTGCACACCTTGTGCTTTTGGGCACTCCAGTGATGTTGCAGCTCTGAAATATGGCCAAACTGGTGGCAAGTGGCATCTTGGCAGCTGCACGCTTGACTTTTCTCAGTTCATGGGCAGTTATTTTGCGCCTTGGTTTTTCCACACGCTTCTTGCGACCCTGTTGACTATTTTGAATGAAACGCTTGATTGTTCGATGATCACGCTTCAGAAGCTTTGCAATTTTGAGACTGCTGCATCCCTCTGCAAGATATCTCACTATTTTTGACTTTTCTGAGCCTGTCAAGTCCTTCTTTTGACCCATTTTGCCAAAGGAAAGGAAGTTGCCTAATAATTATGCACACCTGATGTAGGGTGTTGATGTCATTAGACCACACCCCTTCTCATTACAGAGATGCACATCATCTAATATGCTTAATTGGTAGTAGGCTTTCGAGCCTACACAGCTTGGAGTAAGACAACAAGCATGAAGAGGATGATGTGGACAAAATACTCATTTGCCTAATAATTCTGCACTCCCTGTATGTGTGTCTGTGTACAACAGTTTTATGTTAATGTACAGTGTCAGAGGGAGTGTTCGCCCAGGGCACCAAACAGGCTAGGACCGCCACTGATTAGCATCACCTTCCTGGCAGGCAAAATTCAGACTAAATCAGGCTAAATAAATACACTTTTTTGCAGTGTATTTTGGATGTAGGGTTTATTGTTGTTCATCCTGTTTTTATCAACTGACTTTTGACCTCTAAAAAGGTGAATTAAAAAAAAAAATCATTATGAGGAAATCAATGTGATGTTAGGGGAAGCCAAAAAGACTAAAGAATTTTTAAAATCTGTGAAAATATCTGGTAATAATATGACTTAAATACTAGAGATATGTACAATTTGCATTTAATTCCTCCAAAATCACAACAGTGGGCTTTTAAGAGAAATCTAAGAAGGTTTTTACAGGCGTTATTTGTGAGATGTAAAAGCTTTTACCACAATCACGTCTATTTGTGTGTTTGTATGTGGATGCATGTGATAATGTTCATCTCCCATCTATCAGTTACACTATGCACAAAGCAAGACTAAGGTGAACAAAGATTTTTATCCTTTAAATGTACATGAGTGTTTGCTGGTAGGCTCTTCAGAACCACAGCAATCCCAGCAGTGAGCTCTAAGTAGCCCTGATTAAATCTGGCCTCCCTCTGCTCCTCTCCATTGCTTTTAGGATGCAGAGATAATGTTCATTAGCAGCGACGGGTGGGGATTTTGGGAGGCGGATGCTCGTGTGTTGCTCATGTGTGGCAATAATGGGGTCTGATGGGAGGTTAATGCTATTTGGTTGAATATGAAGTTGTGACTATTATGTTGTATGGATGTTACTAGAGCACTAAAAATTCCACCAAAATTCTAAATTCTAAACACTGGGGGACGTGTGCCACAACAAGTCCACGGAGGCTCGAGACGATGCACTGCCAGACACCACAGCACACTGCAGGAGGTCCTGTAGCCATACTTTGACTGATCAAAGCTGCTTTGGTGTGTCTTTCGGTCTCTGGTGTTGCCAGGAAACCTTATAGAGACACAGACTATGAAGCCACAATGAATCAGTTATTACACTTACTGTTACTGTTCAAATTAAGAAAAAATAAGTAACGCTTAGCAAATGCTTGATTTAATGCAGGCTGTATCATGGATTTCCGAGGCACACCGTTAAAAAGTGCCACTACCAAATCACTTTATGTGATTAGTCCACTTAGCTAATCACTTAAGGAACATTAACTCACAGTTTCTTCATATATAAATGGATGTACAATGAAATTAGCAGGATTAGGTACTAAAAACTTTATTGTAAGATTATTTATTTGCTAAGCTTTTTTTTTTTTTTTTAAAGTTCGATACATTTTTTTTTTCCAAAAATATGAGTTTATTCCTTCTATCAAACTTCTCACCAGATGCATAGATTTCCACAGTAAACACGAGTATGTATTTATACTCACACTCTGGAGACTGGTCTGCATCCTCATTTTGACTGTGGACCATTTGCGTACAGTGAATTTAAGAACCCTGTTTGAGATGATCTGAGCTTTGTGACAAGGTGGGTTATTCTGCTGGAAGCAGCCATCAGAAGATGGGTACTTGGGTAGGCTGTGTTGTTTAAAAATGTTCAGCTGGTGCCACATCATTATACAACCACCAGCAGCAGCCTGCACTGCTGATATAAGGCAGGACAGATCCATGCTTTCATCTTGTTTATACCAAATTCTGACCCTAACATCTGAATGTTGCAGCATAAATTGATACTCATCAGGTGAAGCAATGTTTCTCCAATCATCTATTGTCCATTTTTCCTCTTCTAGCTGGCAGGAGTGGTTGACCGGTGTGTGGTCTTCAGCTGCTGAAGCCCATCTGCTGCAAAGTTCAAAATGTTGTGCATTAAGAGATGCTCTTCTGCATACCTTGGTTGACTCTTTATGTTACTGTTGCCTTCCTATCAGCTCAAAGCAGTCTGGCCATTATTCTGTGCCATTCATCCAGATAACTGCCAATTACCATTATCTGTAAACTCTAGATATGATTGTGTGGGTAAAAAAATCCAAGTAGATAATCAGTTTCTGTAATGCTCAGACCAGCTCCTCTGGCAACAACAACATGCCTAAACTAAAAGTTGCTGTTCAACTTTACCTAATAAAGAAGCCAGAGCACTCTCTATTGAAGCAAAAATAATTTTAAATTAATTCATGTATGAAGTAAGTGTGAAAATTCTTTGTCTGATGCTCAAATGATCGCATAACATGTCAGGAGCTGATAGCACATCTTGAGTTTTTTTTAATTCATACTATTTTTAAACCATTACTGTGTGAATTACATTAGTGATCTTTAAATATACTATTTTGAAAATTTCGCTGATGTTGGAGAATCCCCGGGTCTTGCTTAAGGCATGAAACTGTGATCCATCTCCTCCACTAATTCTTGGGAAAAAAAATCTTACCTTTAATTCACATTGAATATATGATCTTCAATCAGCCTTTTTCATTTTCCCCTCTTTGTTTCCTGTCTTATTCCTGTGAAGTGAAATAATTAGCTGGAGTCGTTTTGTCTAGCAAATTTAAGACCATGTCTTCCTTCTGCCCTCTCCTCCTCTCACATCACCAAAGGGAGTTCTGGGTAGTTATACTTCACTGATGTGTGCAGACTCAAGAAGCCTGCAGCTTTTCCATTCTCATTACACACACAAACCAGACCCATAGACCCATCAGCTGAGGCCAGTTCCACTGTAGGATAACTATAGTTGACTTGTTAAGCCACAGATCAAATATATCTGAATTCCTCCTCTCAGATTTTTGTGAGGAAACAGATTTGATAAAGTCAGTGGGATTTTCTCTTTTTTAAAATTTCTGTATCTTTGTGTTTTGGTGAAATCACACAGCTGGTTTGATGATGACTGACAGTGATGAATGATTTTATTGATCCCCGTGCAATTTCTCTGGGGACTCCAGCTTCCTTCCACAATCCAAAGAAATGCATGTTAGGTTAATTGGTGATTCTAAAACCTGGTTGTAGGTGTGGATGTGACAGTGTTATGTTTGTCCCTTTGTTGACCTTGTTGACCGGTATAATCTATAATCCCAATCTTACCTTTTGAGAGCTGGGATAAGCTCCAGCCTCCCTCAGAAACTCTGAGTCGGACTTGAGAAAGTTGTTCCGGTTGTTTTGTATTTGACTGGTGAAACTGGTGTTCAGAGCAAATGTGGATTTGGACAAGAGCTGTGTGGTTTCTGAATCTCTCCATGATAACCTTTATTGAGTTATCTTTTAGTGGGCCCTGACCTTTGACCGCCCAGTGGGAGAAAGACAGCTGAATATCCTATATGCTCATTTTGTATTACTGCAAGTGGCAGCCTTCCAGGATTTTATATGTACATGCTAACAGGGGCAACAAGACTTTTGTTTTACTGCCAAGAACCTGCTTCGGCGTTATTAACTACATTTAATCATAATTTAATTAATTAAAAGATTTACTTTATTTTTTCTCTACTTTTAACAACAACTTTACAAAGTAAAATTCCACTTTGAATTCTCCATCTACTGGAGGAGATAAGGTTGGTTCGGGGTGTTTAATATCTTCCCTGGGGGGTTTCTAACCGTTATCGCTTCCTGTTTGTTGTCACACATGTTAAACTGAGTCGATCAAGGAGGTGCAGAGCGAAACTGACGCCCGGTCAGTGAGCGCACTGGGGCGGGCAGGGCGATGCGGTCACCGGGGTACTTAAATCTTTTATCTTAAGAATGGCTGCTTTGGCGATAACGGGATTGACGTATTCCCGCTAGCTCCTCAACTCACTTTCCCAAAGAAAGCGCTGTTTGTAAGGGGGGCTCTGATCTCTACAGCCGGTTTCCACTGCGCGCAATCACAGCTCTAGGACCAGCGGTACAGTCGGTGCGCTCTGGCAGAAAGCATCCAGCCTCTTTATCTCTCGGTTCTAACAGCAATCGGTATTCTTCTCAATGTCCCCCAACCCTCACTCACCGCTCGCAATGAAACCGTTGTAATCCACCCTGTTCATTGTCTTTCTTTTTTTTTCGGTTTCACACTTTACTTACTGCAAAGTGAGCGCAGAGAAGAGGAAAACGCGGGAAATACTCTTCATCTGCAAGTTTTCGTGTGTGTGCCGCACTGGAGGGGAGGAAGAGATGGCAGCCCCGGTGAAAGCAGCCCTGACTCTCCTGATTTTCACCGTGACAAGTGAGTAATCCTTTCCAATCCTCTCGGAACGGGACGGGAGACTTTACTTTATTGGGCTTTAAAATCTGGCTTGGGTTGGCCATTGCAAAATTGCACACCCTCTCTTACACAAATGCATGCCAGTTAATATAACAGGTCTGATAAGTGATGGATTTAGTTGCTGATAAGTGCTTTCTTAAGGGGTTTAATTTCTTGCATGGTTAAGCCACACTTTTACCTTGCAGACAGAGGTGGTCTCGGGAAAGCAGGCCAGTGGGGATAAGTAGCGGCATTTCCATGCGTCAAACCCTTTAGCACGTGATTTTTCAGCACGCTTCAATTAACTAACACGCTTGTCCTTTAGGCAGAAAACCCACGGAGTTTTAATTACATTTGCATTTTAAGGGCAAGGGTGTGAAATCTGAGTAAGGAGCATTCATCACTCATTTTAGTTTGGTTCAAGACTTCGTAGCCTGTAATTTAAATAACAAATCTGGCACCATGCTTTGAAGAGAACTCGCGAAACAGCTGACTGCGTGGTTGTAAGTGCACATACAATTATTGCTTTTAACCTACATGAAATGCCTTCATTGCCAGTAAGTGAAAAAGACACTTTGATAACAATAGCAGACATTTAAATTGAGAGTTTGCTTACTTTAACTTACATCACACCTATCAGATGATCTCCCCACCTACAGTCAAGTAAAGTAACTTATGAGGTCCTAAATCAGGCAGGAGGAATCTATTATTGAGCTGTCAGTGGTACTGAAATTGGATCAATGTGCAGCTCTACCAGGCAAACCCCAGTACCCATTGTGTTTGCTTCTCCAGTTAAGCTAGACAGAGAGATAGAAAAAAAGTGTTACAACTACTGCAGTGGAATTAAATTCAGTAATTGAGGGTTTAATTTACCCCCCCTGCCATGAATAGGGCGTGTTCTTACTGGAAGAAAAGTATACAAACACTTTTTTCTATCTGACAATCACACAAACTCATACGCTGATGGGACATTGGAGAGCACAAGGATACAAGGATACCTTGACATGCAGACTGGGGAAACCAGGGATCAAAACACCAAGCATGCAATTAGTAGATGACCTGCTCTACCTCCTGGTGTATTTCATCAGTTGCTGTATTAATAAAAATCTCAATATTAAACATGTTGTAAGTTCAAAAAGAAAGTCACTTTAATTTTTTTGAGTCTTCAGTAAAACAGCTAAAAAATTAAGCAGCATTAGCTAAGTGCATTCATATTATTTAAAAAAGTACAAAAGTGAAGTTCATGGTTTCAGACTTGCTTGTTCTCTGTAACTTATTCAGTGTCACCTGTGCTCTGTCTGCCGGTGATTCATTGTATGAGTCTGTCACTTCAACCAAACATTCTCATGGCTCCAACTCTAAAAGGACGAAATCCAGTCAGCCACTCTGCTGGGATGCATTTGCTCCATTGTGTTGGCTTCCCTACCGTTCTCACTCTGTGTCTCTGTTCCTGCACACCATCTTTTCTGCTTTACTCTATATTTTCACACTTTGTTTGTTTCCTATACTGCAACTTATCTAATATTTTCAGTGCTGTATCACGCATTTCTCTGCCTTCTGTGCTCTTAGGATCATTTGCAGTAAATGCACAGTGCTAATGTGTGCTACAGCTACCCTATGAGATGTTTTGCTCATTGTAGGCTTGCAAGATCTTTAACATATTGCACGAAACCATCAGCGTCACCATACCCTGATTCTGCTTCTCTGTAGCTCATGCGTGATGCATTATACGTGAGTGGGCAGAAATGTGCAGCTCCTAGTTTGTGCTTGTAATTTCTCATGAGTTTAAAACTGGTTTCTCATAACCGCAGATGTATATCTCGCCAGCAGGGCCCAGCATCACTGAGTCAACACTTCATAGTAAACTATTAGTCATTGCGTTGGCAGGATTGTTTGGATGCTGCTCTTTGAAGGAGAGATGCATGCCGATGAAAAGATGTATCGAAGTGCTTTGCAAAGCAAAAAGAAAAAATGAAAGCGGCACCTAAGCAATGCTTCCACTTAGAGGTGACACTGAGCTGAGCGCAAAAGAAAGGCACTTTTACTGCATCTGCTGTCTCTCTTATATCCTAAATCTGCACATGTTCCTGTCATGCTGTGAACAAAAGAGCAAAGCAGGACAGGAAGACACGAGGGAGAGATTGTGACAGATTAAAAGAAAATCATTGTAATAAGAGAATATGTTTTATTCTCACAGACAGAAGGACTGTCTGGGATGAGGAAAAGTTTGGGGCAAAACAAGTAAAAGAAATCCCATGAGGCACTAAAAACACAAAAATCTCTCAGGCAGTAGATTTGCTACGAACAATATGAAATGCGTGGATGTGAGACTCTGTGGATGTGTATGCACGCAGGCCTGTATTTTATAACATGACTGATATGGACAGCATCCTGAGTAAAACCAAGGACAGCTGAAGCCTAAATTGTTTTGGCCTCTGAAAGGCCACTGCAGATGGTAACACGCTGAATAATTCACTAACCTGAAAAGAAACCTACAGGATGTAGAATTGTTTTTTCCCCCCCTCTCTGCACTCTTGACTGATGACACAACCTCTCTGTCCATATGCATCACTCAAACTCAGCGGCACGCCTGAAAGCTTGTTTTTGTTTGTTTTTTAACTATTTCCATGTTGTGATGGAAACGGTGTTGATTTTATGTGAGTGAGAAAGACTGGGAGAATAATCTCTGATTGTGTCTGCGTCTCCGCGTAAGTAAGATGATGGCATTTTTATTTTAGCGGTAATGAATTATTGAGGTGTGGAGAGTGCAGTGAGGCAGACAGGAGTGTGTGTGCATACATGTGTGATGAGACCTGTTGGTAGACTCCCTCCCGCTCCATCTCTACTTAAGCCGTATCCGCATCTTATTTTAGCATCATCTACCATTTTAGCCATTACCGTCGAACCCACCATCTATATCGCATCTCTTCATCATTTTCAGACACATGAAGCAAATTGTCTTTCCCAGTTTGTTCATGCTTTGTGTTGGATTTATTTTTATACTGCCTCCCTTTACATTTTTAAGGCAATGTGACGTTTCTTGTTTCTCTCAGGCTGAAATCAGAGTGCAGCCATGGAACAGCCACAAGCTGAAGTCACTAGAGAAGGAGTAACGCGTCAGGGTCAAACAGCTACAAAACTGTGCATTCAAATTAGAAACCACATCTGTTTAGTTATTTCACTTTGTTCTACTACAGTGCTCTTTTTGTATAGTGTATAGATGTGTTTGAATTTTGTCTATTGCTCCTGCTCCAAATGAGTTTTTTACTGATTGTTCTCTGCTTCAGAAAGATTGAAACACTTAGAGCAAATAGCGAAGGCGATGAGAATGATTTTAGTCACGATAGCAATAAAATGTTATATTTCAAAGTAACTGTGAGAGCTGCAGACTGAAAGACTTCTCTAAAAAAATACTGTGTCTTTATAATCTTAAAACAGTTGTGGGAAATGGTTTATTGGCAGTGCTTAACTTGAATTGTCCCATCTGACAACAAAATTGTTTTCACTGGAACTTTATTTCTGTGCTGGGATAAGCTGTTTTTAAACATGTTTTATTTGTTGCGTCCTATAAATAGAATCACATGCAAAGCAAATGTGATAATTAACAAATAGAAACAAAAAAATAATAAAATGGATCTGTAAAGAGTATAAGACTGAGGACTCACATATATGACATTTGAGGTTGAGTCATTGATCAAAAGTACTGAGCGAATAAAAAAAGAACAATAAATATGAAAATCAAAAGAACATAACAAAGAAAACATGCAGGAGCCAAGCAGGACAGCAAAAACAGACACTGTAACAAGAGTAAGACAGGACTATACACTCACTGGTCACTTTGTTAGGTAAACCTTCCTGTAACTCTTTTTGCATTCAAAACTGCTGTAATTATTTGTGGCATAGATTCAACAAGGTGCTGGAAACATTCCTCACAGATTTTGGCCCATTTTGACACGAGAGCATCACATGGATTCAGCAGATTTTCCAGCTGGACATCTACGATGGGAATCTCCTGTTCCACCACATCCATGGAGGCCATTTGTGTACAGTGAAGTCATGTGCTGTGTGTTGTTTGTGTGTTACCGTGGGGCTGATCACCACAAAGGAGGTTAAAAACAGAAAGTAGCGCCAAAAACTAACAGGAAGTAACCAAAAGACAAAATACTAAACACAGACATGAATAACAAACCCCTGTGTGTAGGTGCTAATGGAAAGACATGAGAGAGTGGACAAGAGACGGGAAATACTAAGGGATTTAAAACTACTACAACCAATAAAAACCAAGATCTGAACCAAAACACTCAACACTGGAATAACCAGACACTAAAAACAGCAAAAGACACAGGACTAAAATTTTAACATAAAAATAACAATAAAATTAACAGGAACCAAAAACTCAGTCACAACAGACCGATTTTCTGGTACGTGATACCTTCAAACTCTGAAATCAGAAGAGCTGAAGGCCACCAAAATCTGATAACCAGTTGATTTTAATTAGAAGTAGAAGCTGGCCTCATACGGCTGTTTATTGCATGTAAACAGTGAATTGTTGTCAGGCTTTAATCCCTTTAAAAATGAAACTCATAAATCCCTGTTATTACTCATCACCATAATATAGTATGATCCTATTTAATTTTATCTGATGATTATACTAATCTGGGAATTGTTTTGTCTCACGCTCTGATGTTTCCATTGTATGTTGTTGTGTCTCTATTGTCCTCTTCTCCTGGCACGAGTCTCCTCTCCGTCTAATCCTGACAGACACAGCTTTTTGTCTCTGAGGAGGTTTACCTTCGGGGTTTCTTGTCATAGTTGTTCAGACACCGAACACTTCTCCTGTCTCCTGTCTGAAGGTTAATGTAAAGTGACCAAGTGTAGCATATACCTCTTCTTCTGTCACCTGCCTTTAAAGCTCACATCCTCTTATTTTCAGTCTGATTCTGACATGTTTCAAAACATATTGGTTTCTTGAGTATATCTTGACAAGACAGTTGAGAGCATGGCCGCAAAGCCTGAACAGGTTTGTTCTTCTAAGTCGACATACAATGCCATTATGGGGTAGAATATGGTTAGAAAATAGATTTCAGTGCTAAAGTTGTTTAAATATACTGTGTTTCAAACAGCAATTTGTTTTTGCCCCTCAGCAGTAAAAGGCTGATGGGGTATTGTCATAGAGAACAAGGCACATCTTGGTTCAGAGGTCAGTTTTGGTGAAAATTACCTAGGATTTTCAAACTTTAACCACAGGTGCAACTAATAGGAGGCTGAGGGGTAGCACTGCTATGATATTTTGACTCGCTTCTTCGCAACTTCAGTGTTACTTGCTTTGGCCAGGCAGAGGCAGATCACAGTTTACCTGCTTTGTGTCTGGCAAAGCCAAAGATGACTCATCTAAACAGACACCACTGCATAATAGAGGACTGGCAGCGTTACTCTTCATTAAGACACTGACACAAACCCCGTTATTTACTTTTCTGGTTCTCTGGTGTTTTGTTTGTACTTTTAGGATAAAGGTTAAGATTCAACATGTACTATGTAACATGTTTTTTTGAAGCTGGTAGTTTATGTTGCTTTGCAAAGCATTAATACAATTCACTTTTTTTTTCTTTTTCCCCTGCTCGTCATTCTCCTGTATACACTGTCTCGTAAGCAAAAAATGCATAGCCAACAGTCATGTCAAGTTTATTTATGAGGCACACACAGAAAAAAATGCTGCCACAAAAGCCTCCCAGACCTCAAATAACATAAAAACACACAAAGCAAATCATACCAGGAAACAACACGTTCAGGACAAAACAGGACAGCATAGAAAGCTTTTAAATGGAAATTTATGTGACAAGACTTGTTTGTGTGGCAGCACAAAACACAATGGCTTCTTAAATTGCAGTTAAACATAAAACAGAACAGATGTGCGATAAATCATCCATAATATTTTCTTTATTTAGTATTTATTCCTTAAAAAACACCAATATTTATTCCTCTTAAAATTGAATATACAGTAAGTAGTTTATATGATGAAATGTCTGGGCATGAGGTGCTTTGAGCAGGTGCAAAACTTGTTTATGTTTTTGTGTTTGTGTATTGAATTGTGACTGAATACAATTACATGTGATCTGTTTGTGAGACAGTAACTCTCCCACTCATGACACATACACACGAGCGCATGAGAGCATGCAGCGGGCTGCATCACTGCAGCACGTAATTGCCGAAACCTGACAACACGAGATTTAAACATCGCTTCACCAGCTAGAGCTTTGGGCATCTGTGTTTTCTCATTCAAGTCCCACTGAAATAAAATGTGAATCGTGAGTGTGTTAGTGGTCATTAAAATGCTTTCATTGCATACACATATATTTTATAGTCACCAAGCCAAAATGCAGGGCTGCAAACAAGAAGGTATTTACTGCAGGAGACTCAAAGTAAAGTTAATGGATGGTCAACCAAACAACAGCTTATTCTGCTATAAATTTTAGCTCAAGGCTGTGTTAAATTCAAGGTCTACATGAGGCCCCAGTTCACTGTACCCAATAACTTAAGCTGCACGGTAGTAAAGATGTGCTTACTGTAAGCTTGATCTGGCTGCATCATCACAACAAGCACTCGACTGAGATGATGAAATTACGAATAAGTCTGGCTTATTCTTGACATTTTCTGACTGTATGATAGCCAGAGGACATTTAGCTCCGTGAAACAGAATAAACTGGAGTAGCTACTATTACGTATGAGGAAGAAATATGGAATATGTTCATTCTTAGTAATGCAATTTATCTTTTACTTTATAAAATTGGAGCTAATTTATTTTAAGAAAACAGATGAAGACTGTATACAGTAGTTCTGGAAACAGTCCAGAGATGCACAACGAGACAAACTTAAGGAGGGATTGGCTAAAATAAGCCAACTGTGTTTTTTTTTTTTGATGTGGCTGTGGCTCAGGAGGTGGAGGAGGTGATCTGCTAGTTGGAAGGTTGGTGGTTTGATCCCTAGCTGTGCCAGTCTGCGTGCCAAAGTATCTTTGGGCAAGTTACTGAACCCCAAGTTGATCCTAAAGCTTCATTGGAGTGTGAATATTAGACAGAAAGAACAGATGTGGAACGATGTTGTATAGAGTTCAGATTAAAGGTAGAAAAATACTCAATAAGAACCAGTCCAGTTACTGTTTGCTTTTCATTTACAGAGTGGAACCAGTCTTATATTAGATTGTGCTCACACTTGCTTGTCATATCACAGTCATTAGTCAGTGCTTAGCACTTTTCTAACATGCCTTTGATAGGAGGTTATAATGGGTTGTAATGAGTTGTGATATCCTCTGTAGTGTACTTCTGACTGTTTTCCCCCTGTGTGCGTATTTGTGTGTGCAGCTATCCTGTGTGCGGAGGTAGAGGAACGGTTGGTGAATCACCTTTTGTCACCAGAGCGCTACAACAAACTCATCAGGCCAGCTATCAACACCAGCCAGCAGGTCACCATTTACATCCAGGTGTCTCTAGCCCAGCTGATCAATGTGGTAAGAAAACACACAAACAAACCCATAACCTCACATGCTGTGAGCAAAGAGGCATACCCTACTAATGCCAAATGACTGGGGAACACATTAACCTGGTTGTTGTTAATAAGAAGAGTCAGTGGAGCCACTGCTTAAAGAATTTTCCCATGTCTGTGTTTCAGAATGAGAGAGAGCAGATCATGACCACCAACTGTTGGCTCACCCAGGTTAGCCTCAAAGCACCTTGCTCATTATTGTTTGTTTGTTTGTTTCCAAGGATCAGACCAATTGAAAAATTTGACCATTAGGGTCTAATATCAGTGCATGAACCACTACAATTATAAATGTACTGTCATGGTCCTGGGTCAGTTGAGTTTTTGTATCATTGTTGAACTTTGATTTAGTCATTTTGTATCTTTTCTAGTCTTTTGGTTTCGGTTTCTGTGTTCCATGGTTGCTGTCCCCCCGTCTGTGTTTCTTCCCTCAGGTCATGTCCAGTGTTTTTTCAAGACTGTGCAGGTCATGGTCATGTTCATGTTCATGTTGCTTGTTCTAGTATATATTTCATAGTTCCTTCACGTTCCAGCACAGGTCTTGTTCATAGTTGTCACAGTCGTTGTAGTCATAGTTTTAGTTGTTCTTAGTTTCTCCAGTTTTAGTTTAGGTTAACCACTGTCCCTGCTGTTTGGTTTGCCTTTCTACAGGGAGTGCAGAATTATTAGGCAAATGAGCATTTTGTCCACATCATCCTCTCCATGCATGTTGTCTTACTCCAAGCTGTATAGGCTCGAAAGCCTACTACCAATTAAGCATATTAGGTGATGCGCAACTCTGTAATGAGAAGGGGTGTGGTCTAATGACATCAACACCCTATATCAGGTGTGCATAATTATTAGGCAACTTCCTTTCCTTTGGCAAAATGGGTCAAAAGAAGGACTTGACGGGCTCAGAAAAGTCAAAAATAGTGAGATATCTTGCAGAGGGATGCAGCAGTCTCAAAATTGCAAAGCTTCTGAAGCGTGATCATCGAACAATCAAGCGTTTCATTCAAAATAGTCAACAGGGTCGCAAGAAGCGTGTGGAAAAACCAAGGCGCAAAATAACTGCCCATGAACTGAGAAAAGTCAAGCGTGCAGCTGCCAAGATGCCACTTGCCACCAGTTTGGCCATATTTCAGAGCTGCAACATCACTGGAGTGCCCAAAAGCACAAGGTGTGCAATACTCAGATACATGGCCAAGGTAAGAAAGGCTGAAAGACGACCACCACTGAACAAGACACACAAGCTGAAACGTCAAGACTGGGCCAAGAAATATCTCAAGACTGATTTTTCTAAGGTTTTATGGACTGATGAAATGAGAGTGAGTCTTGATGGGCCAGATGGATGGGCCCGTGGCTGGATTGGTAAAGGGCAGAGAGCTCCAGTCCGACTCAGACGCCAGCAAGGTGGAGGTGGAGTACTGGTTTGGGCTGGTATCATCAAAGATGAGCTTGTGGGGCCTTTTCGGGTTGAGGATGGAGTCAAGCTCAACTCCCAGTCCTACTGCCAGTTTCTGGAAGACACCTTCTTCAAGCAGTGGTACAGGAAGAAGTCTGCATCCTTCAAGAAAAACATGATTTTCATGCAGGACAATGCTCCATCACACGCGTCCAAGTACTCCACAGCGTGGCTGGCAAGAAAGGGTATAAAAGAAGAAAAACTAATGACATGGCCACCTTGTTCACCTCATCTGAACCCCATTGAGAACCTGTGGTCCATCATCAAATGTGAGATTTACAAGGAGGGAAAACAGTACACCTCTCTGAACAGTGTCTGGGAGGCTGTGGTTGCTGCTGCACGCAATGTTGATGGTGAACAGATCAAAACACTGACAGAATCCATGGATGGCAGGCTTTTGAGTGTCCTTGCAAAGAAAGGTGGCTATATTGGTCGCTGATTTGTTTTTGTTTTGTTTTTGAATGTCAGAAATGTATATTTGTGAATGTGGAGATGTTATATTGGTTTCACTGGTAAAAATAAATGATTGAAATGTGTATATATTTGTTTTTTGTTAAGTTGCCTAATAATTATGCACAGTAATAGTCACCTGCACACACAGATATCCCCCTAAAATAGCTAAAACTAAAAACAAACTAAAAACTACTTCCAAAAACATTCAGCTTTGATATTAATGAGTTTTTTGGGTTCATTGAGAACATGGTTGTTGTTCAATAATAAAATTATTCCTCAAAAATACAACTTGCCTAATAATTCTGCACTCCCTGTATAAGCCACAATAAAGGCTTGCCTTTCGTTTAAAGTTCAGTTTTGTCTCCTTGCCTGTGTCCATGCCTGGGTCCTCACTCATTCACACATGGTCTGCTCCGCGGACCGTGACATGTTCTTTAAATGCATTTGTATGTATTCATGTAGTTAATGATAGATGTCTCTTTTTGTCAGAAATCATGGGCATGAGTACCATGGTAATTTTGGGCTTTTAATGACTTCACTGAACTGTTTTCTAGAGTGTCACATACAGCTTTAATGATTAAGAAAAAACAAGAATTGGGTGCACAAGTATGAATTTTTTTTTGATTTCCTATACTCCACACAGTCACCCTAAGATGAGAGGAAATTAGTTAGCATGTTTAGGAACAAGCTAGGAATCACAAAGGATCGAACCTGCCATGAACTGGAAGTTGCTGGAACACCAGCATCACTGTTCACACTGAAGTTACCATGGACTGAAATTATAATCAACAAAGAAACCTCTGCTCCAAAATGAACACTTTCACATTCAACAGAAATTTGCAGCTGCCCACAAGGACAGGCCGAATGTCTTCTAGAGAAATATTCTATGGTTAGATGAGACAAAGATTGAGCTTTTTGGCCACATTGACAAGAACTATGTTTGGAGGAATAAAGGTGAGGCTTTAATACCTAAGAACAATATACCAGCTGTCAAGTATGGTGGTGGTAGCATTATGCTTTGGGACAGTTTTGCTGCCAGTGGTACTGTTGCACAAACTGGATGCAATAATAAAGAAGGACTACCTCCAAATTCTTCAGCGTCGCCTCAAATCAGCAGCTAGATGGTTGAAACTTGGAGACAACTCTGTGTTCTAACAAGAAAACAATCCCAAACACACATCGCAGCTGGTTTTGGAGTGGATATAGCAGTCTACCTTTAAGGTACTGAAACTCTGGGGACTACTCTTGAAAGTGGAGTCGTGCCAGGAAACCAAACAATTTCCATCCACTCTATCAGTTCTGACAGAAATAGTGGCCAGAATTATGCCAGAAGCTTGTTGATGACTACCCAAAAAAGCCTCAAATTACCACAACATTCAAGCCCATAATAAATATTTGTAAACTTGTGACCATAACTGTATGTGGCTCTTGATTTTAGTTGTTTACTTGTATGTTCATGCATGCCCTTACGTGCCTTTCTACACCAGGGTTGGAATGACTACAGATTAATGTGGGATCCTGAAGAGTACGAGGGAATCAAGAAAATCCGACTCCCGTCACAACACATCTGGTTGCCTGACATTGTCCTTTACAACAAGTATGTCCTCTTTGTGACAGACGCAATAAATGTGTGTGTGTGTAAAACTAAGTGATGAAAGTAGGAACAGACAGAAAGCTTGAGTAACTTCACTTTAATATTTACAAAAGCCCCATTTCCCTAAAAGCTTTCCAATTCTATCCTCTTAATCGGTCTATCCTCCTATCTCATTTTTAGCCCACTTGTCACTTCTTTTAGGTTAATAAATAGTGAATAATGAACCAACAAATTTTTAATGGCATTGCATGGAGCGTCTGCAGACAGTCTGATAATAATGAAGACTGTTTGAATGTTAGAGAGCGTATGAATCATTCACACAAGGAGATTATGGATTAGAATGGCAGAATCAGGCCTGTTGTAGACAAAGTAAAACAATTTGTTTTTATCTCTTAAGTGTTAATCCGTAAGGTCACCAGTTTTGGTGCACTTGAATAATCTTATTTTTTAATCAATATTCACTGCTTACCTGTTTACCTTTCAGGTTTTTTAGACTTCCTGTAAACATTTGCAGTTCGTTTATGATTGGAAAGAAAAGCTTCAGATTTATTCCTGCGCAATTCTGCAACTGCTGTGTTGACAGAAACACAGAAATCCAGACTTTCCAACTTAGTTACATTGGAGAGCAGGTTATCCTTGTACATTATTGATCGTTTTGTACTGCGAGCACAGGTATACAAAATGATGAGGTGAGAATATCTTGGCACATCTGGAATTTATCTTGTAACTCTGGAAAATGGCTGCAGGGAAAAATCAATACATCAGTACTTCTGCGCTGTAAAAAAAGAGGAACTCGGAGAAATAAGCTGCACTGCTCTTATTCACTGGAGAGTTGGCTGACAGACGCAAAGGCCTGTGAACGTCACGTCGTCTGTCACCCATATAGGTCAGCAGATGGGTCTCATCTCCATCTGTTAGTTTCTTGAAAAACATTAACTGTTGATTTCCCCGTTTAAAATGTATTCAGTGTGAAAGTCCTTCCTTTGTTGTACCAGAGAACAAAAGCATCATAGCCAAATGCAGTTTGAGTTTTTGCTGAATTTTGTTTTGTGTGGTGATCAGAGGTTTTTTCATCTGGCTTTTCTGTGTTAAGTTTGCTGTTTTCCCTGTGCCTGTACAGCTTCGCTCTGGGCCACATTCCAGAAACCTGCACTTTAGGTTAATTCCTGATATGTTGTTTGCTTGACACAGTCAAGCAAAGTCAAGCAGTTTTGCACAAGCATGCATAAATAGGTACTGTTTTTTCTACCTGCCCATAGGAGAAATAATTTGAGAATATAATTCTTTGAATAGTAAAAGTAATTTTATTTCTGAATTTAAGAACAGTTGTTGCAGAAAGGTAATATGAGGCTGCAGGAATAATTTCACTGAGCCCACGGTTGATGTGGGCTTACGATGAGGAAAAACCACAGTAGTGGTAATCTGCTTTGTTTCCTGTTAATGGTTTTATTCATTAGACCATAATGTTTCATTTGAAAGATGAATTTCTTTTTTGTTTGCAGCATCAGAACTCTTTTTGTATGTGTTCTCCGCTTTCCCGCCACAGGATTTAATAAACTAATTTCTGCAGTGTCTTGATGCATGCTCAGTCATCCAGGTAAGTAAATCCCAAAAGGTTGATTCTGTTCATCTGGACATAGCGTTTTCAGTGGGAGAAAAGTTTCGTCAGTCAATCAAGTGACTTCTTCTGTCTCTGGCGACTGCAGGTTTCCCCAACCTTACAAATAGTACATTTGCACAATGGGCTGGTAGGTCAGTTCCTTGACTGTTAATATGCAAATTCTCATGACCACAGCATTATAAGATGGCGAAAGTAAGATTTGCATGAAAAGGGAAAGACCATCTCTGAATCGAGGAGGAGGCCTAAGGGAACATCTTTCACCATCTTACAATGCTGTGATTGCAGCTGTTCCCCAGCTCTCTGTGATATTTAAGTCCAGTAAGTTGTGATTGGAGCATTCATGACCTTGTTGTTGAGCACATTTCCCAGATGCTTGATTGGATTGATATCTGCACAATTTAGACCAAGTCTGTGAAGGTTCTCAGTCATCCAGGTCATCGTAGTCTAAGGAGCTTGGAAAGAAAACCATCTGGACTTCTTTAAGTTGCTTGAAATTGAAGCAACTTAAAGAAGTCCAGATGCTTTTCTTTCCAAGCTCCTTAGACAATTTAGACCAAGTCAACACCTCAAGCTCATTTATGAACCATTTTTGCTTTGAGGCAGGGCACATTATGCTGCTGAAAGAGGCCAGAGACATCAGGGAAAAGCATTTCCATGAAAGGGTGTACATGGTCTACAACAATGCTTAGCTAGGTGGTATGTGTCAAATATGCACATGGATGGCAGGACCCAACGTTTCCCAGCAGAACATTGCCCAAAGCATTGCATGCACCCGGCCATCCACGGGATGTAAACGAAAGACCAGGCCAACTTCTTCCATTGCTCCATGGTCTAGTTCTGATGCTCACATGTCCATTGTTGCCACTTTCAGCATGGACACCCTGACTAGTCTGTGGCTGTGAAGATACATGCGCAACAAACAGCAATCAGTTGTGTTTCTGACAATTTTCTATCAGAACCAGCATGAACTTTTTTTTTGACAATTTGAGCTACAGCACCCCGTCTGTTGGATTGGACCACACAGGCCAGCCTTAGCTGTCCATGTGCATCAATGACCCTCAGCTGCTGTTACCTTGTCTCTGCTTCATCATGGATATTAGACCACTTTTGATAGATATTGACCGCAGCAAACAGGGAACAACCCGCAAGACCTTGATGTTCTGCTTTGGAGATACTTGGACTCTGACTTTGGAGATACTTTGACCCAGTCACCTACATCAAACTCGCTCAAATCCATACACTTGCCCATTTTTCCTCCTTGTACCTCATCACCTTTGAGGATAAAATGTTGCTCGCTAATCTATCCCACCTACTAACAAGTGCTGTGATGAAGAGACAGTCAGTGATACTCATGTCGCCTGTCAGTGCTCATAATGTTATGGCTGATTAGTGTAAGAGCAACTACAAGAGATTTCCTTGACTCTGATTAATCAGCACTGTGTGAACTCATTTGTCATTGCCTTGCACTTAACATACCCACACTCCAGCTTTAAAGTGAATAGTTAAAAATTAATCATAGTCTATGTCACCATACTAAAGAAGCATCAATAACCAGCAGTGTACATGCATTTATCTTTCTACAGTGAATAAAGCCAACAGTGTACAGTGTACATGCATTAATTCACTTCTACACTGAATAAAAGTAGTGAATTATTACATGTGTATGCAATAACTTGCAGCACATTCTCACTCAGTTAAAAAAAGTTATCTAAGAGCAAGAGCATCTTTTTAAGAAACCAAAACGTGTTAAAATGCACGTTTTAACATGTGCGTTTTAACACACGTGTTAAAACGCACCTCTGAAGCTGCAGGGTACTGAGTTATCTACTGAGAATTTAGGGTTTTGAAACCTTGTTTAAGGGCATCTCAGTGTTGCTAATGAAGGACAAGCAGCTGCTTTTTATTCTCTTCCCAGATTTATCCAAGTTTCCCCTTAACTTATGTAATAATTTACATGAAAACAACCTCTTGTGTCATGACAAAATCTCCAACAACTGCTCTTGAACTCTGAGTCATGATTTTCATCGGCTCATGGTGTTTTATGATTGAACTTCGGCTTTTAGGCCAACGTGGAGAAAAGTTCCCAAAGTGCGCAGGATAAAAAGGGAAACTTGAGTTTGAAATGAAACCTCAGAAAACATGCGTGATTGTTCTCTCAGCTACTGTAACCACTAAGCTTGAGTCTGACAGAGTCTTACAGTTGTTTGAACTGTTCTTGTGTTTTGACCTTGTGCTTGCAGGCATTCAAGTTTTATGAATGGAGATTGCTCATCAGCTGAAGGACAACCTGAAGAGCATAATAGCTTAAGAGACCAGTGAGAGGTCATCTATCTATCGCTGTTTGGTAACTTCAGGTTGAGGTCTAACTTTGGGAGACCTGAGGTCACAGTAAGCAGGTGGGGCCTCTGCATTTTTTATTAGTCTGGATATACACAGCAGCCCCAAAGCATTAGAGGCAAGTGGGATGGTTGTATTCCTGACCCACTTTATAATTGGTAGGCCACTTATTTATAATGCATCCCCTGCAGCCCTGATGAGATGAAGAAAAAAGTCAGTCTCAGCAGATTTGAGTTGTGAGGGACAGGTGTTGCCTTGATGCCAGCATGTGTCCCAGGCCAAGCTCTTTCCTTGAGATGCTAAATGCATCCTTTGGACTTCAAACTGTTGCATGCGTCACCTCTGCAGCCTCGTGGTAGCAGTCAGGCAATCTTTTACTCAGCATTCGGTGAATGAATTAAATTAAAAACCATGTTTGTCTCGTGCTAAAAGTCTGTAACAGGATTTCTTGACTTTATTCAGAGAATAAAAGGCTATTAAAAGACTATTTTAATAAATGTGATGGGATATTGACGAGTGTCCGACAGCACAGTGTTTCTTATCAACAGAAGCTAAAAGTGTGCAGCTGTATAACAAAGCACAATGTTAATTAAAATCTGACAATAGCCATTATCAGACTGAAGCAGCCAAATGTTGTAAAAAGGCAGAGTTGGGTATATCAGTGATATTGAAGAATGATCAGATACCAGATTATCAATCATTATAGGAGCAATTATTTTATTTACACAGTAATTAACGCTTATTGTTGACTTTAATTTAAGTTCATTAAGTAATTTTGTTTGAATGTGGCTTCAGCAACTCATACCACCAAAACCACATCACTGTCTGAAAGCATTTTGGAAATAAGAAAATGAACATACTGTACATAGGTGTGTTTGTTAAGAAGTACAAACTCTCACAAGAGGATTATTTTTTCTTCCCTGAAAGAGCAGAGCACATTCTATCAACTCAAACTGTGTCAGCTTTCCAACCTAACTCTGTGTCCGAATCATAGATGTTTTTTTAAGTCCACAGAAAGCACATTATTCTGGGTGAAACAGGGCAAACAGCGGAGACTTTATTTTAGGAATTATTTTTCGTTTTTATTCACAGTTTTGTCTGTCTAAGGAAATCAAGTTACCTGTAAAGTTAAGCAAAAATGATTTGCATTAAAACACTCAAGTGTCCTTGAGTGTTGTCTTGTTTCAGTTGGCGTATCTTTGTGAGTATGCTTGAAGCGCCTCAGCTGGCTCCTTCAAATATAAGAAGCACTGGTTTAAATGATGTGATATGGGCAATCTTTTTGTGAGTGCTTGACTTTACGGACTTTATCTCATCTCCTGCCTTTTCCTCAGTGCTGATGGGACATATGAAGTCTCCTTCTACTCCAACGCTCTGGTCTCCAATAATGGTGAAGTGGCCTGGCTCCCACCAGCGATCTACAAGTCGGCCTGTAAAATTGAAGTCCGTGATTTTCCCTTTGACCAGCAGAACTGCACTCTCAAGTTTCGCTCTTGGACCTACGACCACACGGAGATCGATCTCATCCTCCTCAGTGATTACGCCTCACGCGATGACTTCAAGCCTAGTGGCGAGTGGGATATTGTTTCACTGCCTGGACGCAAGAATGAAGACCCTAACGATATCAGATACCTGGATATTACTTATGATTTTATTATCAAGAGAAAACCTCTCTTCTACACCATCAACCTGATCATTCCCTGCATCCTGATCACGTCGCTGGCTATTCTTGTCTTCTACCTCCCATCAGACTGTGGTGAGAAGATGACTCTTTGTATCTCAGTCCTCCTGGCCCTTACTGTGTTTTTACTCCTTATCTCAAAGATTGTGCCACCTACGTCTCTAGCAGTGCCTCTGATTGGGAAGTACCTAATGTTTACAATGGTGCTGGTCACCTTCTCTATTGTCACCAGCGTTTGCGTGCTCAATGTGCACCATCGGTCACCCAGTACGCACACCATGCCTCCTTGGGTCAAGCGTGTCTTTCTGTACCGGCTCCCCTCTTTCCTCTTCATGCGGAGACCAGGAAGTTCCAACATCCGTGAACGGTTCCGGAAAAAGCACCAGAAGCAGAAGTACTCTGACCGGAAGCAGTGTGGAACAGAAGTTGGAGGTGGAAGCTCTGTGGGAATGGCTGATTCCTCCTCATCCTTCTTTGTCAATGAGGAGTCAGCCAAGCGCTATGGCTGGAGGGTCAGTGACTGCTCAGAGAACACAGAGTTCAGGAAGAGGATGACGCTCAAGAGCAACATTGACGTGGAGGATGCAGTGGATGGAGTACGTTATATTGCGGAGAAGATGAAGAGTGAGGATGATGATGAAGGGGTAGGTGTTTGGAAGAAGTAATCGGATCTATATCATGATTTATATGCTTATATATATAAAAGAAAGTACTTCTTTCTTTTGTAAGGTTTAATCATAATCACTTGTTACCTGAATCTCAGTTCACTTTAGTTCAGACTCATGAACACAAGTGGTTAATATCCAACGTCTTTATCTCTCTGCAGATCATTGAAGACTGGAAATACGTGGCGATGGTTATCGACCGTCTTTTCCTGTGGATCTTTGTGTTTGTGTGTGTAGTTGGGACGATGGGGCTCTTCATGCAACCTCTTTTTCAGAGTTATAACACCCCCATTGTTGAGGACATGGATCATAAATCTGAAACTTGATGTGACTCAGAAGTGACTTTTTATTTCCCGAAGCAGATTTTAACACATAAAGTCATATGTCCGCCTCTCACCTCACTCTGACTGGGAAAGGACGCATTTTAGCCTTTCCATTTCCTCCTCCCCATCCCTGCTCTGCCCTTTGAATCTTACACATACCCCCGCAGTCCTATAATCAACTCATCTGCCATTCACACAGGGGCTGTGATTGTTTTATTTATTTATTTGTTTTCTTTTTTTGTGTGTTTTCTATCTGGTACAATATTTACTTCAATACCTTTATCTAAAAGTTTGGGATGCTATGCAAAATGTGGTTGTATTCTCATTTCGGAGAGCCAGCACAAGTTCAGGTGTAGCCTCTTGTATCAGCCACACTTTCACTAATCCCTATAAACAAACGACAGCCATGGCTGTAGCAGTGCAATGGCTCGTGCGTAAACCACCAGGCAGCATACCATTCAGTAAAACAAGGCAACAGCCTTTATACCTTTACCTGCAGCATCACTTTGCTTTAAGAATGTGAGTGCTGGATGGACCACAACAGTTTGGAGCATTATGAAACAAAAAGAACTGCACTGCAAAATAATGCTGGGAAAACTGCTTCTCCCCTTCCTGATTTCTTTCTTTCTTTTTTCTTTTTTTTGCATATTTCTCACACTTAAATATTTCAGAGCTTTAAAAATATTTTAATATTAGATAAAGATAACCTGAATAAATAGAAAATCCAAACTTACATTGGGCGTAAAGCTAACACAGCAAAACATCATGCCTGCAGTTAAAGCAGGTGGTAGTGTGATGGTCTGGGGCTGCTTTGCTGCCTCAGGACCTGAACAACTTGCTGTAATAGATGAAGACTTAGGCCTACCAGAAAATCCTGAAAGAGAATTTCTGGCCATCAGTTTTGCTCCAGCGCACTCAGGTTATACAGCAGGATAAAAAAATACACCATCAAGTCAACCTGTGAATGGCTTAAAAAACTAAAATGAAGATTTTGGAGTGGCCTAGTCAAAGTCCAGACTTCAATCCTGTTGAGATGCCTTGGCATGACCTTAAAAGACTGTTCATGACCAAACCCCCCCTCAAACATGGGTGAATTACAACAACTCTGCAAAGAAGAGTGGAGCAAAATTCTACCACAGCGATGTCAAAGACCCGATGCGAATTACTGCAAATACTTGATCGCAGTTCTTGCTGCCAAGGGTGGCACAACCAGTTCTTAGGTTTAGGGGGAAATTACTTTTTCACACAAGGCCACGTGGGTTTGGATCAGGGTTTTAATAGTTTTGCAATTTTCATTAGTTTTTATTTTTATTTAGTTTTGACTTCAGATTTTCAATTTTATATCAGTTTTAATTAGTTTTTACCAATTGTTTGCTAGTTTAGTTTTTATTTTTTTTGAAAATCCTTAGTTTCAGTTTAGTTTTGATTAGTTTCAGTTATAGTTTTAGTTGTGTTTGCAATAATTAAGTGTAACAAAATCCCAGTTTCATCATATCAGTCATGCTCTTCTGCTTATCCTTGGGTATGTTGCTATTCCAGCTACCATACCCTGCACCCTGGACAGGTCGCCTGTCTGTCGCAGGGCTAACACGCAGAGACAGACAACTCACATTCGCACCTATGGGTTCTTTAAATAAATAAATAAATAAATAAATGAATAAATAAAGGCAGATGAACAACCATTGATACCAGGCAACTATAAAATGTATATCTTGGCCCCAATGAGACTATTAACTCTTGCAGCACCGGGTGTTCGTAATTTTGGTTCAAGTGAATTGATAAACTTTTTGAAGGCAATTGACTCACACAGTTATGTAGATATCCCAGTCCTGTTGTCTCGGGATGCATCACGCTGCCTTGCCTGGGGTTAGCTTCTGTTTTCTGGGGATGAGGGTTGAGTGTGCTCCCTTACCTTCTCAAGGTAAGCTAGGTTAGCCTTCTTGTGTGAGCTTTTCAAGTGCACTTTAAGGTTTGTGGGATTTTTTTCCCTTTAGAAATGTCCCTCATAATTTGTCTCTTTCCATTACAAGACACTTGCTTTATCCAAAACACAGTCATATTCAAAGTAATCCCAAATTGGACTCTGGCGCTTTCTCCCGACTTTTCCTGACATGATTCTGCGCGTGGACGGAGCAGCAACACAGACGACTCGACTAACGTACTGCCACCTGCTGGCATAATTAGACAGCAAGAAAAAAATCTGGAAACTAAACTTCATTTTCACCCTTGACTATTGTATAACACGCACACATCAATGAAAACTAAACACATTTTTGCTATAAATTCAGTTAATTTTAGTTAGTTTTGTGAACATTCATTACAGTTTTAGTTAGTTTTCCTTTTTTTGGTTTTATTTTTATTTCCGTTAACGAAAATGTTTTTTCACTTCTAGTTTTCGTTATTTCGTTAGTTTTCGTTAACGATAATAACCTTGGTTTGGATAGACTTTTTTCCCTTAATAAATGAAATCATCACTGAATAACTTGAGTTATCTTTGTCTAATATTAAAATTTGTTTTATGTTCTGAAACATGAAAGTTTTACAAAATGCAGAAAACTAAGAAACCAGGAAGGGGCGGGGTACTTTTTATAGTAATGTATATTAGATAGAATATAAAAGAAAATAGAAAATAAACAACTCTGAAACATGCTATTAGTACCACGTTAAAAATAAATATTTTTAACACATATTTTTAGCTTCTACTCTTTAGTACTTTTAGTTAAACAAAGATTTTAAATGATTTTTTGTTCTATTTATGTTAACATTTTACACAGCGTCCCATAATTTATTAAAATGGATTATACTTAATACCTTTCTTGTATCTTCCTCACAAGAAAACTAGAAAAGAACAAGAACAAGAGCCAAGTTACAATTAACTAAAATGCTGTTTAAATATAAAATGTTAAGCCTGATCTGATCACTTAGGGGTCAATATCTTTCTTAAAGGACTGAAATGTAGCATATTTGAAAACTCACATCTTTACAGGAAACGAGACTGAACTATCATTGTTCGTAAAGGTTACACAAACAACAACTCAGGACTTATATTCCACCCCATTTATTTATTATCTGTGTCGCTGCGTCCAAATCAAGAAATAATTCTAGTGGCTGTGTCAGGACATAACTGGGACTAGCATGCGCACAAACCAGTACAGATGCTGATTTTGTTAACTTGAAGAGTGACAGAGCCCAAAGAGAAACAAAATCTTACAAGCCGGCTGATTTTTCAGATGTGGACTTTACACCGCTCATGCACACCTCAAGAGCAAAAGATGAATCTGCTTTGTGAAGACACCCAGAAGATGCTCACTCCCCTTGTGTCCTTTTGCCAATACCAATATACAGCCGACACAAAACAGCTGACAGCTGGACTGCTTAAATAACAATGATAGGTGTGTATGAGGGAGGCGACCAGCCTTTTGTTTACGCTCACACAGCTCACTGTGCAGATTATAGGCTGACTTGATAAACTGATCAAATCTATGAGCGTCTTTGTTTGAAATAAAGGCGGGTAAATAGTGCTAAAAATTCTCCAAACCAATGACTGTGAAGCTGTTGCTTGTTGCCGTGCTGATTTTAAAAGTACAGCACGCCGGTCAAAAGCAGTGCTCGTCAGCATCCATCACCAAAAAACCAGCAGCAATAATGTTGTACAGTATTTTATACACACTGACGTGGATGAAATGACCAAACAGCCTGTCGCTTCACTTTCATTATCTGCCATCATATTGTATACTTTACAGTCTGTTCTCAGATGAATTACTTGAAATCATATCCTGTTATTTCTGAGAGGTATTATATAACGTTTCACCTTCCTAATGCACTCGTCGGTCACTGCTGCCAATGTCAGCTTGGGAAAAAAAGGGTTTACTGATCTAATCCAGCTTGATTGATTTGTTTCATTTTTCATTTGTTGGTGGATGGTTGAATGAAAACATGCTTTCTATGTTTCTTCCCAGTAGACAGTCATGTTACGTGATATGCTGAGTTTTGTCTAAAAGTAAGGGGCTGTGTTGGGACCTGATGTCTTGCAAAATGAATCAATAAAGGGTAATGAAATCAACAAGCAGGCCTCATGAATCCCATCTACACTATTCACTCTAGCCTGTGTTTTTTTTTTCTCACATGCCTTAGTTTCTGCGTTTATCTCTATCTGGGACATTTTTATTCTCATTCTCTGTCTTCCTTCTTGATTTTTTGCTTATATAGTCGGAGATTATTTCACCTGAAAGTACAAAAGAAAAAAAAAAGAATTTTGAGCAGGAGTTTCTGGAGTGTGTGCAATCTGTGTGTCCTGGGTCAGTGCTAAGAATTAGTCAGCTGACTGCAGATTCATTAGACAGTCTCGTATCCTCAGGCCTTGCAACTTCACCTTCTGTTAGCTTAAGATGGCAGCGAGGCTGCATGACTGCTGAAGAGACACAGCTGGTGAGTGAATACAGACATACACACAGTCACAAATCTGGAAAGTCTGTATTATGATGCTTTATCACAAAGCAGCTACTTATCTGGGTTTTAAAGTATCTGATAGAGGCAAATATTTGGGTACATGTTACAGATAATCACATTTCACACAATCAGAGTCAAAGTTTGGTCATTATTTACTGTTATTCTATTATTATATAATTTCCAGTAACAATTGGAGCTTGGAAAACAGAACCTCCAACATATTTATTATTAACATTTTTTATTTGTTCTTCCAAATCAGAAATACAAACAAACTGGTGTGTACAGCAAACGTACTACTGAGCGGGCCACTGTAATTTTCCTGCAAATGTTATATCAGCCACACACACACATACCACATTTATTACGTAACATCATTGTTTGATATTAAAAGAGTTCAGGTGCTGAACTGGCCTGCCTGCAGTCTAGATCTTTCACCAACTAAAATCATTAGGTATATAATGAAATGAAACCACAACAAAGAGGACCTAGGACTGTGCAGCTAGAATCTTTTATCAGACAAGAATGGGACAACATTCCTCTTCCAAAATTCCAACATCTGGTCTCCTGAGATCCCAGATGTTCACTGAGGATTAAAAAAAAGGACTTTTTTTCATTTTAAACATTTTCAGTGTTGGGTTTTTAATGTTTTATTGTGTTTTTATTTACATGCCAACTTTTTGGGGAGTTAGGGCTGTATTTCCTGACAAGTTACCCCCAAGTGCTATTTCCCTAAATCTCATTTGACCTAGCAAATAAACCCAGCTCAACCACACATACATCAGTCCATTTTCTGCCGCTGTTCTGTGTTCAGGTCGTGGGGAGATCAGTATAGGCTAGGGATGCACCGATACCACTTTTTTGGAAACGAGTACGAGTACGAGTACTTGCATTTCAGTACTCGCCGATACCGAGTACTTAATAAAAACATGATTTAAATTTGCAGGTAACAGCTTTAGTCCTATAATTTAACAAAAAACAAACAAACAAGGGACTAGTTTGGAATTAAGAACATTTATTTAAAATGAAAAGCATGTTGTATGCAACATATTACAGAATAAATAATTATAAAAAAACAAAATTTAATTTTAAATTTGTTCGTCTGTTTCTCTGTTTAGAAGTCTCACTAGCACAGTCACAGCTGGGATGACAGCAGAGGCTAGTGCGTCGTAGCTGCTCACTTTTTTAGTTAGTTCCTCAAAGGGGGCAAGGATGGCAACAGTCGTCTCCATAAGAGCCCATTGGTGAGCGGTGAGATAGTCAGGGAGTTCGTGCACTCGCTTTTGCTCAATGAGGGACTGGAGCATGTAATACGTGCTGTTCCAGCGCGTCTGTACGTCCTGCTGCAGTCTCTTTATTGGCTGGTTGAGCTGTCCCTGAATGTCCTCGAGGCGGGAGTAGGCTAAGGCGGAATGTTTAAAATGCCCAACTATTTTCCGTCCCACTGCTATAGCATCAGCTATGCTCCTCTGTGCTAACAAGCGTGGGTAAATAAGCGTAGGTAAACTCTTTGTACTCGTTGTTGTGTTGGGATTTTAGGTGCTTGATTAAATTACTTGTGTTAAATGCGCTAGCTTTAGAGCCTCCTCTGGACAATTTCGCTGGGCACAATTTGCAGCCCGCCTTTGTTTTCACGTCTTCGTTCACTTTGAAATAGTTCCACACAGCTGATATGTCTCGCCTCGCTTTCTCCCCGCTCTGAGCTGCAGCCGGGGCCTGGGGGCGGGCACTCGGCGCCTGTGATTAACCCCTTACATGCCGCTCAAACATAGACAGGTCTCAGACCGTGGTATCGGTCCTCGGTATCGGGGGACTTTTAACGAGTACGAGTACTTTAGAAAATGTGGTATCGAGGCCGATACCCGATACCGGTATCGGTATCGGTGCATCCCTAGTATAGGCAGAGATGCCCAGACGGCCAGCTCCTTTTCCAGGGAGACGCAGAGTCATTCCCAAGCAAGCTGAGAAATGAAATCCCTCCAGCATGTCCTGTGTCAGGCCTGGGGCCTCGCCAGTGTAGGACATGCCTGAAGCACCTCACCCAGGAGGCATCCTGGTCAGATCCCCCAAACACTTTAACTGGTTCTTTTCAAATAAACCAAGACAGTTGAGTCCTCAAATTCTGACTGTTTAAACATTTGAACTTAAAACTTACTGACTGAATCTTCAGCTCCAAAACCAGGTTGTCACATCACACACCTCTTTGAAGGACCAGACAAAACCCTAAAAAAAATACATGGTGATAGCTTAGAACTAAAAAGTGTCCACACAAAGCATGTACACGACACACACACACATGACTTTGACATAAGCCCAGAGATGTAGTGACAGCCACTGAATTGGAACTGGGTTCAGCAATTACAGCTCCTTTTTGTACCCCATCTTCCCTCCACTGACACATAAATTAGATACTTGACATCTGCATCAGTTTCTAATAAGAGCGGAGCCACGTGATTTTGGAGAGGGATGGAGAGCTGCAGAGTCAGACAGTCACATTACATTTTGGTTTTAGTTTGATTATTATTTTGCTGCTGTTGAACATATGGCCTTGCAGTGTTTGTCATCTTTTCATGCTCTTGTGTTTGCCTTTGTTCTGCCATATTTACATCCAATTACCCGCATTCTGGATTTACTGATCCTTTCCTCTGCAGCACAAGGAGCACAATAAGAAAACAAATCTGAGACAAAGCTTAAGCTTAGGAAAGATTAAAGCAAAGAGCCATCCAAGTGAAATCAATTTCAAGCTTATCTTAAATCGAACCAAGGTTAATGCCTCACCTGGCAATTCTTCTGCTGTGGCTAAATTGTATAGGCTGGCAACTTTACTGAGTGCAGACAAGCAAAAAAGAAAGTAGGTTTTTCCGCAGATTTCAGCAGCACATGTATTATAGCAACAAGACCCTCAGTCATTTATACCGCACTGTCAGCGACCTGCCCGTCTTAGATACGATAAAGGTGTGCATGTGTGTTTCTGTGTCCCTTCAGAGGTACACCTCTATAGAGATGGCACCACTGCATACAGGTCTTTCCTTCAGAAATCCTGTTGTTAAGGTTTCCAGGTGTGATCGTGAAGTGTGACCAAAGAGATCAAACTGGACGGCTGGAGGCAGAGAAGACAGGGGGAAGGGTATGAAGGAGGATGACGGACATCAGAGGAGGTGACATTAGAAACTGTTTCATGCTGTAGTGGTCAGAGATCAATAAACATTAATTCTTCACTGCAAACACACACACACACACACCCACACACACACACACACACACACACACACACACACACACACACACACACACACACACACACACACATAATGTGTTGAAATCTTGTTGGTAGGACTATGTGTGTGTGAGTGGCAGGGTGAGTGTCAGCAGTTTGATCTGTTTCCTGTAGTTGGTCGTTGCCCTCCATCTCCCCCATTATCCTCCACAAGGCATTCCTTCAGGATTTATACCTGCCATTTCTGCTCTGTGGTCGATATTTATGAACTACATTACTGCATTACAGAATGTGTAGCTGCCGTGCAGTTAAGTCAGGGGAGCCATCGATCCTCTCCTCTGAGCTGCTGAGCCTCAGGGATGAGGGACGGACACAGAGATGTGGTCTAAACACTTTAGAGGGCTTTCATCTTGGCTCAGGGGTTGCTCTGTCCCGGCTAGAGAAATAAATATCTCCTCGAGTCTGCTGCCGGCTGACAGATCCGAGTCCCTACTGCTGCTCACTAGTGGCTACAAGAGATACTGCAGTGTTAAGTGTCTTCCCCAGAAACAGTAAAAGCACTCAGATGTGATTTAAAAAAAGAGGTTTCAAGGCAACAAAAGCAAAAACAACCAAAGCAGCTGAACAAAACCTAATCTACATCATATACTTTATATTGCCACACAGATACATGTGAAATATCTTTACTCTGATAAGCAGCAGAATAACAAAAGGCTGAGATGGCTGATTTGTTATAGTTATAGTTGCCTCAAGGCCAATGAGAAGGATTGTAAAGTGTATTGGAGTATTAATTTAAAAAGTTCCTCCCACATTTCAAACTGATTAAATATCACTCGCAGCTATGATCATCAGTGACAGCTAAAAGAGACGCAGGAAACTGTTTGGATTTCATCTCAGGACAAAGATGAGTGAGTCAGATAATGAGTAAGCTTTGCGTGGCTCACTTTAACCCCTCGGGCTGCAGCTGTTTAACTGAAAATGACACTGCTGGTCATTCAGAGGACGAGACAGGAAGAGGCGATAAAACATGAAGTATAACATGACCAATATCTGAGCACAAGGTTTTGTAGATTTGTATGTTTTGTGAGAGAACCGAGAAAGAGAGGGAGGGAGGGAGAGTCTGTGGGAAAAGCATGGCAGAGAGAAATGGCAGTTTAATTAGCAGCAAAGGGCTTTAATCAGATAACTGTGATTTGAGCAGTGAAAGGACTTTAATTAGTTGCTCTTGGCTGGAACAGACCACAGCATGGCCTAGCAGACTGCCTACAGTGGACACTGCATGAATGAGAAATAAGAAATGGACTTTGTGGCATTAATGGGTTTGGAGCAGGAGGGTGAAGAAGGGAGGAGCGACAGCAGTGGCAAAGCGGAGGGCTGGGGTTGAGGACGTGCATGCTCGGAGGGCTGAGTGGGGTCAGCAAGGGTAGCGTGACTGGCAGATCGGGACAAGCTGTGGGAGGAAAGGGGATGCTGAGAGCTTTTAAAACGGGAATATCGGAGGGTGGAGTGGTGGAAGATGGGGATTATAGGAAAGAAGGCTTTTTAGATTTGGTTAAAGGGCAAGGATGGGAAGAGGAAATTTGAGATTCTTTTTCATAAATCATATCTCTATGATTAGAATTGACATCCCACTTGTTTCTTTTGGTAAGTAATAATGGTTTGGGTTAAATGTTAATTATAAGACACATTTTCAGGATTATAATAGACCAAAATCTTTCTATTCCCCAACATGACCTAATGTCAGTTAACAGGAGTGCATGACCTCCACAAAATGACTTCATCAGGTTATTATGAAATGCAATATTTGTTCTTCTCATTTCAAAAGCTGATAACTTTGCTTATTTTGTGTGTTTAGTGCAGTTTGGTGGAAGGCTTGTGGTGACAAACAGAGCTGTGAGACAAGAAAACTAATGAAGATTTAGGGCGAAAAATGAAAACTGAGCAAAAAGTTAAAGGTCAAGTAAACGTAACAGAGATCAAATCTGCATCACATAGTTACTGGTGCCGCTTTAAATATCCTTACGGTATGATTGAAAAGAGGCCAGCTGTAATCCAAGTTGATCCTAAATTGGCCACAGACACAACTTGATCAATAATACAAGCTAAGGATCAGACTTGCAGTAACGTCAGACTAAGGTTGTTCATACGTAGACGTCCCGTCAGTGTGACTGACAGACAATGAGGTGAGACAGCTGCCAGCTGAGGGGACAAGACAAGCACTTAGAATACACTTAATTAGGCATGGAAAGACTAAACCTACTTGTACTTTCTTCTTTTCTCTTTTATGTCCCTCAGATTTGATCTCTCCTAACAGATTTTCCATGTCTCGAGCTGTCTTTTATATTTACATTTGATATATGGTAAATAGATTGGTTCTTTTACCCTACCTGAGCACTCAAAGAATTTTATACAACATACCCCATTCACACAAGCACTTTTTTCTATGCTTAAGTGATTTCTGTCTAACAGTCACTCTGATGGATGCAACTTGGAGCTAGTATCTTGCTAAGAATATTTATTGTACAGTCTAGACCAGCCAGGGATCGAACCACCAACCTTTCAAATAGAAGATGAAAAACCTAGTAAATGACCTGGAGGAAATGACTTACCTCCTGAGCCACTGCCACCCCAATTTAAACGGTTCTATTTATATCCAGCATTTTGGCTAGTTATAGGAGGAAAACTGGTGGAACTAATTGCATTGATAGCTCTGCCCCGGCAATTAATGCAGTGCGGTAATTCGTAATATTATTAGTTCCACCTCTGTCTGGCAAATCAAAGTGTCAACTGTCTAAAAGGTATAAAGAAAAAGCTTCCTTTATGACTAATGGGGTGAAATATTCAAAAATGAAGCTGGGGAGAGGAAAGAAGGAAAAAACGAAGGCTGAGGGATGTAAAGTAAAAACCACAGACGAGTGTGGCAAACAGCAAAAACAGATTCAGCCCAGGAGAAAGAAAACGTGTATAAGGTTGATGTGGATGAGCCAGGACAGTGCTGTCTGACACACACGGTAACTATTCTTGCCTTTTTCCTTTCGGCTGAATGCAAATGCTTGGACTTCACCACACTTGCAGACTCGCATAGGTGCCTCGCTTATTTGCAAAGACGTTTGATTTTTTCCCCCATTCTTGTTCTGTTTTGTTTAGTTTAGTTTAGTGGTGCATTGGATTTTATTTTGCACATGCAAAACCATTTCTATTTAAGAAAATTACAGTGTTTCTGTGTATAAAGACACATATATTATTTTATTTTGCGGGTAGCTGTAAAAGAATAATTGATTTGCTTGTTGACCACAGTGTTATCCATTGCTGTGAACCTTAACTGGCTACGCATAATTTTTCAATATATGCAGGCATTCAATTAAGCATCAGTCGGATAAATAATCATAAACATACAAAGTTCCACCTCCCACTGCATTTCATTACCTGAACAGTGAACATGTCACTGACCAAATCCATGAGGGTTCAGCCTCGACTCTGTCTAAATTCTGTGTTTTCTTTCCTTTCACAAACATAGACGAGGCAGAAAGTGACTAAAAGCTGTAGGACAACAATGTTTCCCCTGTTCGGTGCTCTTTTAGAGAGTAAACAGTGACTGGGATGTCACTTAGGTTTGGGGTGGTTTGCAGACATCAGCTGACTGATTTTGACACTACAGAGCAATGCACTCCTGTCGTGCACCTGACTAATTCCTGCCTCCGTGCAGATGCTCCGCGTCTGTGAACTAATCCCATTTTACTTCCCTTTTCTCCACCTGACTTTCTCACTCTGCTGGGTTTATGTGGGTGTGTTATAATGTGCCGTGTAGTCTTGCATTAGTATTTATAGAGTATGGGTGCTCTAATACTCGCACTCACCTGCTCTACCAAATGCAGGCAAAAACTTTCCTTCATATAACAATTTGAAATGATTGCTGATTAAAAATGTTTAAAAATCTTACATTGTGTAATGGCTTCTATGTAGTCTGACTTCATGTTATATCACTTACAATGTGTGCTGAAGTCTAATATACTGTATTATAATGCAGTTATTACATAGCTGTATATATTACACTGTTTTCTTAACCTTGGAACGGTTGTTGTAATAATTGGAACCTTGTTGAAACGAGGTTATAAAATATTAAAATCTGACAAAATTTAATATTTAGTTTCCCATATGAGGCTAGAAAATCATCAGTCAACATTTTTATCACATGCTTCCAATGAAATGGGATTTCATTAGATATCCTTTCTGGAAACCTAAATCATTTAAAACTTACATTAACCAATAATTGACAAAGGTCACAGGTTGGTATGCCTTTAGAGATCAGCTCTGGAAAATACCTGCAAGTATTTGTTTTTTGTCCAGCATCTTGCCTGCAGAATGTCACCAGGAAACAACGCACTGTTTTTAAGCTGTTGGATAAAAAAAAAGAAAAGAAAAAAAAGACGAATCTGCAACAGGAAAAAAGACAGAAAAAGTTGTTAATAATCAAAAATTAAATCTGAAAAAGACAAAATGAAAGGGAATGAAGGGAAAAAAAGAAAGATCTCCTGTTTCTCTCCAGTCTCAGGCGAAGGGTGAAGACTGCTTTTCTTTACATCTTGCGAAATTAGAAAAATCTTCTCTTCTCTTCCTCAGCGACACTCCCTCACTACATCCCATCTATTTTGGAGCTTTATAGCATTTCATGGTCAGCTGATCTGACTGCATATTAGTTGTCCATATCTCTTTAACTTTACCAGTCACACTGCCTCTGTCTCTCTCTCTAACAAAGCCTTTCTTTCTTATTCTTTTAGGGTCTTCCATTGACCCATTTTAGGCACTTAGTAATTGAAGCTTTCCCCAGGCAAGCCCCAACAACAGCCTCGCTTGACTTCACTCATCAATGAAAAACCTAATTGAGCTTAAAATTTAGCCTCTTGGCCTCTTACCTGCCAACTTCGAACATACAAGGTACTTTGCAGTTTAACAATTAACATCACATACTGTATCAGAGTTACTGGCCCCACTTTAACATTAAACTGATACATTAGTTGCAATTTGGTCTGGACAAGGAAAGCATAGTCACAAATATATAGGCAAGCAAAATAAACTATCTTATGCTGTCACATAATTGCACTGTTCACTGGTTAACTAATCTTGGCAAAAAGCAAATATAGTAGCAGTTCCTATTATTTTAATCACATATGTGAACAGCAAACAGATACAAGCACAGTTTATGCTGTTGAATATTCAATACATGCATGCACATATGAACACAGTTACATAAGATATTAAAGGACAAATAATGCAAAAGTCTGCTGTGCCCATCCTGGTATTTAGGTGTCTCATAAACAGGGTTCTGTGCATGAAAGATAATTTTATAAAATTTGTAGAAAAGAAGAAAAAACCCACTTTGGATGTAGATTTTATGCTTTTATGTTATATTCAGAACTGGAGCTTAAAGATTTTATTCCCTAAACTAAAATACAAATTAAAGATGTTGTTTCAAGAAGTAAATGAACCCCAATTTCACTTACAGGCATCCAAAACCAACCATTCCATTATTGTTCCTTTAAGGACCAGGCAGTAGTCAATCATAGGTCTTGGGTGCTCCAGAATAATTTCAGTGCAATTCCATGCAGTGCTGCTGTGCGTTAATGGCTTTGCATTATATGATTTGGGCAGACTCTGCAGCCTTCAAGACTCTATTATTGAGCCGCTAATGCTTTAAGCTGCCTGAACATTGTTATGCTTGCAAAATCAATTAAGTGACTAAATAGGTCATTTACAGCTCAGTGCTGAAAATGTGGGATCTTTAGAGCGTGTAGGTGAGTGCTGCATCTTTCTCTCAGGGGATAATTGTTTGAGGTAGGGATATTTGAGTTGTTGATTTTTTTTAAAGAAATGTTCCTAGTTTTCACAAAAACCTGCGTCAAACACTGAACAGGAGAGTTTTTATTTAATATGAATGTTTTTTTCTGTACGACCCTTACGCTCCTAGAGCCATATTCGTAACCATTTAATTATTCCAGACCTATCACCTCTGAGTCACTCTGAGTCAGATCGCAAGGTTTGACCCTTAGGTGTGTGTGTTTGTGTGCGCGCGCAAGCGTGTGGGACGCATTGCCGGGGGAGGCAGGGGGGAGGCGGGACGTGCAGAAGTTGTCCATGTCGGCAGAGCGCACCAACCTCTCCGCGTTCGGGAGCGCAAAGGAAAAAGATGCTCTAATCTTGAGGCTTCACAGACATCTGCAGCAGATTATTACGAGAAGTCATTGTTCAGCATCGCTATTTATATCCAAAACACTCGCGAAGCGCCGATGTCTCCATGAATCTCTCCGGAAAACTAACAAACATCCTCCTGCTGGTGATCCTCGCAGCGCAAGGTAGGACACGGCGCTCCGTGCATCGCTGAAAGTGCCTCTTACTCAGTACTTTTAAACAATCACTTTCTGTGTTTTCCTTACTTGTCATGTCAGTTTTAAGTATTTTTGGCGGCCAAACTGACCTCGAGTTGACTCCTTTGTGCGCTTCTCAGTGACAAGAAACTGCATCTCTTTTCAGTCCAGAGAGGAAGATCCATTAAAGCCAGTCAGGATAAAGGCAGAGCAACCTAAACTTTACCTCAGTTTATCAACCCAGTTAATTTGTATTTGGACACGCATGCACGCTGATGTTGTCAAATCGCTGAAATGGCGAAACAGTGAATAGCCATATTCTTCTCAAATTCCTCTGGGGCACCAGTAGCGCACATCTTACAAAACAAGACCGTTTTGCGTTGTTCTTTTTTGCGTTTAACGTACTTGTTTCACACTACTTCACGACACAGGGCACAACATTTGTCCATGGGAAATTGTGCCCAACCAATAACAAATCCCACGTGCCTGTGAAATATAATATCCCGTGCTTTTCGAACTTGTGGAGTCACTGTTATGCTGCAGAGAGTGAAAACAGTGGGATGTAGGCGCACTGTATAATTGTTAGATTTTAGTCTACACATCGGGTTTGGTTACTTTTTATATAAGGTTGATGACTTAGAGCTTAACATGTCAGCATGTAGCTCACATTGACCATCAGTGCCAAAAGTGACGCAACATAGGGTGACAAACTGCTCGGTAAGTGTCCATACAGATTTCATCCCTGGTTTCACAAGGTGTGAAGGGCTTGGGGACTTCTGCAGAGTTCAGAGGTCATGATTCAGACTAGCACCACAACACTGCACAGGCAAGCAGATGGTTGCCTGGGGGTAATTACTATAAGTAACCTTGGTACTTAAAAAATGGACTAGAATTGACCAACTAAACTCAAATTTTCCTTATGCTTTAATAATAATCAAACTACTAGTTTGTCTGCACTTTGCTTTTCTCTATGTGCGACCCATTTCTTTATTTTCTTGTATTTAAAATCACCTGTGCACATATTTTCTTTTTGCTTCTGCCTTTGGGTTGTGTAAGGCTGTCAGTCTCTTGTGTGCTTTAAAATAGTGGGGTCTTTGAGTAGCTCCTTGGGGAACCAGAGAAAAAACAAAGAGTAGATAAATGCTCTAAAGAGGAAGCTTTGTGTCGTATTCCCATGTAACTTGATGGTTATTTTAATCTGAAGTTTTCTCCCATTCACTTCCACAAATATAGACACGCTTCTTCAGAGAGTGTCTTCACCAATGGGAACACCTTTAATGGGGATGTGTGTGTGGGATAAAATAAGTGATAAAAAAAAAAAGCTGCGGTGCCTTCATTTCATACTTAAATGGTAATTTTTTTCACTTCACACAAAAATCACAATCATATATTTAGTGGTATATATTTAGTTTCCAGACTGGAAAAACAAAGCCAGTGGGAAAGATCTTAAAAACAAAAGCTTCCTTCTATCTGAAGGCCACCAGATGGCGATAGCTGTGGTGCTGCAGTTATTTCTGTCTTTATCCGATTGCATCCATTCTGTTAAAGTTTGAAGCCGCTACTTTCCTGCTGAGTTTATGGGCTCGGCCATACACTTTCGGTTATACATTTATACACAACAGTGGCAGCAAAGATAAAAAGTTGTACAGTTTGAATAATGTTTATGTGCTGTGCCGCCATCTTGGTTAAGTTGGGTTTGGTGGGGATCTTTCGACTTTCCGATTTGGAAATCCATTCCAGTAAAACATTCCAGCTGGGAACTCAGAAATTCCCACTTGGTTTGGAATGTATGACTATTAAAATGAGACTTCAGAAACCAGTGGCTAATGTTAAAGGATCTATAATATTTATGACTATTAGTAGTTTAGTTGGAGTTAAAGTTTTAATGGCTAATTTAATTAGATTTTATATTGACTAACAAACTAAACTGAGAAGCAACTTTTTGAGTGAATATTTTTAAATACTGAAATATAAAATTGTAAATACATTTTGTTTTAGCCTTAACTAAAGCTAGCTGGGACTATTTCACCAGGTAGCTTTTTCAGTTAGGCAACATTTGGCTGGTTGGTTAGAGGACAGACATTCAAATTCAGATCTTAGGTAGTTAATGATATGTAGAAAATAGGTTTTTATTTTTTCTACGGGTCACCTCCAGCCTTAATAGAAGTCATTTCTCGTGATAAACACCCAAATATTCCTTGGGGTATTCCAGATATCCCAATTGTTTTCCTGGGAATGGGCTGCTGAACATGCATCCTTCCTACAGACACTAGGAGGAGGAGCAATTAAATTGTTGTTTTTTTCATTTCAAAGTCCTGAGTGTGGTGGGGAGTTTGCTCCACATGTGGCACCTGGAGTCCTCCCTGGGGATCTGCACTAAGTGCCTTTGTACTGTCATGCTCTAGTCATCCTGTGAAAGACACTGCCTTTACACATCCTGCAACCTAACACAGACTCACAGTTAAGGAGAAGGGATGTGTTTCTGTAAGACACATAAAGTCCCTCAATTGTCTCTTTTTATGCCTCCCTCTGTCCTGTCATTCCCTTCAGCTGGAGAGATTTGCTACAGCCAGCAGCCTTGCTGCTTTGCCCTTGAACTGAATGAATTTCAAAACAGTGCCTTAAAAGGATGTCAGTGCTCTCATATCAGAGCACATTTTGCTCTAGTGAGAGGAAATCCACTTTATATTGTTACTAGTTGTGAGGCGGTTACCTTGAAAACCAGGAGGGTTTTGGCCTCACCTTTTCTATCCCCCTACTTTGTCCTCCAGCTCCCCTTTCCTCCCCAATCCTTCACTGACTCTGTGGTCTTTTCTACGGGTATGAACAGTAGCTGTGCATGCAGATAAGTGCCCAAAAACACACACAGATTGTACAAACACTCCCAGTGGGGGTCCGATTAGTGAGCTACAGAAGGTATTGTTTCCTGCCATCCAGGATAGGCCCTCATAACAGAAGAAAAGCTGATCCTGCCGTTCATGGGATTGGGGTATTTTAGTCAGAAATAGAATCATGTTGAAGTCGCTAGGAGGTAAGGAATGAGAAATCTGTACGGCATGGGGATTTAGTTGGAGTTATGACATTCAAAATAAAGCCACTGCCTGTGGAATATCGATTGTAGTGCACATCAGCATATTTTAGAACAGGATGGGCTGCTATACCTTGGAGACTGAGTGATAAGGGTGAGTGAACCGCGTGATGCATTTCCCTTCAGCATCTCTCCTGCACCATCTCCACAAATTGCTGAGAGAGATGTCCAGCCACGCTCGCATTATACTGACCCGCTCCGCATTATGTTTCAGCCTTGACCCTTCATCTCACTGTACTGTGCTTTTTAATAGGTTACTCTGTGGGTCGACAGCGTAGAGGATCTGCGTTCAAACCAGTTCTGCCCAAGAGAGCCAGAAAACTAGTTATTCAAAAGTGTAGTGTGGCAACAATCAGAGTTTTTTCCCCCTATCTGAGCATTAGAAATGGTTTATATTAAGCCACCCTACTCTGTAGCACTTATCTAAGTCTGCTTATATGAAGTTGTCTGCTTTGCATCGCAGCATCATCAAGCGTATTTGCTCCTCTCGCAGACTTAAATGCTCACCTGAGATTCCCTTGGAAATACAGAGCTGCTCTCCGGTTTCCCTCCCAGAAGTGATATAGTTGCATTAAAATCTGACAGGCAATCAGTGTGCATGTGTGTGTAAGTATGTGGCTTAAGGGCTGTGTGATGGCTTGAGGATCCTCTTAACACGATTGTCATGTGATTATTACCACCAAACTCCAGTTATTTAGCTCCTACACATGCTGTGTAGACACCCTTATTACGCCCCCTATGGACACACACACACACACACACACACACACACACACACACACACACACACACACACACACACACACACACACCCTCCTCCAAACAGCCCTGCTGTCTGATTCCTCTGGGACATCCTGGTCTTCTGAGCTGGCAATGAATTGAGTCACACTTCATGATGGAAAGATAGAAGGTGAGAATAAAAGTGCTGGGGAGGTTGTCCGAGATGCCCCAGATGGAAGATGAGCACATTTTGTGCCCCAGTCCTTCTTCTAACCACGTACCATTTTCTACTGAGTGGCCTCTGTTTCTCTTATTATATTGTATTTATTTTTGTGTTTTTCCACAATCTCAGTGAACATAAGATTACAAGCGCTGAAGAACAGAAGCAGGATTAACAGTTTTAAAGAATGTCATCTGTAATACCTTTTGATCCATCTTTAATCTTAAGGTCCAAATATTAATGTTTTTTCCATCCCAAGTCTGTTTCTTAGACTGATGACGCTTTTATTTTTCTCCAGCCATGTACTTGAATCTATCCTTCTTTGAAACCTTCATCTGCTCTCAAAATTTCCCTTAGACCTTTGTGAAATGAGGCCCGCATCATCGACACTGATTTCCAGGTTAAGTTTTACCTTTTTTCTGATTGATGATTTCAAACTTATCCACATGACTGAGGATAAAAAATAACTTCTGCTACAAAAGCATGTGCTGTTCCCGGGTCTCCTGCTGCAGTGGTTTAACTTGCGGCCAGTAGCAACAGTGAAGCCCAGCATTACTTCAAAGTTCCTTGCTTTGGATGGATCCTGGGAGTTTACCTGGTCTGTATGAGAAAATCCCAAATATTTGGAGCTGGTGTCATCCAGCTGGTGCAGCTACTGAGGAAAGAGGATGGTTTGCCTTTTTGTTGGTCTTTTGAGCGGCAGCACAGCGATATGTACAGCATGACTCTCAATATTATGATGCAGTAGTTGCACACTGAGATGCTCCTGCAGCCTCTGTTCTCCATAATCTCTAAAGAATAATTATATCCATGAAGCCATTAGAGCCACTTGTATCAGTTACCTTATTGCTTTCTTCCCACTCAGTGCTTAAAGCAATCGTGGAGAGTTTTCCCCAAATGGATCGGAATAATACCCTCTTTTAGACCCAAAATGGAAACCACTATCTGTCAACTGGGGGAATTTCTTGTAACTGTGTTTCTAACATACCCCAGTGCAAATGATTAAATCCGCAAAACACATTTTCCCAATACCGATTTAAGCTTTATTTATGAAGAGACAGAAGGGAGTAATGAACAGCAGTCATACACAGGAAGTGTTCATGGCCCTTGCAACCATTCAGCATATGAGGTGCCTGTTCAACCAGGTGATTTACAGTGGTACAAACTGTGCACAAAGTATGAAAAGCTACTGCAGCGTTCAGTGCTTTTGTGGATTTAGCCAAATGACATAAGTATATGTTACCTGAGGCTATAAAGCTAGCATAAAAGATAGAATTCAATGAGTGAATCTCATCAGCACCTAAACACCCCAAATATAAATTGATATCTGTTACACTTGATGTAAAATGGTACTAGTACCCTAGATGTAACCAGTCCAACATAGTGCATCACTACAAATTATTCAAAACTCAACAAAACATCATGTATATATCCAATAACTGACTGAATCTCACTCTTGCTGAGCAGCGCTTACCATTGAAAACATTCTTCATCTTCCTCTCCTTTCCTCTCTTTCTTCTCCATCTCCTAGTGTTAATGTTTTTTCCCTCTTCCTGGGAAACACAGCAAGTGCACATGTAGCTCACAGACACGGTTTGTGTGTTTGGTTATATTTGTTAAATTGTTTGAAATGATGGCGACTCCTCTTCTGTAGCTAGCTAGATGCTTAAATACCGGGATTTAATTTCCAATGATGACATTATTTTCCTACTATGAGAATTGGAAGTACATATTTTAGCAAAGACTTTTAGCAGTTTAGCAAAGTCCCCCCCAATTTCTGTACTCCTCACTTTGAAATGAGGACACAACTTTAACTCAAACTTTAGCTAATCCACTGCAAAAACTTCTGCCATGGATTTGGGACGCAGCGTTTGTCAAAGTCTTTTTCTGCGTACTGATTCAGTCAATACTGCTGACATGCATGATAGACAGGCCTGCTTCAGCATCTCTGGAAGAAAGATAAGTAGCACTGACTACCTGCAGCTGTGACTGCAGTGCTGTGAGAACCATCACAGCCACCCACTCCAGGCAGACTAAGTCCCCAGACTGCATTTCTGAATTTAAGAGTGTCACAGCAACAGCACACTTTCATTTCTAGCCTCTGCTAAAACAAGGCACAGTTTTAAATATGTGGATACATTTTAATTAAATACTTGGCAGACCTAAGCATTTAGGCTCATAGTGTCAGTCGTATTAAAAGACATGGCTTGAGCTTTTTTATTTACGTTTTCCACAGAATGGCTAAATACTGTATTTTATCTCCTTTAAAAGGGGGTCCCATCTAGTTTTCCTTCCTTCCCATACGCCAGCTAAATCCTTGGGTGTTTATCTTGTCACATCAATCATTATTTCTTTGGATAAAATCACATTTCACTGAGTCTAAATGCCAAAACAGTGCCAAACCTTTTACTTTTCTGAGCGATTCGCTGTTGGGTTCATTATTTTGTGTCCCAGGTGCTGTTCCCGCCCACTCTGACACAATGCACAAAATAAAATGAGCGATTACGCCTGAAGCTCATTTTCATGTTAACAGAGTTGCTTTGTTGTCTTTAAATGGGTGATCACTTCTTGGATTATTTTAGCATTTCAGGAAATATATTCTCCGTTTTTTTTTAAACAACACCACCAAAAAACCCAAACAAAAAACCTAAACCTAAGCTTACTTAAAATATCTTATACAGAGAGAATGCAGCCTCAAACCTCCCACATCTTTTTTGATGAAAGCAGGGAGACAAGTGGCAATTAAATTTCACGCATCAGTGAAAAAGAAAATCTTTTACTTTTCAGAATGAGTCAAATCAAAGGTGAATGAACATAAATAGTAACACACATAGTTATGTGTATGTACTGTAGCCCCCATATATTAAGCTACACTTAGATTAAACACCTTATGCTTCATGGGACAGTCAGAACGTGCTGTAATCATTGTGGCTTCTCTTGTGCGTCATTCAGAATGTCAAAGTCAGGCCGTCAAAAACCCTGGAGAGCAAAGGCACACTATCTAGCTCTTCTCTCCTTGTACTTGCTGTCACTTTTCCTATCTCTTCTTGCCACTGTCTCTCTCTTTGTATCTGTTTTCTATGCACTCTGACAGTGGTGTATTTTTGGAGGGTAATTAGTTCCTTCAGAGTGTCCACAACTGGCTTCCAGGCTCATCCTGTTAAGCACATGCCTGATCAAAGAGCCTCCCACAGGCCATGGGTCTTCCAGCAGCTTTTGGCTCCTGTAGCCACAAGAGACAAAGACAGACTCAGTGTTTGGCTTTCTAATTCTAAATCAATGTGGCTTTTTAAGGGTGAAATGCATGACAGCTTGACTTGGCTTCATGTGCAGCAATACAAAGGCTTGTCACTTTGATACAGCACAAAGTGAGGGGAAGGAATGAGCACATGTCCGGTGAAATGAAACATGAATGTCAAGCTGATTTCTTTTGGCACAGTGATTATGGTAACTTCATTCTAAACCTTGAGGTAAGGTGAACCGATAAAGGAAAAGGACTTGGTTTATTTTCAGTTCTAGCTACAACCATTAGGGTTGGTTTGTTTGAGGGTATTCTTGGTTCCAGTGGTTTCATTAACTTGGCTTTTTAAAATATACATATCTGAATGATCGTACCAATAGCCTGTTTCTATGACTGAAAAAAACAAAAAGACAGCCAGGCTGACCCAAATCAAAATGAGTTCAGCATCTCAAAATTTTGTCTTACTGACTTTAACTTCAAAGTAAGTCGAAATTTTGAATTACTAACTTGAAATTTCAAGTTAGTAATTCAAAACTCAAGATACTTAACTAAAATTTTCTTTACCCATGGGAACATTTTTTCAGTGGTAGAGTGCCAAACCTTTGTTTGAACCGTATGAAACAATAGAAGCGTATCTGAAATGTGAGTGTTTGTATAAATAATACAAAGTCCATAGGTGATTGAATGAGTGAGACCTGTAGTAAGAAATCAATCTGAGTGCTCAAATGAGTAGAAAGGTAAATTATAGGTACCTTTCCATTTCAGGTTTGAGATTGAAGATTCTTTATTTGTCACATGATTAGTTATACAAGTACAACATGCAGTGAAATGTATCCTGACATGCTCCTCGACTTAGCAAACCGAGAGGGAACATTATATACATTAAGTGAATATATACAGGAGGACATTATGTGCAGTAAGTAGCATTATATGCAGCAATTAAGTGAATTATGTACATAAAATTAATTAAATTAAATAGACAATCTGGAAATTTTAAATTGAAAATCTGAAAAATGTACATTGCGCAAATGGGTGTTAAAGTGTCTAGAAGAGTCAGTCTGGGATGTGTTAGGAATAAGTCCTGTCTCTGTCACTTATCGATGCTGTGGGAGGGTGGGGGTGCATGTTCTGGTTTAGGACCTGGATGGCTTGGGGAAAGAAGCTCCTCTTGTTCTTGCTCGGATGGTGCGGAACCTTCTGCCTCTGCACCCACTCCACTGGAGCTCCGTTGATGATAATAGGCTTGTAGTATCTGTGCTGACTCCTTCTGAATTCCACCACCAGCTCCTTAGTCTTTCCGACGTTCAGCTGGAGGTGGTTATCCTGGCACCACGATGCCAGATCATCATTTACCATCCTCACTTACCAGACCAGTGGTTCTCAGTGTTTTTAGATTACCTTTTAATATTAGCTTAGCTCACTTGGCACCTCCTCAAACCCCTTCCCCCAAAGAGTACTACAGAACAGGTATCGATAATGAAAACAACTGAGTCAGACTGCAGTGTAAATGAGGCCACACAGAGCCGTTAGTCTGACCGTAATGGTGTTTTGCTTAACCAGAAAGATAAGAAGCAGCTATAATCCATGTATAAGATAATAAAACTTTACAAAACTGTTGTGTTGAAAATAAAAAAGTCACAGCCGTTACTTTTGGAAGCAACCTCACATCCCCCCAAAATTTAATCCTTATGCTGACTCTCAGGGAAAAGCAGTAAAAGCTGTGTATAATCAACTGACATGTTAGTGCAAAGGTTATAATTAACTTCCTCTAAACTAAGGCTTCTTAACATCTTCAGTGCCAGAACAAATAAAGGGAATTAGAGGAGTGAATGTGCCATTGGAGGAAGAGGAAAAATATATTGGCTTCATTTTTTTTTTGTCACAAGGAACAAAAGGTCCAATTAACTGGCTGATTATAATTGCCCTGGTTTTCCCTCAGCCAATTAGAGGCTTAAACAAGGTTCTGAGAGTGCAACGAATTAGGGAGCAGTGGGCAGTTTTTAAGGCAGGTACAGAGAGCAGAAATTACACAAGTGTCCCCAGAGAAAGTTCTTTTCATTAAGCTTTAAGACTTAGATCGCCTCTGCCACTGACCTCAGAAAACTTCAGCGGTTTTGAAGTCACTACATAATTTTCAGCTTCTTACCCACTTAACAGGGAAGCATGATCTTAAGAACAAAAATCAACCACACTACTGTGGAATAAAATCAGCTGTAGCCATGTTAACAGGCTCTTTTAAGTCCCCCCCCCCCCTTTAACACACACGCCTAAAAGGGGAATCTGCTGTGATTCACCCAGAGTAGAAGAGCACCCCAACAATCTTAACTCTGTAGTGTGTGTTTTTGCTCCAAGTGTGCTATACTGCGCAAACAGGAGAGACTGATTAGCAAAATGTGTAACAGCTGTGCCAACCGGTCACACCTGGCACTGCCCTCTTGATTGCAGCCGAGATAACCGCTCCCCACCATCGGTTTTCTGTTGTCTTTTTCCATTTTACTGCCTTAGATTGTTTTGGTAACACTGGCTTTATGAGTAAAGGTAATCCTGATCCTGAGTTTGATGGAAGCAAAGAAGTCGATATCATTTTAGCGTGTAAGCTGAGCCTGCCAGGGAAATTTGTGTTTAGCATCTAAGGTTGGAAAAAAAAAGTATTAGGCTTCAAAAGTGTTTACTGATTTAGATTTTAACCTTTTAGACTCACAAAGAAACTAACTTGGGCTAAATTCTCTGAAAATGTATTTATTCCTGTAGATTTTGTAAGCAAATGAGCTCGTCTCCCAAAATGAAAAAAAAAAACTGACGCTAAACTGAGAAGTCTGAACCATATTCATCTAAGTGTGCTCCCTGTTGTAATAAATGCAAGAACAGCTTTATGACTTCACTTTATGGGTTGTTATTATGAAATATTTGTTCTGCCACACAGGTTCTTCAAGAATGTGCTATATTAAAGTGATACCCTCACTGAAAGTCAATTTTTATTTAAGATGATTGTGTTGGGTATTGTGTGGTGTGAGTACATACGAGCCATATGAAAATAATAATAATTAACTAAGCACCCTGGGAAATAGAGGAGCGCTTGCTTCAGAGCAAACCACTGGTTTATTCTGCTTCTGCTCCATCTGAACTCAAATCATGTCAGTTCAGTTTAGCTTAGTTTAGCCAGTTTAGTAGCCTTGTATCAGTTTATATCTGAAATACACATTTGCTTGATGGTGCATGTTTCTGGTCGCAGTTTCTGTTACAGCTTGGTAATAAGCTGGTAAAATTGATATCATGCCATTACTTTAAAATCTGTGTTATCGAGTAAAAGGGCAGAAACTACAGGTAATAATGTGGAAACAAGCATAAGCTTATGAGGTTAAACCAATTAGTAATAGTCTAGTAATATTTTGGGAACAATATGACAATGTGCTAAAGATTAAATGATAAAATCTGTGTATTCAAATTTTTTATGAGGTGACTACTTTTTGTATTCACCTGATAATAACAGTGTACACTGGTTGATGCTTTAATATATTAGGATACTGCTGTCATAATTTTGGAACAGCAATTTGTGTCAGATTTTCTGCCAGAGGTTTCTTCCTGTTAAAAGGGAGTTTCTCCTTCCCACCGTTGCACCTCACTTTTGCTCATAGGAGGTCATATGATTGTTGGGGTTTTTTCTGTTTTCTCTGTATTATTGATTTCAGGGTCTTTATCTTACAATATAAAGTGCCTTGAGGCAACTGTTGTTGTAACTTGGTGCTATGTAAATAAAATAGATTTGAATTGAACTGATTTGAGTTACCTGTTTTTTGAGACACGTCTGCAGTCAAGGGAAACCTGGTCCAACATACCTAACAGACTGCCTGCTGCACTTCACTTAACTTCCAAAAATACATTTATTTGTCAAGTGTTGGTGCTCATTCTCCATGACTTAATTGCTTATGATAGAAGGAAGCCAAATAATTCAAAGAATAGGGAGCAGCAGTAAATCTGATAAAGGTCAAGCACTGAAACTCCAGAAATAAACTTGATTTTGCAAAACAGACTGCTTGGAGTTTTGGATAGGTTTAAAACGTGACACGAATAACACACTGATGACCAAAAACATGAAAAAAAGCATCAAAATAAGAAACCAAAGCAGTTTTCTGTGTTTTTTTTTTTTTTAGAGAGGAAACAGATTCAGACAGAAAGCGTCCCATTAAAGGTCGATGTTTTATTTAGTTGTTTTCAAGGAAACAAACCTTTTCGGTGAATATGGCTATTTGCGTGTATATGGGTCCTACTTGAATACATTCAGACCCATCTCTAAAATGCAGTTCACTAAGTGCAGGTTTAATGGTTTCTTAGTAGACTGAAAAATGTGTCCGGCATTTCATGACTGGGAAGCTGTGATGCATGAGGTTGGCCTTGCTTTAGCATTTATTATTTAAGGGTTTTCAGCCTGAACAAAATTAAACAGTTCAAAATTTAAGGGTATAGAAGGCCAACCACAGGCATCCTGTGTTTAGTTAACCAAGGTAAAAAAAAAAAAGGGTAGCAGGGGATAAAGAAACATGACAAAGAGCAGGTGAAAAAAAGTCTGGAATGGAAGCATTTCTGTAGTTATGAATAGATGTGAGGAAGCTCATTGAAGCCACTAGAAGAGTGTTTCTGAGGGCTTGCTGGTAGCGTGAGTGCCTGCTGTCCCGTGCGAGGCAACATTTTCTGCTTGGACAGGCGTGGGCCTGCATGTGCCATCCCAAGCACCAGCGTTACAAGTGGCAGCTTTCCACAGTATGACCTTCAGTCCAGACTTAGACACACTTACACGTCTGCAGACACTTTGGCCAAAGACACATCATTCTGTTTTGCTTAAAGCCTCTTGTGCTTGCAGATTTTCTGCAAGCTTTTAGGCTTTAATGAGACTATGTAAACATACAACTGAACTAACACACTTTGATCATTTGTAGCCCTCTATCCTGTCATTGAATAAACAGCTTAAAAATGACTGAAAGTCAAACTGAAAGCCCCAGTGCTGTGAAGACTGGTGCATAGATTTACCTTTTTTGCTCATCACTGTCAGAAGTACAATGAAGGTGAATGGAAGTTGATTTGTGATGCTTAACTTTAGCAAACTGCTGCAAACATATTTCCCTACATGTATCCGCATGGCTAGATACCTCCAGGTGTGAGTCCTTTAATAAAGCTGTAGGTGGATGTGTTGTTTGGTCTGTCTGCAGTAACCGTATAATGAAAGTGGGGAAATGTTGAAGCTATTCTGAGTAATATGGATTTATTGTGAAAGCTCACATGTATTGTTTGCATTTTGTCTCCTTCACACTTTATTTTTTTCTTACTTTATCACTCGCCGGTGAATTAAACCCTTGATATGACCACCTTCAGGACACAGGCGTTTTTTATGTTTCTATAGTGTTTGCTTTAGAAGACATTAATGTTAATCCTTCTGAGTGACTGACCTTTTAGTTACATTGAAGTCAAGTTCAGTTTGCTAGCAGCGCCGGACAATGCCTACATATCAGCTCACTAAATGTGAAGCGACAGTTTCCCCCCTTATTTCCCTGGTAATAACTTATCATCTTTTCATTTCATTATTAACATCTCCATCCTATTTTTTTTAGTCTGTTTTTCATCTAAGGCAGAGGACAGATTATTTCGAAGGTTATTCCGAAGGTACAACCAGTTCATCCGACCAGTAGAGAATGTGTCGGATCCGGTTACTGTTGAATTTGAGGTGTCCATATCTCAGCTTGTCAAAGTGGTAAGAGGGTAAAATCAGTATAACAAATAGGTGTTTGATTAAAATAAATAAATAATAAGGCTCGTCTATCTTTGACGTCAAATTTCCCCGTTTATCTTTTCAGGATGAGGTGAACCAAATAATGGAAACCAACCTGTGGCTGAGACATGTGAGTGACAGTCACGAGCTTTGTTTTTATCTGTTCTTTTGTTACTTGTGGATTTTGTTAAGATCTTATTGTTTTAATCCCTGCTCGTCTTTCAGGTATGGAACGATTACAAATTGAGATGGACCCCCTCTGAGTTTGATGGGATTGAGTTCATACGAGTTCCGTCCAACAAAATTTGGAGGCCAGACATAGTTTTGTACAACAAGTAAGTGTTAGAGCATAGATGCTAAGCGGTTGTTACACTGAGGATTTTATTTTGTTTTCCGTCTATTCATTATCTGAGAAATCTAGATGTCTGTATTGGGCTATTTTATGTTATTTTCTCTTTTGCTTATGAAGATACATTTTCACATCAAAAGCAACCACACACAGTAGATATGCACACCCTGTGTACTTCTCTAACACAATTTGCGTTCACTTGCTAGCAGTACCCTCTTGTCATTGCCTAGCGGTGTTAAAACTGTAATCAACTACTAATTTCAAACATATCTGTTAATTATATGTATTTTGGCCTTTTTCTCTCACAGTGCTGTAGGTGATTTCCTTGTGGAAGACAAGACCAAGGCTCTGCTAAAATTTGATGGAACGATCACCTGGGTCCCTCCAGCTATTTTTAAATCCTCCTGTCCCATGGACATCACCTACTTCCCTTTTGACTACCAGAATTGCTCCATGAAGTTTGGTTCCTGGACCTACGACAAGGCCAAGATTGATCTGGTGCTCATTGGCTCAAAGGTGAGAAGGACCAACTGGGGTGAAAGGAAATAGATCCCTGCAGTTACGTCATTAAGAAATCTCTGTCAGTTTTATTTATTTATTTGTTTTTAGCATTTTTATGCATCATTATTGAGAAGAATTATTTAGCACTGCACAGTAGTAAGTGCTTATATCTTCCAACTTGCTTAGATTGCTTCATTTTTTATGTTTGCCTTCCTCCTCTTTATTCAGTCCATTAGGTAAGTATCCTTAATGCACTTTCATTCTAAGAGATGACAGTTGCACAACAAAGCAACACTTACTTGCAATGTTACACTATATTGCCAAAAGTATTCATCCAAATCATTGAATTCAGGTGTTCCGATCACTTCCATGGCCACAGGTATATAAAATCAAGCACCCAGGCATGCAGACTGCTTCTACAAATGTTGGGTCACTCTCAGGAGCTCAGTGAATTCCAGTGTTGTGCTATGATAGGATGCCACCTTTACAACAAGTCCAGTTGTGAAATATCCTCGCTACTAAATATTCCACAATCAGCTGTTATATTATAACACAATGGAAGTGACTGGAAACGACAGACATTCAGCTATGAGGTGGTAGGCCACGTGAAATCACAGCGCGGGATCAGCAAATGCTGAGGTGCATAATGCACTGGGGTTGCCAGCTTTCTGCAGCGTCAATAGCTACAGACCTTCAAACTTCATGTTGCCTTCAGATTAGTTTAAGAACAGTAAGTAGAGAGCATCATAGAATGAATTTGGCCACGCGGGTGCATCAAAGCCTTACTTCATCAAGCGCAATGCAAAGCAATGTATGCAGTGGTGTGAAGCGCGCCACCACTGAACTCTAGAGCAGTGGAGGTGTGTCCTCTGGATCGATCATCTGGCTATCCGATGGACGAGTCTGGGTTTGGCGATTTCCAGGAGAATGTTACTCATCTCACTACATTGTACCAAGAGTCTTGACTTCAACCTGACAAAACACCTCTGGGATGAATTAGAGCAGAAACTGTGAGCCAGGCCTTCTTGTCCAACATTGGTGTCTTTGTAAGAATGGTCAAAAATTTCCATAAACATGATTTCCTTGTGGAAAGCCTTCTCTGAAGAGTTGAAGCTGTTACAGCTGCAAAGGGTCACCTGACATCATGTTAAACCCTATGCATTAAGAAAGGAATATTACTCAATTTCATACGCATGTGACGGCAGATGAGCGAATGCTTTTGCCAGTACATTGCAGCTTAGACTTTGGATAGTCTGAATTAGAAAGTTAACTTTTTTTTGTTGAGAAGCAGTTGGAAATTTTATACATGTGTTTGTTGTCTTTCTTTCAGATAAACATTACTATGTGTTTTTACCTGAAATTCAGAATGTGATGGATTGGGGTGGCCATTGGGGTGGCCATTGTCAAAGGGAAGACTGATGATGAACTTATTACAATGTTAAAATTGACAAATGTATTTAAATAGATTATTTTAATAAGGAAGACAGATTCAGTTCTCTTTAAATGAACTTGTTTTAAACTTTTAAATATAATATTTTTTTCTAAAAACAGCTTTCACATTTACACTTCACCAGGTGAACCTAAAAGATTTCTGGGAAAGTGGAGAGTGGGAGATTATTGACGCTCCAGGATACAAGCATGACATCAAGTATAACTGCTGCGAAGAGATCTACCCTGACATCACCTACTCCTTCTACATCCGCCGCCTGCCTCTCTTCTACACCATCAATCTCATCATCCCTTGCCTCCTCATCTCCTTCCTAACAGTGTTGGTCTTCTACCTCCCGTCTGATTGTGGGGAGAAAGTTACCCTGTGTATCTCTGTCCTTCTCTCCCTCACTGTGTTCCTGCTGGTCATCACTGAAACCATCCCTTCAACATCTCTTGTCATCCCCCTGATTGGCGAGTATCTCCTCTTCACCATGATTTTTGTCACACTCAGCATTGTCATCACTGTCTTTGTGCTGAATGTTCACTACCGCACACCTATGACTCACACAATGCCCGAGTGGGTGAGGGCTGTGTTCCTTGGCGTGCTGCCCAGAGTAATGCTGATGAGGCGTCCTATTGACCAGGGCTGCTCCTCACCTGCCAGAATTACAGGAGGGACGGGAGGAGGAAGCAGTGGTGGAAGCAAGAAAAGAAAAAACAGTATAGGAGCAACAAGTAGCTCAGGAAGTGTAAGTGTTGGAGGCATAACTGGGGGTGTAGCCTGTCCGCCGCTGGAAAGCGGTGCAGGAGGAGGAGGGGGTACGTCCTCAGCTGGTGGCTCAATGAACTGTGTGGAGTATGGTGAGATGAACCGTGACATGAAACGGGACATGAACAGAAGGTTCCCCTACAGAGGCAAAGAGGTACCGACTCCTGTCCCACCGCCAATGGTGCCACCACCACCACCTCCTCCCCAGCCACCTCAGACTCAGGGGCCCCAGGAGTCAGAGCTGCCCAAGCTGCCGAGGCCCATCAATGCTTCATCGCCGGTAAACGCTGTCGTCGCCTTTTCTGTGGTGTCTCCCGAAATCAAGCAGGCCATTGAGAGCGTAAAGTACATCGCAGAGAACATGAGGACTCGTAACAAAGCCAAAGAGGTATGCAATGTGGAAAACACAATTTTATTTATTTCAATATACTTTGCAAATTGATATAAGTTATACTATATAGACAAAGTACTGGCCCACTTCTCTTTGAGTGTAGTGCTGTAATAGGATACCAACATTCAACAAGTCAGTTTGGCAAATTTATTTCCTCCTAGATGTTCTTCAGTCAACTGTGAGGCAGTCTTGCAAAGTACAAGCATTTAAGAACCACACTCAGCCATGAAGATAAGACCAACTTAAGATACAGAGCACTATTGCCAAGTGCTGAAGCACCATCCATTTACAATGTATAAATGGATGGACGGTACTTAAATATCGCCTTTCTACTCAATTTGAGCACTCAAAGTGCATTCGCCAAATTGCACACATTAATACAGTGCTTTTATTTATAGTTAAGCACTTTTTGTCCAGCACATATCGATGGATGCAACAGGGGAAGCTCAGTCCAGTTGGTCCATGTGTTAATATATGAACATGTGGACAAAATACTGAGCTGGGGGGGGGGGTGGCAATCCACCAACCTCCTAGTTGGTAGACAATCTCCTCCAGCCCAGCACCCAAAAAATGTGTTTATAATGCATAAAAGTCACCAAGACTCTGCTGATTTAATAACTGATGTTAACATCAGCACAAAAACTGTGTGCGGAGAGCTTCTCATTGTAGGTTTCCAAGGCTGAGTGGCTGCTGTAGGTGTGCTTTGTTGATGGTCCATTACTTTGTCTGTATAGTGTATAGCAGGGGTAGGCAACCTTTCTGATGATGAGTGCCATCTGAAATTTCCTCAGAAGTCAAATTGATTGCATTAGCAATAAATTTAATAATGCTCTATATTAACAGTTACACACTATATAGAACAACTTTATAGAATTATATTCATTCGCAGATGTTGGCAGCTATCAGCGAATAGTTATCAGCTATTTTCAAACAAAAAAATAAAAAGACACTTTTTATCCATAACAAGAACTCCATAACAACAAATGAACTGTACAACAGAAAATGCAAATGCTATTTATGGTCTCCTCACAACGATGATAAGAAAAATAAACTGGGCCAAAATGGCATGTTTGTTAATACAGGGTGGGCCATTTATATGGATACACCGTAATAAAATGGGAATGGTTGGTGATATTAAAGTCCTGTTTGTGGCACATTAGTATATGTGAGGGGGCAAACTCCTCAAGATGGGTGGTGACCATGGTGGCCATTTAGAAGTCGGCCATCTTGGATACAACTTTTGTTTTTTCAATAGGAAGAGGGCCATGTGACACATCAAACTTATTGGTAATGTCACAAGAAAAACAATGATGTGCTTGGTTTCAACGTAACTTTATTCTTTCATGAGTTATTTACAAGTTTCTGACCACTTATAAAATGTGTTCAATAGGGATGGGTACCGGTATCCGGTGCCATGATGACATAAACGGTAGTAACCAGACCGAAAAGCAGCGCACATTTCGGTGCTTTATTTCGGTGCTTTTTTTTCCCCTGAGATGTGATACACTTTGAATTCTAGCCAATCATTTTACGTTTCCGAGGATAGTAGGCGGGTCCAGGTACATCCGTTCTTTTAGAGCAGAGCTACAGATTAAAAATGCCCAAGGCGAAGCGGTCAAAAGTCTGGCTGTACTTCACAGCAAAAGATGCAAACTCAGCAGCCTGCAACAAGTGCTTTAAGGTGATACTGTGATACTGTGATACACCTCAAATCCGATGAAACACTGGGCGACGCTTAGCGTTTGTTTTTAAAAGCCGAAAAATGTGCCGTATTTGATAGCTTGCTGCGAGACCTCACACCGAGCGCATCTACTGCGGGTGTGGTGCCTGTTATCGGACCCGGAGTTAGCAACATCCCCCAAAAACCCGAAGAGGAGAGTCCTGGCCCCTAGCCCTGCCAGTGTAGCAGAAATGATGACGGATGATGATGGCAGCAGCAGTCGTTCTTCTCTGCGTGAGTAGCTTAATGTTGTTCGTGTATAATTTACGTTGAGTAGGCTAACCACGTTATTAAATTAATGCATGTAAGGTGAACTAGCAAACACCGTAGTAGTTACATGCAGCTGTCTTCTTGTTTGATGGCAGATACTCCCTTCACCCTGGCAAAAAAGGCTAAAATGACCAAAGAAAAAGTGGAAAACAGCTAAACATGAGAGGTTTTTGGAGAAAGTTTGTGTTTTTTCCATTGTTTAAGCACTGCTTCCAGCCAAGAGTGATAACATATATGCCCTATAGCTGCAGAAAAGCCTAACATTGTTATCTTTTTACAAAAAAAACAGCTGAACATGAGAGGTTTTTGGACAAATTTTGTGTTCTCCATTCTTTAAGTACCGGTTTGAGCACCGTTTAAGCACCGGCACCGTTTCAAAAGTACCGGTTTGGCACCGGTATCGGATAAAACCTAAACGATACCCATCCCTAGTTTTCAATGTGCTGCCCATTGTGTTGGATTGTCAATGCAACCCTCTTCTCCCACTCTTCACACACTGATAGCAACACCGCAGGAGAAATGCCAGCACAGGCATCCAGTATCCGTAGTTTCAGGTGCTGCACATCTCGTATCTTCACACCATAGACAATTGCCTTCAGATGACCCCAAAGATAAAAGTCTAAGGGGGTCAGATCGGGAGACCTTGGGGGCCATTCAACTGGCCCATGACGACCAATCCACTTTCCACCTGGCACCCATAATGCGGTGGTGCACCATCTTGCTGGAAAAACTCAGGGAACGTGCCAGCTTCAGTGCATAAAGAGGGAAACGCATCATCATGTAGCAATTTCAAATATCCAGTGGCCTTGAGGTTTCCATTGATGAAGAATGGACCCACTATCGTTTTACCCCATATACCACACCAAACCATCACTTTTGTTGTTCCAACAGTCTTGGAGGGATCCATCCAGTGTGGGTTAGTGTCAGACCAATAGCGGTGGTTTTGTTTGTTAACTTCACCATTCACATAAAAGTTTGCCTCATCACTGAACAAAATCTTCTGCGTGAACTGAGGGTCCTGTTCCAATTTTTGTTTTGCCCATTCTGCAAATTTTGTGCGCCGATCTGGGTCATCCTCGTTAACATGCTGCAGCAGCTGGAGTTTGTAAGGGTGCCATCTGTGAGTAGCTAATATCCGCCAAAGGGACGTTCAACTAATGCCACTCTCCAGTGACATGCGGCGAGTGCTACGCTGTGGGCTTTTGCTGAATGAAGCTAGGACAGCCACTGATGTTTCTTCATTAGTGACAGTTTTCTTGCGTCCACATTTTGGCAAATCCAACACTGAACCAGTTTCACGAAACTTAGCAAGCAGTTTGCTAACTGTAGCATGGGAGATGGGTGGTCTCGTAGGGTGTCTTGCATTGAAATCTGCTGCAATGACCCAGTTACTGCGTTCACCAGATATCAACACAATTTCGATCCGCTCCTCACGTGTTAACCTCTTCGACATGTCAATGGCTGTGAACAGAGAAACTTGTAAATAACTCATGAAAGAATAAAGTTACGTTGAAACCAAGCACACCATTGTTTTTCTTGTGTTGTGACAGTGACGTACACTGTCTTGTTAGTATATGTAAAATGTATATTTCTATACATTTTACGTCAGATAAAAACTTTGGTTGTAAGATTCATTTATTAAAAGCTAGACATTTTAAATGAGAATAAGACACAAAAGTATTTCTTTGTGCCCCCCTTTCCCTGTTAATGCCCTACCTGGCCCCCTGGCAAAACTTTGCTAGACCCGCCCCTGCACAGTTACCAGCTGTCAGCTACTTAGAAAAGGGTCCTGGTGTTATTTGTCTCTCAGAAACAGTTCATAACTTCCCTTCAACTTATTCATGTCACCTAAAAGGTAAACCTGTTTCTCCATCACCTGTTCAGCTCTGATGTTTCAGTAAGGACATCTCCTGGTTTCATCTTCATGTTTCCCTCTCACCACATATCCAAACCAATATCAAGACCAGCAGCTTTTACAGCTGTGGCTCCAGCAAACATCAGCTGATACTAGAAATTAATATTAAATTAATTCTAACAACAGCTGATCAAGCTTAAACGCACTGCTGTTGTTTAGTGTGACATCCGCTGGTTTCTTCTTTCTGGCGCAAAGTGGGCGATAAACAAACAAGAGAGAAAAGCTGATCAGCTGATCATTGGTCAGTTTCATGATTGAAGTAGCGACAGGAGAGGGAGGGGGAGAGAATGAGTGAAGCAGAGGCAGCTGCAGCGTAAAGACACAGAATAAATCCAGCTTTGTGTCTTTTTCCATTGTAGCTGAAGTACGGGACAAACTGAGTTCCTTTTCACCTCAATACAAAACGCGTAATATTTTCTCTGAATGCGGGACGATTCCGTTTTTTACGTGACCGTTTGCAACTCTACTAACTAACATTGTGAATAAAATAAAGTTCACTATCAGTAACATCATAGCACCCACCCAGCTGTATAGAAACTCTGTCATGCTAGCTAGCACACAGTACCAGTTATTGTAACTGACTGTAAAAAGTCAGCACAACGAAAATAAACTCCACCTAAACTTGGTTTATATCTGACCCAGATAGACTGCAGGTCATAACTTCTTACGTGAAGTTCAGTTCACCTGACACTCGGACCGGCGGCTGCCTCGGCTCTCTCCTCCTCCTGCCTCTCCTTTCCCTCATCCATCTGCTGGCCTCTGTGGAAGCTCCGCCATAGAAACCACCACCAAACAACTGAGTTATTTTTACACATCGGCCAGCGTGTGGCCAATCCACCACCTTTCATTGTTTATACCTTAAAAAATAAATAAATAAAAAATAAAAAATCAGCGGCCCATAAAAACGAAAAATCACCATCGGCCCATCGGGCAAATGCCCGGTGGCCAGTCCAGCTATGGTCGTGCCATCAGTTAACCCTTCGCGTGCCAGCTGTGGCATGCGTGCCCAGGGTTACCGACCCCTGGTGTATAGAGTCGTCTTAGCAAGTTGGGACAATGTGTAAAATTTTAATTAAAACAGTATACAGTGATTTAAAAATCATTCAAACCCTATTTTTGTATTAGAAAAAATTTGAACTGATTTTTTTATTTATTTTTAAATAATATATGGTTCCATTTAAGCCAAAAACATTTTTCAAGAACAGCAGAAACTGGGACAAGAAACAACAGCTGGCAACAAAAAAACAGCTGGTGGAATATATCTAATGAAGTTACTGAAATCATTAAAAAGTACAAAAAAAGAACCTTTCAGTTGCTTTCAGAAGTAAAGATGGGAATGAGTTCACCTTTTATGAACTCAGAGATTTAGAAATGACTTTTGCCAACTTAAAATCCTAAATTGTTTGTACAGTCTGTCAGCTATGGCACATTAGTCATTAAAAGACTGAGAAAATGTGAAGAAATTTCTCAGCATAGGGAAGATAAGCCAAAAAAAACAATGTTTCATGTAATGACTGTGATCTTTGGACCACTGGGTAGCACGGCATAAAAAACAGACATGATTTTGAAATGGAAATCACCACATGGGTTTAGGAACACTGAAAGCCACTCCTCAGTAAGACACTTACTCACTGCATAAATAAATCAAATTCAACCAGAGAGAAAAAAAAATGAAACAAACAAGCAGTGTTTCCCTCTGTGCCCCTGGTCAGTCAAACCAAAATCTTTTTGAAATCATTTGAAATCAGTTTTCGGCCATTGTACTTTGTACTTATTTCGGCTAAATGTAGGATTTAAATGATTAGCAAATCATTGCATTCTGTTTTTATTTACATTTTACATTGTGCAAACTAGAAACACCGTTGCAATACAATCCATGCAAGAAAAGATGGGAAAAGCCTTCTGTGGTTTCAGAGAGAGCTGTGTGAAATCTGAGTGACATCAACATAAAACTGGTTTGGGCTACAAGTGTGAAGTTAAAAATAATCCAGTTAAAGAAGAGCTAAAAACAAGCTTTTTTGCTTGTCTGTGCCTGAGGCTAAAGGCTTGTGGCTATATTAGTCACTACAAGCAAAACAAACAGTGATTTTTTTTAAGTGGTTGTGATATATTGTTGAAAATATAGTCTCCTGGCTTCATGAAAGAAGGACCATTTACTAATATGTGCATGGAAAAGCTGTTATCAAGTGTACCCAAAATTACAGTTGGGCTTATGAAATTGTGTCCAAAGAGGAAGGAAGAAAAGGCAGATCTTTCCAAAGTGTTTCCACTGGAGTGATGATGGTTAAATAGTAATAGTAATAAGAGTGTTTTGTAAAACTGGAAATAATGGCCAAAAGGCAATGGTATTAAAAATTCATACATGAAACATTTGTATGCGCAATGTAGTCACACACTTTTACATATCTGCTGTTAGTAAAATGAGGGCCAATACGTCAGGCTTTGGTGCGTTAATTTTTATGTTTTTTTTGTTCTGTGCCAGGAGTGTAAAAAAAGGTCAAGCAGGTATAACAACAATGTTCAGTTGAGGGACTATGTGTCAACAATGATTTTTATAATAATGTTTTGCCACACTATTTAATCGTATCACATAACTTTTCCACATTACTATGATTACAGGGATTACATTACTATGTTGAAAAACTTTTATGTAGCTGTGTGCAGCACTGAAGCTAAATTGATGCCTGCACAACCCTGAAATGCTTCTTAAAATAAATATCCAGACATTAATAACAGCAAAGAAGGCGCAAAACCTAAAGGTAGTACCCTTGTTAGGATTTATATACGTAGTTACATTACATGTTATAGCTTGATAATAACATGATGGGCTTAGGTGTTAATATAGAGGAAAAGAGACAATAAAGATATGCAATTGAATTACATATAATTTCAGGTTAGTAACCAAGTAGTAGCATATCTCAACCACGTTTTAGTTGTTAATTAATATTATATATTTTTAACCTTGGTAATAATAGACTGTTTATAATGCTTGTAATGTGGTAATAAAGAGGAGTAATGTGGATTAAATGTAACATTGTCTATTAGGCAAAATCATTTATTAATGTTTTGGTAACAATATCTTAACCTGTGAGCACTGAAATAATCATTTCGGTGCAGTCTGAAGCTAAACATTATTGCCTTTTTATTTTATTTTTATTTTTGCCATTTCTATTTAATTTAGGTCTCATTGCAGATTTTAAACAAAGTGCACAGATATACATCTGCGTCCACATTATTATACATAGTTATTGGCACATTATATACATTTGAGTTTAATATAAGTCAGCTAAAAACTGTGGTAGCTATTACCTTACATATATTTAGATGACATTGTGTGGTCATACTTTATTTCGACATTATTACTGCCCTATTACCATGCTGTTTCTAAGCTGTAACCTCAAATTCTACCAAAAATGAACTATTTTGTGCATTTGGGGAAAATTTAACACATTTTGACAACCAAACCAAGAATCAGTTATCGTAGTCTGACCACCTACACCCAGTTTTCACTAATATTTTGCGTTCTGGCAAATTGAGGGAGATGCAAACACAAAGTCAAAAATCAGCCAAAGACAGCATCTCCCAGCAAGAGAGGCACCAAAGAGTTTACCACAAACTCACAAATGACTTCCCCTTAATCATACCCTGTCTTAAACATCAGTGATAAAAAATAAAAATGTCTGCTTTCTAGACCTTTTATAGATTTTAGAGCAGATTTCCCCCCCAAATATATGCAGAACATAAATAATCACACACATACACATAACCAAGCATTACTACATGTGGTTCATCTATGCATAATAGATGAATTTCTACCTAGCTTGGTAAATGGCTTGGAAGCCATTTACAGAGGGCTGCAAAGGGAGTGTAAAGCTTCTTGTTTGTCACAGATAGAGAGCTTTGTGCATTCCTTCCTCACACTCTGGATGGTCCTGATATGATTGTTGCTGCTGCTCCAGCTTTACTTAGCAACGCTTGGATCCTTCTTGCATGCAGAATAGCCATACGGCCTTCTATATTCACACAATGGCATTATGGTCACTGAATCCATGATCTTATTGTCCACACCTGACCGATCAGGCCACACTCACACTATATTTAGCACTGTGCAGATGTATTAGACACAAAAAGGATGTGAGGAAGCCACAATGCCATAAATAGCGTTTTTTAATACTAAAGTTCAGTAAATTAAAAAAATTCCTTGCAAACTGATTAAAGCTAAATAAAGAAAATAACTATTTATTCTATAAAGGATTCCACTGGGAACATTACTCATGATCCACAACAAATAAATACATCTTTTAAAGACTTTCATGAGGCTTTACACTCACTACAGGTTAATCTCTCTTGCAGAATTTCTTAAATATATAAATGTACCGAAAATAAATAATGATCAGATTGTGGTTCTGAATTCACCATGAAGCCCTACAGCATCTCCCAAACAATAAAGCCCCAGGGCCACGTGGTTTTCCAGCAGAGTTTTACAAAGAATTTTGGCCTCTACAAGCAACTTCTTTTTTCAGAATGGTCACTGAAATTCAGAATGATCAGACTCCGTCTCTAAACATGAACTCTGCTGTCATTAGTCTACTTCTTAAACCAGGCAAGGATCCTGCGTTCCCATCCAGCTACTGCCCCATTTCAATTATAAACGTTGACCTTACAAAGTCCTTGCCAGAAGTTTAGAAAAAATAACTGCAATCATAATATATTCTGACCAAACAGGCTTTATCGAGGGTCGTCACTCAGTGAATAATACATGTAGACTAATAAATATAATACATTATTGCTCTATCAACAAATTAGAAACCACAGTTGTCTCCTTAGATGCAGAGAAAGCATTTGACCGGATAAACTGAAAATTTGTATTAGCAGTTCTGCATAAATCTGGATTTGGTTAATTCTTTATAGACTAGATTAAAACACTGTACAGCTTTCCAAATGCTTGTGTTAGGATGATTTTAATTCACAAAGCTTCAACCTACATGGTATAAATCTTCACTTATCCAAACTAGCACCCATTTGAAACAATCCAGATATTTATCATCGTGACATCATGAGAAAGGGATTAACAATCTAGAACGTGTTATACAAAATGGAAAGTTTATTTCATTTGAAAATTCAGAATCAGCAAAGCTAAATTTCTTGAATATCAGCAAGTAAAGCCAACATACAGGACAAATTCAATCCCAGTCAACTGAATCTAAAAATACATAATTGGCTAACAAGTTTTTTAAATATCTGAACCCCAAATGGTTATCAAAAATGTAAAAGCTATTGTTTAAAATTAACAAATCAATTCCCCTCCCAACTGTAAAGTGGGAGCGAGATCTTTCCATGAGTCCAGATCAAAACTTCTGGACACATGTATGCTTAAAACGCCGTCAAAATGACTAAAAAGGAAATCAAAAAATGGCTTATTTATTAATCGGTGTAGAAATTTACTTCTTGATCACATTATTTTGGAGATCACATTATTTGGTCTCTTCAAAAAAACCAACTGGGTGAATTTGTCTCTCTCTGGTCCTTGCTGATCAATTCCATTACCTAGAGGGGCTGGTCGCTGTAGTCTTGTTTCCCCATTTGCCTTGCAGGTGGATGAGGATGGTCTGTGGGACTATGTGTGTCTGCAGCCTCCTGAGAGCTGGAGAGCAGCTTTTGCTGTTTTGGAGTTTCTCTGTGTCTGCCTCGGTTGGTGGAGGTAGAGAAATGGGGAGGGTGCTGCCTAATAGTCTTCAATTCAATTCAATTCAATTCAATTCAATTCAATTCAATTCAATTCAATTCAATTCAATTCATACATCGCCAATACACATCAAGAGTTGCCTCAAGGTGCTTTATATTGTAAGGCAGACCCTACAATAATACAACTGAGAAACACCCAATATGACCCCCTATGAGCAAGCGCTTTGGCGACAGTGGGAAGGAAAAACTCCTTTTTAAAAGGAAGAAGCCTACAGCAGAACAAGGCTCAGGGATGGGCAGCAATCTGCTGCGACTGGTTAGTGTGAGAGGAAGAAGACATTCATCTGCATACTCCAGTATGCTCTTTGTGTGGGGATGACTTCTTCCTGCTCTGGGGTCTTGTAGGGGATTGTGGATTGCGTGGGTCACAGTGTGTAAGCCCATTTATGTGGCTTTTTTTTTTTTCTTCCTGTCCTGCCTTAGACATTGTCATACTATACCGCATTTAATATAATAACTGAAATTACACAAATAAAAATAAGAAAATAAATAAAGAGATAAAAGATTCACATGAACAAGATGAGCCTATAAAGGTTCTATATAGCTGTTCTTGCAAAATCAAAATGTGTTTGGCACCACAGTGTATTTAGAGCACAAAAAACAGTAACAGTTTGTGCCATAAAGTTCACAATTACCATTAAGCAAAGGTCGCTTGAAGACATTTGGAAGAGGAAAGAAAGACAATGTGCTCTGGTTATTTTTATTCTTTTTACTTTAAATTTCCTTTGTTTTCTCTCCTCAGGTGGAAGATGACTGGAAGTACGTTGCCATGGTCATTGACAGGATTTTCCTGTGGGTGTTTGTGACAGTGTGTGTGCTGGGAACTCTGGGACTCTTCCTTCATCCCCTCATCAGTTTCTTTAAATGAACCACGTCTCTACGTCCTCACTTTTTCTCTTATTTTTGTCTACTTCTGTCTCTTTGCTCCACTTTGAGTACTTCGAGAATTATTCCCTTTGCCGGTCTTTCATGTCTTTCACAGATGCCGTTGACCTCCTTTTCCAGCTTTCTGTTTCTCCTTTATCTGCCTCATGCTCTTCGCTGGGATTGCCATCATCAGCCATCACTTCTAGCACTCAGCTGTCTGTTTTCTCACACGACTTACCCAGATTTCCTCATCCTTCTTATGCTTTTCAATGTGCAGTTGATGCTGTCTGGCCTTACTTTAACAGCCTCTTTCTCTCTTTCTCTGTTTTTTTAAAACCCTGCTCTTCCTTCATTATTTCTTTCTTTCTTTTTCATCGCTGCTTGTCTTTTCATGGTAATCCTGTTTCTTGTTGAGGCTGCATTTCTACCACTCTGTGTGTTTAAGTGAAAATGTCCATTTTGTTATGATTGTTGTACAGTCTTAAACAATGTTACAATGATAAAAAAAATTGTAAAATTGTCAGGCAACTGTTTAAGGGAATGTTGTAAGTACTGTATAAGTTTGAATAATTTCAAAGGGAAATGCATGAATGACTTTTCACTAGTCATTGTAAAGATTTTGAGAGCTGTGCACAATATGACCTTTAAAGCTAAGAAACAATATTGCAGTCTTGTGTTTACTTGTTGTCAAATAGAAGTTATCTGTATTTTTCCCAGTAAATATCTGTAAAGTGTCTTATGCATGGCTTTGGATAATGACACTGACTATGGCTATACACCTTTAAAGACGTAAGTTTTCAGGTCTAATTATGCACCAAATTTCACAGAATCGGTGAAACATTTACAATGTATAGATACACTTTGACTTGCACAATGTAGATTAAACTTATAAAAGACGTGAAATAAATTGAATAATAAATGAAAACATTGCTCTAGTCTTTTCTAACAAATAAATACAAATTTACTGAGTTTGTACTTTCAGTCCTTGATCTGTAAGCTGAGTCATTCAGTCAAAATGAAATACAGATCCCAGAGGCTGAAACCCTACTTGAGAAGTTAATGTCTTTTTGTGTGTTATAGGACTTGTGTGTCTGTGTGTGAATCCTAAAAATGAACTTGCCACTAATAAATAGTAATACATACAGTGGATATGAGATATAAATAGATACAAGTGTAACACAAAAGACAATAATAAGATTCAGCAATATCAGATTACAGTGAAGTCTGAAGACTTGGAACCTTAATTTAAGTTATACAAAAACATGACCAGCTCTATAAATTTTCTAGCATAATTATATTCATTATTATTTGTTTAAGAGGCGATAGTACATGTGCAACATTCATTTCATTCATTTAGTCAAAATCTTTTACATGTTTAGAAATAAATACCAAGTCAAAAAATGTCTTGATGCATGCTCAATAATCCAGGTAAGGAAATCTCAGAAAGCTGATCCAAGTGACTTCTTCAGCCTGATTATACACACCACACTTGCAAGACAATACATCATTAAGTTGACTTTGAAGACAATGGATTGTTAACAAACCTCTCTACAACTCAAAACTTTTTGAGGTGTCATTTTATCAGACCGAACAACATGCACGCAAACACTACCAAAAATATAACCACCTCGGCAGGTGGAGATAATAATTGAGAAAATTAACCTTTTCTGATTGTGCCACCAATTTCAAGCCAAAATTAGGACTGGAAGGTCCTGAAGTACAATCAATGCGTTATCAGCTGGTCTTGAGTTATCTAACACAGTGATGCACATAAGCAGAAGACAGGAAAAAGGCTGCATCGCTAAAGCAAAAGTAACAAACTTGCCTTTTCTTACTTCCCTGCTCTTTTCTTTCCTCTTTCAAAGGTCACGAGTGAGTCTGAATGTCCCTGTCAGCTCTCACAAGCCTACACACACACACACACACACACACACACACACACACACACACACACACACACACACACAGCAAAGGTTCACGCCATCCAGCCCTTTCCCATCAAGTCACATTTGTGATTATGGCTTTGAATTGGCCCACACTGCAGCTCTCAACGATCTACTGCTCACACTTAATCCCTACTTGTGTCTACACACTGAGCCTGTACACATTTGTGTTTGGGTAAGAGTGTGTGTCAAGAGGAGACGGGGAAGATTACACATGTCACCTGAGAAAGTGAGGGCGAGAAACACACACTGAGACAGAGAGGGTGGAGATAGTGACAGAGTGAGTGTTAATGCAAGTCCATATGAGCACTCAGTAGCAGGCGTCTCACTACATACGGATTATGGCGTGCACGGAGTCCGGCTATAAATATGAAGATGAGCAGCAGCCGTATCGCGGACACACATACTATCCCATCAGTCTCAGTCTGCATCCAGACGGGGTCATTTTAGTGCCTGGTTGCCACAGAATGAAGAGTTCATTTTGAGAACTACCAAATACTCTAGCTATATTTGGACAGTATGCATCCAATTTACCTAACAGCCTCTCCCCCAACTTATTGCAGCATTTAATAGGGAACGAATAAAGAGTCCTCACAACACCTTCATCTATAATTTTATCCACTAGACGAAGATGTTTCCCTTTGATGTATTTGGATGCCACTTATAGAATATGTCGAGAAAGACTCACAAATTGGCTGCTTCTTAAAGCTGCAGCCATTCAAAGCTGAATTTGTAATGGTGTGAGTTTAATATTTTGCAGCTGCACTGTGGATCTTTCTTGAATGATTGGACTTCAAGAAGGGACTTGGTGGCAGTCAGAGACCAAAGCAGAGTGCAGCAAAGCCCTGGGTGGTAAATTCAGGGATAATACATTATTAAGCCAGCTACATGGATGAATATTTTACATGATTCTTCACTGTTGACGCGACTGTTAGCATCCAGCTCTTGGATATGAAGAGTCCAGGATGATGAAATGCTTTTGCGGTCTTTTGTTTCAGGTTTGAGGTTTAAGGACTAAAGTAATAAAAAAATTAAAATAAAATCATAGTTTTAGCTCACATTTGTTCTCCATAAAAAAGGGATCTTGACATTTTTTCCCCAGATGAGTTTCTCTTCATCTTTTCTCATCTTCTGTCTCTTTCTCTAGCTTTCCATGCTTGCCTTGTCCACTAGTTACAGTTACAGATTCTGCCCACTGAGTTGCAGGGAGCGAAAAAGGGACATCTGCAGAGGACCACTTCAGCATGCTTGGGAGAACTGGGGCGGGGTTGTAGGGTGAGACAGGGGCATACTGCAGAAGGCTGGATGGTGAATTAGGGTAGTCTCTTGTGTAGTTGGGAGCAGAACGGTACATGCCTGTGGCCAGTCAACCATGGATAAGTAAAGGAGACTCTCCGCTAAATAATTCATTCCAATGGGAGCCTTCTGAACCCACGCACAGACGCACACGTGCATGCAGGGTTCTCTCGCACACACAAATGGCTGATTCTTGAAGTAGAATGCTGCAACGCCCTTACACCAAACACAGGCTCCTAATTTTACTCTTTGATGAATATTTTCAGATGGATGAAGAAACATTGTCTTGGAATAAAGAAAGAACATTTTGGTGGAACAGCGACAGCAAAAAATGCTTCAAGGTTGTTTTTGGCTTGTGAGCAAACATCACAGAGAAATGCATACAATACTTTGATAAATCAAGAAACAATCTGAATCCTTCACTACTAAGTGCTGAGGGATTTAAATGTAAATTTTAAAAACGTTCCAAGCATTTGCAAATCTAATAAAGCTACATTTTAGTCTCAACAGAATAAAGAAAACATGTCAAATGTTTGAACTGAGAAAATGGACATGACACGGCCATGTTGACCACTGTGCAGGGTACACCTTGGACAGGTTACCAGACTGTCACAGGGCTAACACAGACAGACATTCACACTTACAGGCAATTTAGAATCACCAGTTACACACCAGAACAGACTCACACCACATGGAACGATGGTAGATTCGAACCCAGGACCTTCTTCTGGTGAGGCAACACAGAACTGAACCACCTGCTCTGAAGAAAACCCCCCAAAACAAAAAAACCCCACCAACTTTTCTTATATTTAAATTATATCAGTTTGTTCGGTTAATTTTGATGCCCTGAAATTGGAGAAAAATAGCTGAAATTCTTAAATAGTTAATACAATATTTTTGTGAAACCCGTTTAATTCAAGCTGAAAGTCTGCCCTCAGTCATGTTTTGACTGTTTGATTTCAGATCTACTGCGGTGGCACACAGAATCCAGATGAACAGAGAGTGTTTTTGTCTCAGTGATTATGAACATAACTACATAAATACAGCAGCATGTGAAGACAGATTAGGCTAACACAGACAGAAATAGGGAAATACAGATTTACATACATACATATTGGCACATGGAGCAGCACAGGTGAACAGACACAGTTTCATACCCACATTAAGTACATACAAGCACACAAACACATAAAGATAGACAACCATATCTGCAAAAATTCAGATTACAGACACGTGCAAATATGCAAAGCACAACTGACTCACAACTTATGACTACAGCCATAGTCATTAACTCTTTGCCTTCTAGCTCTGGGAGGAGATGCTCCTACACACACACACACACACACACACACACACACACAGTCGTTTTTTTCATATCTTAGTGGGGACATCTAATTGACACAGTGCTGATGCAAACAAACTGTGAAGCTGTATTAAGCTACAATACTTGTCAGAGGGCACAATTAAATTAGAGGTGTTGAGGTCAAAAAAAGCTATTTTTTAATCTGAAGATTTTCAGATTAAACATGTCCCAGCTCAGACCATCTGTATAGCATTTGAAAATCTGAATATTGTGCTTAATCTGTGTCTGTCAGTCTGTTTGCTTAATCAACAACCCTTAATCAGATCATTTTTAAACTTGCTGTATCTGCAGCCCAGTAAATGTAGTGCTGAGCTTGAAGCTGCTTGGGTAAGTTCTGTAACAGTCAGTGTTGGTTTATTTACATACAATGTTACAAGATCATTATGCGGTCACAGGTGATACTAATAACAGTGATTAATAATATCTGAACTGTGGCATTGTCATAATTTTCCTATAATGAAGATATTTAGCAACAAAGGTGAGTGGCTCCATCTGCTGAATAAATATGAGAAGAAGACCCCAAAAATATGACCACAAACTGAGCACTGCACTTACTGTGGTAGTCACATATAGACGAATGAGTTATTTGTAGGAACTTGCTTTTATGTTCCAACAAAGTGAGGCAGGCATACACAGATGTTTATTTCTACACAGACAAATGCTGTAAACATTTCTGCCGCACTTGATCTTTGCTCCTCCGTCTTTACACATTATCAGAAGGAGACAGAATTGTAACCTTGTCTGAGCGGCTAGAGTTTCAAACGCTGCTCCGTCTTTTCTTTTTCTCACGTCAGTCAGACGAAAACAAAAGGAAAATCAGTGTGAGCCTCTTAGACTGAAGTATCGTGTTCAAGGTCAATAGTCATGTTGTGACTGTGTGTCAGTGGAGTGAGAAAGCTCACTCTGCTGCTAACTTTTTCCACTCCAGCATTGGCTCTTGAACTGATATTTGAGCCCCAAAGGGTATTATGGCCAATTTGTTTTAATCTCTCACTCCCTCCCTCTCTCACATGCTCCCCTTTCCCTTTTTATTCCTCTGTTGTAAGTTTGAGATAAAATTGAAAGATTTTTGTTCCTCAGATCTGGCCAGAATCTTTGCAGCTAGTTTCCCCTGCAGTTCTTTTGTGCTTCGGAAGATTAAAATATCAAATGACTGAACCGCTATATTATTGATGAGTTTTGGATTTTTTTTTCATCAGACCATTTTAAAGTTGGAGTGACTTGGAAAAAAGTTTTTATCATCTCAAAGCTGCTATGAGGCCATCAGGTTATCTGATTTTTCATTTGAAGTGCTGGTGATAGCATGTGGGAAGTGCAGTGATGCTATTAGACTACTCTTTGTGTTTCCCTTTGAAGTCTGTGTGAGATTGGATTTCCTTTGCTGTATCCCCCTCCTTCCTTTATGACCATTTTTTAAAACCCTTAAAACAACAAACACATTAAGATTAAACCCCCAGGCCTTGGTAGTCGAGGCTTTTTCCTCTTATTAATTCAATATTTCTGCACCCAGTGAAATTATGCAGACTTTAATTACGGGCTCAACAACGGCTGTGAAAACAAAAACAACACCAACACAGTCAAGAAGAGAACACACACACACATGAGCCGAGACAGGCAAGCGCCAACATTTTTGTAAACACACAGATGCTGACAATGTGCTCTCTCCTCACTTTGCGTCTTCACTATCTCACTTTCTCACTCTCATACACATCAACTAACACATACATATGCAAGCACGTTGCACAGCTGCCCACAGTCATCTGGGAAGAGACCAGCAGGTTTCAAGCCCATGAGAATTTATGTTTCTGAATGATTCGAGGCGAGGCGGATGGGTCGATCTCGGAGGCAGCAGCTGCCCGCCCCACGGCTCCAAGTGGAGCAGAAAATCAGGATAATTTCATTGTGATAATCAGCCTCCCGTTATCCCTGCTACTTCAACCCAGGAGAAGCAGGAAAGGAAACACAAGGGAGGGGGAGTGTGAGATAAACATATATATATATATATATATATATATATATATATATATATATATATATATATAAGTATGTGTGTGTGTGTGTGTGTACTGCATATGTATACTAGAAAGAGAGGAGGGAGGTGAAAAGGAGGAGAAAATAAAAATACTGAGAGTTCCTGTCTGCTTAGAATATACCTGGATGAGTTATGGAGACTTTTTTATATCTATGGAGCTTGTATAAGCTTGATAACACCCTTTCAATGGCCCAACAACATTCAAAGCAGGTATCCAAATCCCTGAACTTTAACATACAAATAGTAGCTTTATATATGCTGATATTTTAAGATGATTGTTGCCTGGTTTCAACCTGTGTTAACAGGGAACTTTAAACTTTAAAGTGTGTTTGTACATAACTAAGCAATACTAATGTGTTTGTATCAGATGCTGATTTCACACCTCAGCTAAGCATTTCTACAAGCTCCCAGATGTCAGCTGGTATAGGGCAGTACTGATTTCGCATCACACATTTCTTTTCATCTAAAGTGTTGTTGTTCTCAGCTATGAGTTGTAAAGCATGTCTGCCATCTCACCACCAGCCTGTCTTTCACTGCAGGGATAATAATAAGTTTATGTTGCTCTTGGCTCTCCTTTTCTCACTCCTATTGTATTGTTTTTGCTTCTAAGTGTCTTTCTTTGTGTGTGAGTTAGGCCTTATGTTCAGCTGTTTTTGTCCTGTATGCCATGAGTTTGGGTTTCCTTTCCTTTCCTTTTCATGACAACCTTCAGTCTTTTTGTTCAGTTGCATGCAAGGGCATGCCTCATAACATGGAAATAGTGTTCCTGTGTCTGTGTCTTACATGTGTGCAATCATGTGTTTGAATTATGTAGTTGTGACCCCCAAATATTCTGTCTTTGGCACTTAAGCAGCCGATGACTTTATCTTGATGAAATATTCACACTGATGTTTGCAAACACACTTGACCTCTAAAAAATACACAACACAATAAACTTTCACTACACTATTTATGACCGTGTATAGTTGGTATCAGGTAGAGGAAACTAACTGACAAACTCATGCCAGGGTGAGTCTCAGCAAGCTTGAAACTAGCCAAACTAATCACATTGGGACATACTCAATAAGCTTTGACTGATTGCACAGTGATAATGTAATGATAACCTGGTGCTCTGAGACAGAAATGTTCCAGTTGCATTACAGGTTTGCATATAAATGTCTCAAAATCTGATTTGAATCTTTCTGCTTCCTGATTATGTCAATAAAACTATTTTTTTTTGCCTTACTTTAATTTGATGTATGTATGTTTGAGTTTATTTGTGCAAAATAAAACTTCAAAAAAATTCAAACAAGCGTGCCCTTCACATACACTAACGGAAGCACTTTTTAACAACTTTATTCAGTAATTTAAAGTTAAATATAACAGTGTTTGTAACTCAGATTCTTGATCCTGGGGATAATGGTGCAATAAAGTGTAATAAAGCTTTTCCAAAACATAACAACAGGTAAAACAGATGTTATTAATGAAGGTAGGCTAGTCTCCTGCTTAGGTACACAGTGATTGCATTTTCAAAGCAAGTTCATGAAGACGCATCATTCATGTGATGTTTTCATGCACACATACAGGGGCTTTCTGCATTAAAGGACGGGCTTAATTGCTTTGTGCTATGGACTAAAAGGTGACGCTGAAGGAGGGGCAACCATTCTCACTGCATTATATTCCCTATATTATATTTCTAAAAAGAAACCTATAGACAATAAAATAAAATGCAACAAAAGCTAAAGTCATTAGAGGCGGGTATTTGTTTGTCCCAAGTCGTTTGTAAAACTCTTGCAAACTATACACACAATTTAAAGTGAAAGCTCAAGACTTCCATTCCGAGCGGTACTTTTCTGACTCGCTGTACTTTTAAACATCGGCTAGTAATAACCTAGTCCATCCTGAGGAGGTCAGTAGCAGCAGTGAGCTGAACACAATGATTTAGAGCATCTTTAAAACTTCACTTATTTGTCCGATCCGGGAATCCCTCCACCACCTTCTTCATCCTCCCCGCTCCCTCCCTCCCTCCTCCTGCGAGCCACCCCGTCCACCGACAGCGGCACTTCCCGTGACGCCTCGAACGGAATCAGATTCGGACACATGCGCTCTCACATCAGGTCCCTGCCCCCTGATACACGGCAGCACTAACGGGGTTACTTTCCGTATACCGTCTAGTTCCAGCACTGATGGGAACCTCGGGGTCTAAGACATATCGGTGTGCATAGCCTTCTTCTCCAGCTGACAATACCATGAAGTTAGAAGTCCTTCTTCTCCTCCTGTTGGGTTTTTGCAAGCTGTCCCCCGCGAAGATTGCCGGTGAGAAAACTCTTGATATATGTATATATAAATATAATATTTCTTTAGAATACATACTCTATGCTCAGTAATGCCTCCACCGATTTGTTCCATGTTGTGCAACATCCGCTAATAGCTTTGATTAAACTCTGCATAAACTCCGATGACCTTGTCAAACGGGAAAGCACAAACAACTACCAACTACTCACCACTGGTCTTATAAAGAAAAGGATTATGTTTACATTCCCACGTTTCTTTTCGGATTTAAAGATTGAGTAACTTGGAGAAAGCATGCAGACTTCTAATTGTGTTGACAACAACAAAACAGCAAACGCTGCCATTTTTGTGGGATGAATTAAGCTTTTTTAGTGCAACAAGATAGTCCTTTTAGCAATGTAACGCAGTAATGCGATGGCCCTAGCTCTGCTTCTTTTGGAGCTGACTGGTCATCAGGCAAACAAGAACACAGGTGTCATATATCAGCATCTCTGCACCTGTCCTTGAAAGTACAGCCAGAGCTTGTGGGATTCAATCATCTGTAATGTGGCTTTTGTGTTTGCTTGGTGGATCCTTTATATGCATTTACCCTGTCAGATGATGTCAGACAGATGTGAAGCCAGAGTGGAAAAAAAAAACAAAGCAAAAACACTGCAGGTTAAAGGTGGACGCCCTTCCTCCCGGTCCCTCAGCTCACACACATTAGTCCTTGCACATGATGTCCCTTGTGTCTGATATTTTAGATGTCTCTCTCCATCGACATTACAGTTTCTGTTTCTCTGATGGCTTTATTTCACTGCAGACTGACTGATGGGCTGACTGCCCAGCTTCTGTGCACAGCCATATTAACCATTTATCCTATCTTGTTATCTTGTTATGCAGTGTGTGTTTTTTAGAGGAAGAGTAAATGCTCTACTTTCTATCCCTGCCACTTAAAATCAGGCTGGTGATGGTGAAAAGCAGCTGCAGTAGGAGCACAGTTGTTATTATTGTTGATCCATCTTCCCTCTTCTTGTTCCAGCTACAAATGAGTTTGTGTCCTTGGCGGAGATGGAGGATGCTTTATTGAAGAACCTTTTCCAAGGCTATCAGCGCTGGGTTAGGCCAATCCAGCGTGCCAATGACACTATTAAAGTACGCTTTGGACTCAAGATCTCTCAGCTGGTCGATGTGGTGAGACGACACACACACACGTACAAACAGACTGATATCAGTTTGCAACTCCTGTTAAAAGTGGCTTCCTTAGTTTGAATGAAACTAAGTTTGAATGTTACACAAGTTTTAGTCTTTTGGTCTTCCTGTGAGATTTGTTGGCAACATCCAAAGTAAAGAATATTGCAAGCCTTGCCCTTTAACAGCAAAAACTAAATGCAAGCATGAACTTGCTTTGAAAATGCAATTACTGAAAAAGTATCAAGACACTGAGTTAGATAAAACATGTGTAACACATATAAAAGAAATATAAAGAGGTTGTTCTGGTTTCATCAGTCCCACTATGTGTGGTGCTGAAATAGAGCTCAAGCTATCTCTTCATATTTGTGACTACACTGTCTCTTTTTGGAGTGTTTGTTTAATATTTCAGAGGCTGGTTGCAATAGGTTGAGATGGTTTAGATGCTCCGGAGGAGAAAACTGAGCACGCTAATGGAGGAACTATGCTTCTTGGCTTGAAATATTCATCTCAGCCAGTCCATATTTAACTTTTCTTCTCTTCCGTCCAACAAACGCAGCCAGAAATGAATTACATAAAGCTGTTTGTGGCAAATAGGAAAGATTTAGGTTGATCTGTTGGATTCTGGGAAAGAGAAAGGGCGATGGAGCTAAACATAAAAACAGCAGCCTGCCTATGCTGTGTATGTCCCCTGACTCTCTCTAGGCTGCTGCTCAGCTCTGTATTAGATTATGGTTCACCTCTGGTCTATGTGATCACCAAAACATTCAACTGAGTCTGACAGCTGAGGCCTGCGCTGGATATGCTGAACATCTTTGAATATGTCTCGCTCACGTCTGCTACGGTTGTTGAACTTGTTTTTGTTATCAGCACAGCTTCCTGCACCCACTTTTGGTACTATGTTTTCTTTGTGTTTACTAAGAAAGTGGCAGATAAATCAGATTCTGTCAGTTACAGTGGAAAATGAAAAGATGATTTGGTTCACCTCAGCTGGGGGTTTTATATTCACTAAAACAGTAGCAGACAATAAAATATTTGAATGAAATAAGTGATCTTGGATTTCTTTGTAAACCTTGTTTATGAATCATTTAAGCGTGAACCAGTGTTGAGTCTACACTGAACAGGTGCCTTAGCGAAAAACCAATTTTAAAGTGTATCTTTAGGTACTTTGTTACTAGAACTCTGTTACAAAAGCAAGTTTTCATTTCTTTAGTTAAATCTTTTAAAAAATGCCAAAGATACCAAAGTTTATTGGCATAAAATAGTGTTTTTGGACTAATAGAATCATGACATGAGACGGATAAGGCTGAGAAATGCCAATGACACGAGAATTTGACTCAAAATCTGTGGCGATAGATTTCATGGAGTGATGAATGCAAATCTGAAATTTCTGGTTGACATTTTTGTCAGTATGTACAGAGGAAGTCAGGAGAGGGGTATAACAATGAGTGCCATGTTTTACAGCCATCTGTAGAACACAGTGGAGGCTCTGTCAGTGTTTAAGGCTGAACTTAAGCCTGTGGTTTTGGAATCTTTGTCAAAACCCAGAAAAGTATCATCAGACTTTGATCCACTAACATTTGGGAAGCTTCTGATTGGCAGTGCCTTCATCTTTTAATATAACAATGATCTCAAGCACATTGCCACTGCAGGAAAAGCATACTTGGATAGAAAAACACACAGTGGAACACCATCAGTCATGGATTTGCCTCCCTAACACAGCTGAGGAATAAAAGTGTCCATGCCAAATGTTGACTTTCAAGCTTTTAAGAATTCTACAAACTCTGTTTTTGCCTTATTTTATTTCTATGTATGCAATCGCTGCACCTATTTCCCATTTTCCCTGAAAACATGCAAAGACATCAGGGGTGTCTTGAGTCTTTTGCACAGAACTGAACCCAACCAAAACCAGCCAAACAAGCAAATATATTTCATTTTCGTAGTTGCATTTTAATGTGCAAATCCAACAAATAATACAACAATGGGTTGCAAAAATGATTTCTTCATACGTTTTTGGAAAGTATTTTTACATAACATATTTTCCCAATTTTAAATAATAATATTTTTTCTGTTTTTTATGTTTTTGTCTTTTAGGATGAGAAGAATCAGCTAATGACAACTAATGTTTGGCTGTGGCAGGTAAGACAAAATGAACACAATGTTGTTGGGCAGGAGCATGAAAGATAGTACAGAATCATCCAAGAGACCATTTATAAACATTTACTCATAAATGTTAATCAGTTTATTTTTCATGATGCATTAACAAATAACACATGGTTTGCAGGTAAAATGAGACTGACTTTTTGAATGTAATGTATTTTAAAACTAATATATAGACCCTTGATTTGCTTAAATAAGCTGTATGTATGAGCAGTTGGTTTAAATTTTATATTTAGTTGTTATTTGTATAACTGATGACGGGTGACAGAATTCATAAAGGAGTCTGTTATAGAGGGTATAGAGGTATTGGACTTTTTAATAAGTTTCATCAAGTTTAATTCCAACAAATACAAGCAAATCACAGTATTACTGAGTGTTGTTTATAAGTCTGCTGATGTGGCTTCCTGCATTTTCCCTTGACCAGGAATGGATTGATTACAAGCTGCGATGGAATCCAGATAAATACGGAGGAATCACCTCCATCAGAGTTCCTTCAGAAAATATCTGGCTCCCAGACATCGTCCTGTATGAGAAGTAAGGCCGCTCTGAAATTTCAGCAATCCAGTGACTGATGATGTGAAACATGAGTCTGTCTGTATGAAAAACACTAACACAACGTGATGCTATCTATCTTAATTGCTTAAAAAAAACTTTCTTTGAGTGTAACCAGCATGTTGTAATATAAATATTATAAATATTTAATCTTACACCTCATCTAAAAAATCAGTAACACTGAGCTGTGCTCACTCTGTTCCTTGTACATTCACCCAATCAGCCATACATTTACTTGACCACTTATTAGGTTTGAGCCTGTCTTAGTTGCCATTGGTCAACTAGCAGGGAGCGATGTGGACACATTTCATAATGCTCTCAAAGAGTCCATAAATTTTCAATTTTCATGTGATTATCAGTTGAACTACAACAGGTGCATAAAAACAATTCATTATCAAGGAGATGGACGATTGCATATAGTAGTATTAATTTAACAGTTTCATGTAAATGGACTTAAGATGAGAATTGACTTGTGTTTCATATTTCTTCAGTGCTGATGGGCGGTTTGAGGGTTCCCTGATGACCAAAGCTATTGTTAAGTACAACGGGGCCATCACCTGGACACCACCTGCCAGTTACAAATCTGCCTGCACCATGGATGTCACTTTTTTCCCTTTTGATCGCCAGAACTGCTCCATGAAGTTTGGGTCCTGGACCTATGATGGCAGCATGGTGGACTTGGTTCTCATGGACAACCAGGTTGATCGGAAAGACTTCTTTGATAACGGGGAGTGGGAGATACTCAGTGCTACTGGTGCCAAAGGAAACAGAAAAGATGGCTTGTTATCCTATCCCTTCATCACATACTCCTTCATCCTGAAGAGGCTGCCTTTGTTCTACACGCTGTTCCTAATCATCCCTTGCTTGGGTTTGTCATTTCTGACCGTCCTGGTCTTTTACCTCCCCTCAGATGAAGGAGAGAAGCTTTCACTCTCTACCTCCGTCCTAGTGTCACTTACTGTGTTCCTGCTGGTCATTGAAGAGATTATTCCCTCCTCCTCCAAGGTCATACCCCTGATCGGAGAGTACCTCCTCTTCATCATGATTTTTGTCACCCTCTCCATCATCGTCACTGTCTTTGTCATCAATGTCCACCACCGCTCCTCAGCCACTTACCACCCAATGTCGCCATGGGTTCGAAACCTCTTTCTTCAAAAACTGCCCAGATTGCTGTGCATGCGAGGGCACACTGACCGCTACCACTACCCAGAGCTAGCTCCCGAAAGCCCTGAGCTGAAGTCTCGCTCTGGAGGTCGGAGAGGCCAGAAGACAAACAGTGGTTCGCTCGGACCGACTACTTCTGATGGGAAGGACGAAGAAGCCTGGGGTGCTATGTTGGAGAAAGCCATCTATTCGGTGCGCTACATCAGCAGACATATCCGTAAAGAACACTTCATCCGTGAGGTGTGTAAAGTATTTATCAATAAACATTAAATTCTTTTGACAGATTAAGAACTTGATGTTTATATTGCGCATACTCTTTCTGTAATCCCATGTCTTATTTTTGCCTTTTCACAGGTGGTACAAGACTGGAAGTTTGTGGCCCAGGTATTAGACAGAATCTTCCTTTGGGCTTTCCTCACTGTCTCAGTATTAGGCACCATCCTTATCTTCACTCCAGCTCTGCAGATGTTCATGAAAATCCCTCCTCCAACTCCAAGTGAGGAACAAGCTTCAGAGCCGTTACACTGACGAGGCAACTGATCATCTGCCTTCAAAGAAAACATTTTTTAAACATGCTACCACTGAGCAAGAAGAGCCCACTGCAGGCACTTTTTACAGGCTTTTGTTGACTATCTGACTCTTTCTGTTAAACAACTGTGTAAAATATACATACGAATAAGTCATCAAGTCACGGTGTCTGTTTTGTCAATATCATAACGTTTCATCTGATTATATTGCCATTTTATTCTGGTTTAAGATATATATGACAACCTCAGTAACCAGTAGTCTCACCAGTGTTCATTTTCAGTTTGCAAATTGCCAAAATAAAAAACAACAACAAAGAAATGCTTCATAAACTCTACACCAAATGGTATTTAGCTATCAATATACAAGATTAAGGTAAAACCCCATAATTGCCTTATTTTTTATGTTTTTAACCAACATCATATTTAATTTGATATTTTTTTCTTGACATACTTTTTTTTCAAATTCAAAACAAATTTCTACTCTGGGAATTTTAATTAAATAAAACACCCATGAGGGCGTTGTCAAAGCTATTATTTAACAGTAGGCTACTTTTTTGTAGTAAACTGTAAGAAAAATAATTTCTGCAGACAACCTTTAAACTACCTTAAACAGAGATCCCACCACCTCGCAAAACATTTGACTTTTGATGTCACACATTAGGGGAAATAAAGTATTAAAGGAAAGATACTTAACTTACTCTTCCCTGTGTTTTTTTTGCATGTGACAAGGCATGAATAAACCTGAAATAAAAGTCAGATGAACTGACTTATTGCTAACATTAACTTAATGATAGCCCTGATTTGGCCCTCAGGCTGTATGTTGAGTGTCACCACACCGAAGCTTAAAAATTGTGCTGCTCTGTTTCAGTAGCATTTACTGATTTGTCATTTGTGTCGTCCTCATCAGATACATTTTTCTCACAGCAGACAAAGAATACATTTAAAGTAACAAAGTGTACTGGATTAATGAAAACCCATTAAAAGGGGGGTCCTTTTGTCCCTCTGTGGGGGGATACTCCCACTAGGTTTATATCTGGGACTCTCCACCATTTGACCTTAGAACTGAAGAAGCTTCTCGGATGAGAGGTGAAACGTCTTCAAGTAAACTTAAAGAAGTCCAGACGCTTTTCTTTGCAAGCTCCTTTGACTACGATGACCTGGATGACTGAGAACCTTCACAGACTTATTGTTTCGATGTACCTAATCAAACCAATAAAGCTGGTTTAAATACACAAGCCTGTTTAAGATAATGCTGTTTTTAGACTCGCTTAGAATTCAGCAAAAAATGTATTTGCTCATCATGTTGTGTGCATAATTTAAGTCACTGCGGTGTTACAAATGGTATGACTTATCCCCCCCAAACAGGATCATTTTAATGTAGTTTTAGCTGAAATCTGTCATTTAAAATCTGCATCTTGCAGCACCACCTGGTGGTAAATCTCATTTCGTTTGATTCTTCGAATACTGTTGAATACGTTTTAATTAATGGCATAAAATCATTTTATTTCCATTAATAGACAATCCCAAAAGACTAAAGAAGCAAAATGTTCAGTTCAATTTAATTTCATTTTATTGTATGAAATGCTTGCATCATTTTTCTACAATAATCCAATAAATTTGACACAATTGCTGAAAACAACATTTTCCCCCATGCTGATATAGGAAATAATGGTCACGCTTCGTAACCAATGAGAGGCTTAACTTGAGTAAAAAAGCTGACCAATTAATGAGATTCTAAGACTTTCTCTCCAAATGTTGCGTTCATGTCAGGTAGTGCGTTTGATCGCTAAATCTAGTACAGTTCAGGCAGGCTCTGAATGGAGAACATATTCAAAAACATCCTATATCAAGTAAGTATTTTTATACTTTCTTAACTATATATTTTGTATATATGCTTTTGTAAATCACTTTTTATGAAATGTTTTCCATTTAATTCCTTTTTAATTCTTCTTTTTTCTTTACTACCCATTACGACCGGTGAGGCTGTCCAGGTGGGCGCGTGCATTGCGCAGCATCTCCATATACATCCTGTTGTTTTCGCTGCAAAGTAAAATACATATAATGAATATTGGCTTTAAGTTTGTGTGATCAAAAGTATCATAACTATATTAAAAGCAAGTTACAGTGCTCATTGAAGTTACTTCGGTTTGGGCACGCTGACCGTTAAAACAGTAACCATTGTTGTTTCCTTTGCAAACGTGTTTGATTTAAAGTTATGTAAGTAATGTACTCGATAAACATACATATCAAATGATAATGCGTTACCTCGATAAAGTTGGAAGAGTCTGACACTGAAACATTCAAATGTAATTTAATAGCGACAAACAGTTACGTCACTCACGTGGCCACAGAGCGGTCAAACATCAGGTTGCTCATGTCCATGTAATACTGCGCATCTGTTCGAATGGCTGTCCAGTACTCATTAGCCTAATGAACAAACAGTTACATGAAACGATTCTTAAAGTGACTCACTCTATATGCTTAGAACATTTCACTAACATTTACCTGCTCCTGAACGGTGTAACCCCACTGGTTCTGAGAGTGGTGTGGATCCCAATATCCTGCCTGTCTCTTCAGCCTGATGAATCCCTTAGCCTCCTCTTCCTTCAGGAAAGGGGCAGCAAAACCCCCTAAAAACATTAACATTGAAGGATATAATAATACTTGTAGGTGCATGTATTAAATAAGAATTCCTAACAAAACTGACATAAATAGACGTCATGAGCGAATCCTGGATGTTAAGTAGGTCTAGTAGAACACTGCATGTTTAAATTTTAAAACTATAATTTTCAAAACTATGTTTCATGACTTTAAATCTACAACACCAGCACATATACTTGCAGAAACAACAGAGGAGAAAACTTACCACTCAAAACAGCCAACAGGATCACAAACTTCATGTCTGTGAAATTATGAGTAAAGAAAATGTTTTAGAAGAAAGAGAGAAATGTGTAGACATCTAACTGCTTGAGCTGTCAGGCGTGAATACTGTAAAGTTTCATTAAAACGAGACAGAAAGGGAGATTTACCTGCAGCGGTGTCATTCGTCTGAATGTGTGAGTGTTTCGGTTTCAGCTTAAAATCCATCATGAAAAGTGAACAACACTTTCCTTCATAGATTTTTTTTCTTCTTTAATACCAGAAACCAGAAGGGAATGAAAGAACTCAAGCATCAGGGCAGGCCATCACTCTGAGTCAACATTTACATTTATCTGTTGCCAGCAGACCAAACAGCAGGCCTTCCCCCACAGAAGCCAAGCTGTGAGATTCAGCATAGAGATCTTACCGGCTGTATTTTTAGGCCATGACAGTCACTAAAACGTTTATTCTGTAAGACGTGTTTGGTTTAAATAAATTACAATTAATGAAGAAAAGATGCTTACAAATGCTTTTTTCTAGACACAACTATTCTTTGCTTTTTGGCTGCATTTTAAAACCCTTAAAAAAAAAGTTATGTTGAACTTTAAAGGTATTATTGCATCAACTTTTTCCACAAAAGATTCTCCACTCATGTTACTTTGAACTCTTATTGCTTTATATTGCAATAGATATTCTTTTCTGTTTCAAATGGTATTACTAAATTCCTCATGTTTTATGTTATATAAATAACCATATATTATTGAACGCACGACCTATTTTTATAATGTTGTAGAAGTAAAGCTTGTGTGTGTACGTCTACATTTCTACCACTAGGTGTAGTCCTATCCACACTGACTTTTGGTTAGAGCGTTCACTCATTGTGTGACACAAATGGCAGAACAATTGCCATTTTTCCAAAATATTTTTTGTAATCTGTGTTGGTATATTAAGAAAATAAGTATGAGAAAATAGACCGTGAAAAAAAAAACACACTTAAAGAATAAAACAAAACAAACATAAATGTGGCCAGATGTTGATGCAGTAAACTATTAACATAAAATCAGGAGTAAAACTGACAAAATGAAGCAGATTAATTAATAAACAAAAACTCCAACTTATGTGATGGATTTAATGAAAGGGAAATATTAACACATGAAGCAGCATTTTCTGAGGGAAAGTAATTTAAAGCTTGCTTTTGAATCAGCTTAGACTTCCAAAAAAAAAATAAAAAATCAAAGCAGGTCCCAGGAGGATTAATTTTCATTTTTACTTGTTGAGGTGCTGCGTTAGGTCTCATCCTTTTAAGTATGAGGAGGAGCCTGCCAATGAATTTCTTTGTGTGATGTAATATTTAGGCCTACGATCTCGCTCAAACGCTTATGCAGCCACATGAAAATGACTATATAAAAGCTGAACTGAGGGTGACGGTTATCCAAAGAGATACTATCGAGAATAATTTTAACTATTTATGAACCTAAGACTTTCTAATGATTGTTTCATACACATGTGACATTATACAATTATTTTTGAGCATAATTGTATAATTTTTGATTTGTTTTTCTTTAACTGTGTAACATTTGCACTCGCCCCCACACAACGCACAAAACCTTTTAGCTCTTTTTGTTTGGGTTCGTCTGACACGCTCTGTCTGTCCTTTACTCTTGACACACTGCTGACCTTTTTCTACAGTAAACTACTAAGTGTGTATGAGAGGTCTGACCTTTCTGTCGCATCCCATAATAAACTGTCACCACCTGAACATTTTAACAGAGACAAATGGCAAGCTGGCAGCTAGCGAGACAAAAAAGGACGAGCTGTGTTGAGCGGACCAAGATGATCTTCATCATGTGGGCTAGATATTCACACGTACCTCAAACCAGCACACATTGGAGTGCAGAAAAGATGCATATTAACTGCTGTTTTCTTCTTTTTTTGGGGGGGTTGAAAACATTTCAGATATGCACACACTTCTGAAAAGATTATAAATGACACAATGCAGATTCACGAATGCGTGCACACCTCCCACATCAAAGGTAGTGATTTAGATACAAACTAAAGCTCATCTGACCTCATTCTATCATGCACATGCACACATATGCACCCTGCTGGGACTATGGGGAATATTTCAAATATTTAAGTTAGAAACAGGGCAAAGGACAAGATGGATGTTGCATACTTTCTCATCATTGAGAGAATATCGAGATCTGTGATTATTTTTTCTGACTATCAGCTTTTAGTTGTACTGCGATGTGTGATTGTCAGTAATGATGTGTGCTAAGTTTGTTTCACGTAGTAGAAAAATACCATAAGGATTTGAAGAGAAGAAAAGACAAAGACGAAACAGGAAAGCAGTACCAGTAACGTCATAACATTAAGTAATTAAACAGAACAGTTTCCATTTATAAAAAAAAATTGATAATTAACAGCTCCCTGCAATCTTCACACTCCTTTCTGTGGTTATCATTTTCTCTTGTTCACCTCCTGGACTGGAGACATTTTAAACCTCAGCACTGAAGCTCACAATCAACTCAAAAAGGTGAAACATAAATTAAATAAGAATTGCATCTTTCATGTTCATTCATATTACATACGTTTGCCAAACAAAAGTGTTGGGATTACACCTGTACACGTCCTTAGGGTGGAAAATCTGAACGGTCTGTCTGAAAAAGGACTGTAGTATTTGGGTGAAAGAGTCCAGAGTATCATCAGCTGCCAGTTTGCTGGAGGATTGATTTTAAGAACTTTGAGCATAGAGATGTTTTTTTTTTTTTTTTTTTTTTTAATTGTGTGTTTGTGCAGTTGTAATGTGCACTGTGCATTGTTAAGTGGGGGCAAACAGAGTGTAGGAGGAGGCAAAACAGTGGAAAGAAAAACATAAAGTGAAAAGAAAAAGAGCCACAGAATCACTTTATAAACACAAACACACACAGAGACAGTACTGCATGCATAATGATGTACTTAATGTTTACACTCAACAAACACTTTGTTAGATGCACCTTAGTAATGTTTTGGACCCTTTTTGCCTTCAGAACTGCCTAAATTCTTTGTTGTACAAGTTTCTGGAAATACTCCAGAGATTTTGGTCCATATTGAATTGATGGCAATTCGAACAATTGCTGCAGATTCATCAGCTGCACATGAATGATGCAAATCTCCAATTACACCACATCACAAAGGAGCTCTATTGGATTGAGATCTGGCGATTTTGGAAGACATTTGATTACAGTGAACTGGCATTCTTGTTCAAGAAACCAGTTTGAGATGATTCAAGCTTTGTGACATGGTGTGTCACTGTGTGTGATTTGTTTACTTTTACTTCCTTCTCACTCCCTAGATGTTTTTTTTTTCTTTTACTAAGAGATTATTTGAAAGGATGAAGTTGGGATCAGAGGTTTCACACAGCCCACTGTGGCTTTCGGGACCACCTATTGAACAGATATGGGATGCTGTACCAAATCAGATCTAACAGCATAAATCTCCTCAGATGGAGCTCCATGTGGGGTAGGAAAAATAACTAATACCAATGGCGCAGGGCTGCTTCTTAGATAATACGCCCCTATTCCACTGAGAGAAGAAGAAGAGAGAAAGAGACAGGGAGCAAAGGCGGCAAGAACATTTGGAGAAATATGCAATGTTCCCCCTCATTGCCAGTTGGATTCTATTTCCGACTGAAATTATTTATGGACTGGAATAAATAGGTCATTTGATTATAAGCCAGTCTGGCACAAAAAGGAGACAAATATGACAAAAATGCAGTTGATGAACCTCTTTGTAAAGCTGGGAAGGGGGAAATTGCAGTGCGACGCGTGGCACTTCAATAAATGATGATCTACAGCTGTGGGAGATGGAGGGTATGCACTGGTGATCTGTACCTGCTTCTTGGGTCAGAGTAAGTTTTCCTGTCCAGGACAAACAGTGAGATAAAAAAACGGACAAATGACAAATTTATTTATCTGGTATTTGGATAGCTACTCTTTGACCTTGTGTTTGATTTAAATGTGCACTTAGCAAAAGAAAAAAAGATATATATCAGTCACTGGGCAACTACCAAGTTTAGTTTAGTTTAGTTGCTCAGAAAAGGCTATGCAAAGAATCAAGCATGTAGTGATTTGACTGATTGGACTGAGCAGATTGGTTTAAATCTTGCAGGATGTTACTTTCAGGCTACAATACTACTCCTGGGCTTAAGTAGCTTGTTTATCTGAGGTAGATAAGAGTATTGATACAACTTTTATTACACTTAATAGTGATATACGGCTACCAACTGATAACCTTATCCTAAGTTCACTAATGAATACATTTATTTACACTGTCAGAGCACTTATGCCATTTGGAGTTTTACTTAGGGTTACATATTCCTTATTTACTTTTAGATCTGTACTTATATAACAGTGCAGAAATGGAATCAATCTTCATACCTTACTCTGTGCAAGAAAGATAAGATTTTTTTTCCATGAACATCTAAAAAAAAAGTCCCTGTTTAATTCTACTGTTTACTGTAATAGACTGCAGTGTATACAGGCGTGACTGGGGCAGCATACACACAGTCCTGTTTCCATCACTTCAGGGGACTTTACATTCAGGGTTTCGTTACATCATTGCCTGAGGTCAAACACTAACATTATCACCCCCAGAATGTGAGCAATATAAGTGGGCGGCACGCACACGCATCTTTATTTGATTAGACTAGTTGAGTTTATGTAGACACTAATGTAATCTTTAGTCAGTGTCTCGTGAGCATGTTGTAGGATTTAACATTCAAATGTGAGCTAGTTTTCAGGGTTAGCACACAATTACTGGGTTACAAGCATCTCATCAGCCTCATCTGTGCTCACACTCCCGTGACAGAGGCTATTACTTTACTGTATCCTGTTGTGTTACCTGTGATGCGCACTCAGGCTGGGAAGGAGGTGCACTGTGCAGCGTTGTGTGCGTGTGAGGGAGACTGAAGCAGCGTGAACGCGCCAATCTGAACTCCGCACTCCTGTCTGTCAGTCTTTTTTTTCTTTTCTTTTTGCAAATCTCTCACGCCGTCCCGGTCCCCTTCGTTTTCCCCAGCCGCATGTTCATTCCACCGCCGAGCCGGATCAGAGTTCCCGTCTAGCAACCGCTGGAGTTCACTGGTCGGTGCCAGCATGCGGTGCCACAAGTTTTGGAAACCGTGTTCGCTTGGATTTTATATTTGGATCGTAATGCTTTTCAGAGGTAGGTTTTGGGGCAAAGTTGTTCTTCCCCTCCAGTTTATACAGATGATCTAATGATGGGTAGCGACTTGAAAACGATTTTTAGTTTTTTTGTTTTTTTTGAGGAGGATGGTAATTTAGACCTGAGTTTACGTCGTCAAACGACTAGTAGGAAATCTTTTCGGCATTTTCGGAAAGTTTTCTGACATTAAAAAAATCAAAATTGATTGGACAATTTTAAATCGTCTGACATAAACAAACCAGAGTACGTTTAGATAATTTCATATCTGGATATAATGTGGAATTTTTTTACTTAAGACCTCACAGTACAGGACTTGGTGACGGTTTTTTTGTTTAGCAGTCACCATATACCTGCTGAGTAACACAGGCTGCTGAATCTTTCACAGGCTAATTAGCTATAAATCTTTGAATTTCCTACCCAGAATCCAGACTAAAAAACAAGTTAAAGACGCAAAGAGTTATTTTTAAACACTGAGCATATGTATGCATTACTCTCTACATTAATGTTTGCTTCGTTGAATGATGATGATGTGCATGCATGACTCTATAATGCATTGCTAAGCCCCATCCCATCATCAGCATCATCATCTAACATCTGGGTTGGTTACTTAACTCAGTGGTTTTGCTGAATCTGCTTTCCAAAGCACTGCTTTATGCATAGACATATGTCCACTGCGAACCCGAACCTGCCACCTTCCACTTCATCAGTCAGAAGGGAGGCAAGACCAGGAGACAAGGTCAAATCAAGTGATAAGACATTCTAACACATGTCACATATGGCTGTTGGCATGTATTGGTAATAGCACGCTAGTTATCCTTGAACAGGGTTAGCATGTAATGACTTCTCAGAATTGTGTGGTTTACCTCTTTCTTTTTTGTTGTTTTACAAGAAGCAAGAGTAAAAACTTAACTGTCTTGGAAGCTTAGTTTTGCTTTATTGACATATGTGGACATGAACCAAAAAATGAAGGGAAGCGCAACAGAATGGATGCGGTTTGTTTCACCCATTGATGTTTTTTTTTTACTGTCTTTTAAGTGGCTACCAAAAATCAAGCACAGACACAACTCCACAGCACGCTGTTCAAACGGGGCATCATAACTGATGAAGCAAAAGCGATGAGCCCCATGCCAAGTAAAGGGTATTACCTCTCTCCATGTTAAAGGGGACAGAGGGAAAACAATTAATCCATTAAAGTACTTCAGGAGGTAAACTGCCACATCCAGAAAACATACTTAGACTCACAGGGGTCCAATATAAAGACTGTAACCTCCCCCAACCAACCACAGACACACACATACACCCACCCACATACACACACACTACTCTGACTACACCAATGGCATCCTACTGAAACAACAGCCTCACTGCATACGTCTGACTCAGAATCAGATGTTTTTATTTAAAATAGCAGGGAAAAAACAAGACAAAGCAAAAGAAGAACAACCTGAACTAGTCTTCTACCAAGTGTTTCTAGTCTTCTAGTGTTTTCAAAATCAAATACTGGTTGACCATAGAGTTGTATCCATCCATCCCTTCTATTCTGTTTTGGCAGCAGGGTACACCTTGGATAGGTCACCAATCTATCGCAGGGCTAACACAACCATTCACGCTCACATTCACACCTATGGGCAATTTAGAATGATCAATTAACCTTACCCCACTAATTGCATGCCTTTGGATTGTGGGAAGAAGCCTGAGTACCTGGAAAAAACTCATGTAAACACGGGAACAACATGCAAAGTCCACACTCTTAAATTGTTAATGTCTAGAATGGCTAGCTGGGGTGGTAGTGGTGGGAGAAATTTATGTGTGTACTTGTATGTGTGTGCAGAATATTTATAAATGTTAATATTCTATAAAAACTGTTTACATGTTTAGTAAAATAAAATAGTAGAGTTTTATACTTAATGAGAAAATATTAATGATTACTTTGGATTAAAAAATTAATTAAGGTTGATTTCAATTGAAAACAGGGATGTAGAGGTTCTTATGGTAGTTTCCTCCACTCTACTGAGTCAAACAAAACAGAGCAGTGACCCGAAAAAACTGATGTTGTAGAGATCTTTAACGTTTTCTAGTTTTGGTTATCTTTATTTGTAAAGCTCTCCTCAAATTATTTTCCCATCCTTTACCATCCTTGGAAGTCTGTGATTACTCAAACATTTATAACACAGCATGTTGTGCAGAAATAGTTAACAGGTTGTTCTGCTATTAAGTTAAACTCAAATGTTTAAAAGTATACCTAAAACATTTTTATTTTGCATTAACCATGTAGGTGTTGAAGGATTTTTGTTTCTAAATCTGTAAAAGCATGTGGGTTGTGGTCAGTGTATACGAGATGTGGTGGTTACAGACTCAGTGCAGCGCTTCAGAGGTCTTAGCTCCTGGATTAGGATTACAGTGGTGTTAGGAAGACGTAGATTGTAAATCTCTCCTCTATAAATTCATCTATCTAGAGGTCCATTAACAAACTGCATCATACACGATTATACTCGCTACTGTAGCCGATCACACAATGCTGGAAATGATGTGTTAATGGATGAGTTCATGGTTCATCAGTTGATTTAAACATCCCAGACACAGAATGGTTATAGTGTGTGTGCTTGCTCTTTGGAAGCCCAGAGCTGCACAGAGAAGTGACAAGCATTACTAGTTAGCAACAGAATATGTGGATGGTTAAATCTATTATATTAATTACAGTTTTCTGTTTTGTCTCCATCGTAAGGGTCTCCTTTACTTGCATCATTTTTAGCTCTAGGTCATGTCTCTAGTTTCACCCTTTTATTAGGTTTTTTTTTTTACACTACTTTAAGTCATAGTCTTACTGCCTCACTAAAATATTTTGTGCTTTATTGAAGTTTACAGGTTCAGAGACCCTAATTTAAGTCCTTTAAGCATGATCAGGAATATGATGAAATGTAAAGGAATCCAGGATTTTAAAGGCTCTGTGATGGACTGGTTTTCATCCATCTCTTACACCTCCATCTAGCACAAATTATTTTTTGTCCCTGGATTCTTTTTGTACTTCTGCTTAACTCAAATCAACTAATTTCCCAGAGTCTCATGTTCTTCCAGTCTCCCCAGGTGCATTTTGAATCAGGTTAGGTAATAGGCTAGTCACCTGGGTTCAAATGTAGGTTTAGAGCTGCTGAACATCTGGATGCTTCACTGCTGACCTCCCCTGACTGATATGTTTCCTTGCCAAAGGACTGATAGTAAAATAATGAGCTGCTACACCATGCCAGTGTAGATATGCCCTCAATTTACATGAATGCACACTTGCCTGGTGTTGGAGGCAGAGCTCAACACACTGTTTATAAGAATCATGCAGATTCTTATAAACAGAATCACACAGAAAAGCACTGTGCAAAAGTCTTGAGCCACCCCTCATTCTTTAATGTGTTGTTAGAAAATGGGAAAGATGTCCAGCGTCTTATTGAAACATGTAGAGTCATATGTGAACAAACTTGAAAGCCAATATTTGGTGTGATTATCTTAATTCTTCAACAGAGTCTGAAAGCTTTAGGTAATTTCTTTAAGTAGTCCTCAGGAATAGTTCTCCAGGCCTCTTCAAAGACATAGAAAAGCTTTTTGGATGTTGGTTTCCTTTTGCTCTGTCCTCTGTCAAGATGATCCCACACTGCTTCATGACATAGTTGGTTAAACAGGTCAGATTCTTGATTGGTTCATATCTTCATATCTGGTGGGTGGAAGTTTTTATTTTAACTAGCAGTTTTAGATCTGCCTAAAACCTAAATCAGGGGTTCCTCAAAGCACTGCCCTTGGTCCATTACTCTTTACAATTTGCATGATCTCACTTAGTACTGTCATAAGCAATCACACTATACAGAAATCTGACCACATTAACACAGTATTGAAGTCCCTTCACTGACTCCAAGTGCAATATAGAATTACCTTTAAAATCCTTTCAAGGATTAAGCCTATTATATCACAGAGCTCTCAATGGTGAGGTCCCACACTGCATCTCTGACTTGCTCACTGTTTATTAACCAGTCAGAACTCTCAGGTCGTCAGACTGAGATGACAGGATCAGTCTCACTATACTGAGGGTGCTTTCAGTTATTGTGGTTCTGTTCTTTGGAAGGAGCTGTCTGCTGACCTGAGATATTATTAAATGTGTGCGTAAATTCAAATACAACCTCTAAACCTTTTTATTCAGACAGCCTTACACTCCATAGGTGTTTTTTTGTTTGTCTTGTTTTATTTGAATTTGTTATTTTTACTGCTTTATTGTAAACCTACACCATACATGTTTTTATGTTTTTATCTTCTGGGTTAAGCACATTGAATTAGCATATAGTGAAATGTGCCATTCAATACTGTTCAACACTGTTTCATCCCTGGAGTATGTTGCTATTTCTTGTTTCTGTCACTATAGTGTCTGGATTCTATTATTTCTCCACACTGTCACTGTACAGTGTTGGACACAGTCTACAAAATAGATACATATCTATGCTGTTCACCTTTCTATTATTGTTTTATTTAGAGTAAAAAAAGAAGATTTTAAGTACTGTATAAGTACTTTAAAATTGACAAACTGTTAGTTGTAGGAGTTTGTGGTGTAAAACAAGGTGTGTTGTCCTGATCTAATTCCATCTCCTAGAAGCAAACTATAAAGTCTTAAACTTTATTTGTTTGAACCTGTGAAAATCTGTTTCCCCTGCAATGATCTGCATATAGTGCAGCTGTTATTGTTTTGAAAAATTAACTGTGCGAGGCGATAATGTCTTTTTTACTAGTATGTTGACCATTTTCCTGAAACCTTCCTTACTCATTGTATTTTTTGGTCACTTATCTTGGACATCTGAAGTGACATTGGACAATTGTTCTAGGTTGACATCACTGGCCCTAAATCTGAATTATATCCAAACTACGGGTAATGATCTGCCTCTAGGATCAAAATCTTTGCCTTCAGCTGTGCCAGACATTTGATTTTTGTTTTTGACGTTCTGTTATATGTAGTATATCACTGCAGTCAAGTGAATTTAGGAAATTTCAGGCTCTGCGGTGCAAGGAACAGCTGTGATTGGCACATGCAGGCACGCTGTCAGGGAGAGCTTGATTTGCTTTTACTTCATGTCTAGCTGTAGCACACATTTTCATTATCAGTCAATCACGTTCATTTAAAACTGCAGGAAGTTGAAATTGTGATTGAGATTAAAATTTGATTAATTGTGCAGTCACCTTCCATCTTTTAGTCTTGACTTCTGGATTCAAAAAGCTAACTAACCTTTAAAATCGACAAAACAATGTGTAAGATCACACAAGGTATACCTATCATCCTGCCTATAGTGATGTTACGCATTCATTACCAATGCTGCAGCAGTATTTTTTTGTGTCACACATATAATTTGTTGATATCTGCAGGACGGACTGCATTTTAAAAATATCAGTATGTTTCATAGCTGAGAAGTCCGTCTGTTGATACTGCTTCAAAAAGACCCAGTTACGTTACATCCCAGTCTATTTAAGCAAAATATACAGTATTTGTTAAATGTTTATATGTTACTCCTAACTGCAAACAAGGAATGTGTTATAGTTTGCACTCTAGCCTGTGTTTACATTCTGATTTGGTACGTTTATTTTTCCAGCTGCCAGCAGATTTGATTTGTATTCAGCAAGTATATCATCTTTGGACTAAAACATTCACGGTGTGAGTTCAGCATCAGATATATTGCACATTCATTCGATAGTGGAAATCTTTCCATATTTGTTTCTTCCGCAAACACTCATAAATACAGTGCACTAATGCGATATATTTGCATGAGAAAGGGTCTAGATGTGTAGCATTTGTTGTGATGTCGACTCTCCGGGCCCTCAGGGAGTGGCATTCTGTTAGCAGCTCCTTTGTGCAGCATAGTCCTTGCCAGATTCATCACTCTGGTCCCAGGGCACTGTGGGTTCAGAGCCTTTTTGTGTTCCATACTGGATGATAGATCTGGCTTTTTGCATCAGGTTTTATGAGATTTGCCAAGTTTGTTGTGTGAAACAAAATTACGGTAAATAATAATAGATCTGTTTCTTGTGTAGAGTTATTTTATTTGTATGTTTTATGCTTTTCTCTTAGGGACAAACCTCAAAAGAAAGAACCTGCTGACTGCATGTAAATTAATGTTGAGTCACACTAAAGTGAATGTCTTTAAAGCTTTTTATTTGTATTTTAATCTTCCCGAGCCTTTTGTTACTACAGCTTTGTAGTGTTGCTGTTTATTCACCAGGATTAAAGTTACATCATTTAGAACCTCGGGGATCCCAGCTATACCAGAGTCCCCGGGTTAACTGTGAACAATGTCTGTCTAGGAGCAAGATCACTGGTGTGGATAACAGTTTATGAAGACTGTTACACTCCAGCTGCAGGAAAAAAAACATCTATAGCAATTGCTCCATCACTTATGGATTATATATTATACTGAAGACAGTTTTGACATGAGGAGATAATGCCTTTTGAGTCCTTTTAAATTGATTAATGTTCTTGAGATGCAATTTTGCTGCATCATCTCACTACTGTCATACATTTGAAGGCTGATGATGGGTGTCACTGTCTCAGGGTATAGGCAGAGGTAAGTGCAGATGAGGAAGGGATGGAGTGGCACAAGTATTTCAACCTTTTGCTTAAGTTAAAGGTCTAAAAGTCCTGAATGTCTGAGGTATGGATAGTAAACATAAATGGAGACAGCACAGTGGAGCATCACAGGGGCCAGCATCCTCCACTATGCAGCCCGTCTGCAGCATGGATATGATTGCATCATTGCACCCAGTTCTGGGAACCAGTCTTTCCAGTGCTACAGTAACTGGTCAATAGTCAATATGCTCTCATGGTGTCATCTGTTTAGTATAAGAACCAGATGTGATGTTTTCCACAGCACCAGTATCGTCTTCAGTTTTAGATTCAGGTTGTAAAATGTGACTCACAGACAGCCGGCTAGCACATGTCCTCAGAACCTCGGGGCTGATACAATGACATAGCACAGGCACACCAAGAATACTAAACACACCATTTCTGTCCCATTTGTTACCACTTATCTGTTAAATATCAGCATGAATTTCAAACAGGCCTGAAGTCCTTTATTCACGTGCAGTAAGTAGCAGGTAGGTCTGCTGTAGATGTGTTTTCACTGCAGGAAACACTCAGTTTGATTTTGGTAAGGGAGCTGTCTTAGTTTTTTCTGCTATGGAGATGGCAGGTTAAAGACAATTTAATGCGATCCAGTGTCTGATATTTGCTTTCTTACCTGCAGCTGAGCTGGAAAAAGGTCGAGGGCTGCTGTGCATGTGTGAAAACAACTGAAGTTACTCAGCCCTATGTCAATATTGCAAGTTTAGTTACATAATATTTTGGATTTGCCCAAAGCATAAGAGTAATTAAATCACTTTTAACTGTATAGGTAATCTACACAATAGATTACCTAATATTCATGATTGGGGCAGATTATCTTGACAAAGGGAAAAAATGGACTGAGAAACAAAGCCATTATCATCGCTGCACAATGGAAAGCAGCTCAGCGTGGATAGGTTTACCTGGCCACAACAGGGGCCCTGATTTAAGAGCTGGTCATTTAGTACTCTGCTTAAAATAGAAATCCTGTTGTTTGGGTGTTTGTCTAAGAGGTATGTGTGACAGCGAGAAAGAGAATGAGTCCCTCAGGCTGTTTGTATGTGAATAGACTGTCTGATGAGCCTGTTTAGAAGCCTCATCTGAACACACTGACCTAGTAAAAATATCCAAATGGGACAGAATCAAATAGCTGAATTTCTCAGTATATATTAATTTGTGAGCATGAAAGAGAGAAGATTAATGTGCTTAAATGTCACCCCAAAATCACGATCACTTTACGATGGTCACCTTCTGCCTGTTTGTTTGGCCTCACATGTCCTCGACCTCAAACGACTCTGCTATTTGTTTGCAGCTGATTGGAAATAAATTGCATAGGTGACAGTGCTGATTTGGACAGTTTTGTTCATATTTTTGTGTGCGCCATTCTCTGTAAATAAGAGCTAAAGGATAGAAAGGGGAGAATGTACTTCTCATTTTCTTGTAAAGATTTGCTCTTGACATTCAAAAGTGCTTCAGATCATTTATATTTGTGGAAATAATCAACATAAATCCATCCATCCATCTGTCCGTCCACCCATCCATCCATCCATTTTCAGCTAAGTCAGTGACATTTGCGTACAACACATAATTTAGATATCGTAGATATTTTGTACTAAAACTAATAATTTGAGCTTCACTGATCACATAGGAACAAATATCTGTTACATTTAAGCCCTCAGACAAGTTCTCATAACGTTGATTAAGTCTTTTAGCATTTATGATATTATGAAAGTTGGCTTTCTATTACCTAGTTTTTCAAAATTTAAAATCTGGTATCTTATAGTGTTACTTTTTAGTTTATAGAGCAATGTGTAATTTGTTGGAGGTGAAGGAAGTAAAAATCATTGCACTGGAATATGAGCAAGCTACAGCTAGGTGGAGGTGGTGGAAAGACCAAGGAAAGTTTTGAGCAGCGTCTGATTCCAAAGCTAAAAAATAAGAACCAGAAGTCAGAAAGATAAGCTCTGCACTGCAGATTTAAGGTGTTTCTTTAGACTATGTCTAAAAGAGTCCAACCCACAAAGCACCAATATCATTATTAATTTCTTTAGTATTTGAAGAGCTCTAAATTTTTGCTCACATACAACATCAACACAGACTGATTGAGAGACAAGCGACACATTTCTGGACAGGTTGTCTTATCAGCACAAAGCTAAAAACATAATGATATTCATACCAAATTCACATCTCCATGGGTCTCACATTTTTAATTTCCTCTCCATTCAGTTCCACAGTCATCTGTGAGCTAGAGCTCACATCCAATATTCTTCTAATAAATTTCATGTCAAGGAAATCCACACAAATAAAATTGGCATGGACCATTTGAATATGTGAAATGCATTAAACTTTCCCCCTGCAGCTGCTGGTGCCCTGGAGTGACCAGGAGCAGGCTGGCTCTCCTTATTAGAACTAAATGCATGCAGACACATCGAGGTAACCTCAGAGTGCCAAATCATTATGAATTGTAACGTGGACACATCATTGTGAGCCTGTGAGTGTACTGAGTTAAAAACAAATCACCTGTTTCTGTGGAATCTGTGTCTAATGTGGAAATGAGGATGAGACTTGTATTGGCATCAACAACACATTGCCATTGTGTTTGTTCTTGACTCAGAGGTAGCTGTTTTCTAAAAATGAAATTTAGCCTCTTTTTAAATTTACAGTCGCATATTCTTTTATTGTTGTTGTTTGTATACAGTGAGTCAGCAGCAATCTCCTGCTGGATGCCTCAGTGTTTCACCGGTGATAAAGATACTGACACAGGGTAAGCAGGTCATCAGAGCCATGGGATGAAACCGAACATCATTAACTGGGAGGGAGAAAGGCAAAATATAGAACTACAATGGGCTGCAGCGGGCTCAATGGGGCTGAGCATGACAACACAGGTTTTCTCCCACTTTCTTGCTTGTTCTCACTCACTTCTGTAGTTGCTCTCTGGGAAAAGTCCAGGTTCTTCTGATGTGGTAGGGTCCCCTTTCTTCATACTAGCTGCAGTTAGCTCACCAAATAAAATTTGGTGAGCTAAGTTTTATGTTTAATTGAGAAGTATTAACAGCAGAAGTCTGTCGAAAAGAGAATTTGGTTAAACTCGAAGAAAATGTTTCTTTGTTCAAAACTTGGCTGCTTAAGTATTTTGTTTGAAGTAAAGTAGAGGTCCTTCTGACCAGTCCCGTATTTTCTCTCACATAAACAATAAATTTAACTCAAACAGAACCCTGAAAAATGCTTTCATCCACAGTAATCCACAATTAAGTGCATTTCTCTGCAACAGTGTGTGGCCTACCAGTGTTTGTGAGCTTTCTGAAGGAGGCAGAGATAGTCACTACTTGTTCCAGTGGCAGTATAGACTCAAAGTTTGGTTCCTGAGACTGAGACAATTGTCTCTTGACCTTCTCTGCTAATATCTATAAATGGTCTGACCTTCACTTTTTAAATGTACATATAAATAATGAACAGATTCTCTGTTGTAAAGTTGAGCTAATAATCAATAATTTTGTGACCTTTTCATAGGCTGATCATTTCCTGTAGTGATCTATATGGGGTTAGAGTGACTGAGCATTGAAGGCAGTTGTTGTATAACATTAGCTTTAGCAGTTAGAGTTTAGCAGGGATAACATGCATAGTATAAAAGACACAATACGTTAAAATGAAATATGTTAATGATGTAACTTAGTTTTAACAAATACCCCCTTGGTCAAAAGTAAATGCATTAATAAAAATGTTAATTTTTAACTGGCAAGTTATTTATGTACTGTAGTTAGGGAAAGTACTCTCAACCTCTGAGAGCCGATGTTTGTGGCTCTTCTATTAATAACACCAGCATTAAACCCTTAAGTCCCCCCTAAAAAAACCCAGCAGAGATTTTCGGGGACCTTAAGTAACATACTCCTGAAGTGGAGTAGAACAAGGATTTTCTCTTCCCAACAACCACAAACCGCCTGCTGGTCTTTTGCTGGTGCAATGGTGGTTAGCGCAGACATGTCACAGCAAGATGGCTGTGAGATCGTTTTTACGTGGTGCTTGTATGTTGTCCCTGTTACTGTGTGGGTTATCCCACTAGGTTAATTGGTGATTCTAAATCAGCTGTATGCAAGATAGATATGTGAATGCTATACACACACAGTGATGCTCTTTTATATATACATTTTCAGAAAGAGAGTAAGGAAGTAAATACTATGAACCCAAATGTTGTTTTGTCAGGACTCTGTAAAAATCTGTATGTATTTGCATATATTTGTACAGTGTACAGGCAATAGAACTTCATTATTAAAGTAGGACCCCATTCAGTAATAGTATTTAGTAGTATTTTGCAGTATTACAATTTATTTCTTTAATTAAAGACATTAACTGGTAAATGGTAAATGGCCTGTATTTGTATAGCGCTTTACTAGTCCCTAAGGACCCCAAAGCGCTTTACACAACCAGTCAACCACCCATTCACACACACATTAACCCACATAGAACACTCTTATCTCCCTGCAACAGGAACACATTTGCCCAAATGGGTGAATAAAGTGCCAAGAAAGTGCTCCAACTGAGGGTCTATATCAGTTGACCTATCATGGATCACCATTAACAAATTTGACCCCATGGTTTCCCTAGAAAACCAATGGGGTAGGCTCTGACCCCATGGGTTCTCCAGGGTTAAAACATTTTTCACATTTTTTCCCAACTTTGCAAATTGCTAAGAAGACTCGTAGAATAACATATATGTGTTAAAAGTATATATATATATATATATATATATATATATATATATATATATATATATATATATATATATATATATATATATATATATATATATATATTATCCTTTTCCTTGGTTTAGTTTAGTGGTGTAAATGGAGTCATTTGGAATTGAAATGAACTTTGTGTAAAGGTGACAGAGATATAACCTCAAAGGTCAAACCTCTCAAACTATTTATATAATATTCTTAGTACTGAAAATATTTGATTGACCTCTCTTGTTCGACCAGCAAGGTCTACACATATTCTGAGTATAAAATGAATGCTTTTCCTTTACGATACCTTCTAACACTGCCTTATGCACAGTAATCTTTCATATTTCCCCCTCAGAAACATATTACCACATGGAAATCACAAATTAATACAATAAATATATGTCATATATTTTCTATATATTTTTTCTCTCTTTAATATATTCACCTATAGTGTACTGACCTTGGTAAGACTTGAGTGAGAAACCAAATCCATCATAATCCGAGTCTAGAAAATAATTAGCATCTGTGTTAGTGGGCCACAGTCATACAAGTTCCTAATTAAAAGTGTGTCACCCTCACTTTCTTATTTCAAAAAGAAAGCAACATTAACAATAATCTAATTCAATCTAAGCCAAATCCAAGCAAAAAAAAAAAAAATTAAGAAAACATATTTGACTAAAAAAGGAAAAAAATAATTGTATTTCTTTGAGGATTATCTTTATAGACAGTTTTCTATTATACTTATTTAAACAATAGAGCAGATTTGGAAAACATTGAGATAAATAGTGAAGGTGATTAAGAAAAATAGCTCCCACTGCTCCCTTTACTTCCTTCTTTCATTCCCTCTGCTGGACGTGTTATCTTTGTTTTGTTTTGAGGACGCCTCTCACTGTGTTGGTGGAAATTATTCCTTCATTGCATCTACTCATATAATCTTCATTAGTGAGATGATTAAAAAGAAAAAAAAAACAAAACAAAAGGTATGAATCTACCCCTTCCTCCCTAATGTACGCTGCGCACGGTTGTATGTGAATTAAAGTTGGCAGTGGTTTATTTGACTTGATTATTTAATTCCATATAAACTTGGTTTTATGAGACAAGCAGCAACAGAGACTGAGGTTCCAAATCTTTTTGATTGGTTGAGTTATGTTTGTTTGGCCCTCTGTTCACATTTCACAGTAATAACACATAAAAGTGACACAGGAGGGAGATTGGCCGGATAACAGCTGCAGACGAGGCTGTGTTTGAGTCGTTGTGAATGTGTGCATGCAAATTTTATTGAGGGTATATCGACATATTTATAACTTTGTTGTGCTGTTATTTCTTTAAAATGTCTTTTTGACCTTGCAGAAGAAACCAACTTTTAACATACTCGTAGTCCATTCCAACACGTTTTTAAAAAGAAAGGAAAACAAATGGTACAGATGGTGAATAATGGTTCACCATGCATGTGTGTGGCTATTAATTAAAAACATTTATTTATCAATCCCACTTGAGCAGAAGGTACTGGGCCTCGGGTGGACGGGTGCATAAAGTCTGAGCGTGTGAGGCGTCCTAGGAGCAGTCAGAGGGCATCTGCTGTGCTGAGCATCTTCTTGCCTTTGACCTAAGGCTCCGTCCTCCTATAATTCTTCTCATTATAGTCCTAATGGGCCAATCAGCAGCACGCTAAGCCAAAGGCATGCTTCTATCATCTTCACAGCTTTGCAGGGCTGTGTCAGTAATCCCTTCTCCTTTTCCCATTCATACTACATGCCTGTCTCTGATGTATTTGTTCTGTTTCACTGGATTACTCCATCCAGCAATTCACTGTTGACTGCCCTCTGAGTGTTAATATGAGGGAGTCCTTTTACTGTTTGCATTACAGTATCTATATGCATGGGAAGTGTATCACTTTGGTATCTAGAAAAAAATGTGTGGATTTAATGACCTGTGTGCTGTTGACCATGTTTTGAGAGTGTTGTGATTCCCAGAACATATTGGTTCTATGAAATCCTTTAAACAAACCATCAAAAAATAACAAAGATAAAAAATGTATGGGATTTAGTATTCCATCCATCCATCCATCCATCCATCCATCCATCTATCCATCCATTTGCTTCCGCTTATCCTTTTCAGGGTCGCAAGGGGTGCTGGAGCCTATCCCAGCTGTCTTAGGGTGAGAGGCAGTGTACACCCTGGACAGGTCGCCGGTCACCATGTAGCACATCATCATATACCAGCTAGCCCAACATCAGTAACCCTTCAAACGTCACTACTGTTTAGTTTTCTGTCTTCATTTATGTCAGAAGTGATAGCAGAGCTATATGTTTTAATTTTTTCAGAAATTCCTCAGTCAGAACATGGTATGTTTAGGTGGAAACTAGGCGAGCTAACTTTTTGCTAACTTCTAACTCAGTGAACCTTAATAAATTTTGTTTTCATGGATGCTTGGATTTTAAACTTCATTGTTACACCTGGTAGAGCAGCCACACTGATCATTTTATTAAAGATGAAAGAATTTTATCTTTAATAAAATGATAAAATGATAAAACTCAGAAAATCTCAATCTGCTTTCATAAAAATTGAATCCAATAGCCAGTAAATCTGCCACAGCTCTGCGATGCTATCGCGTCAATGTGGATGAAAGACTCCAGCAACTTGTTGAATCTATGCCACAAATAATTAATGCAATTCTGAAAGCAACAGGGGGTCCAACTTCACAGCAAGATGTAACTAATGAAGGAACTAGTGGGTGTATATTATCACTTCGACTGCTAATTCACAACTTCAGCTTATGTTTTTGTTTTTCATTGTAGCTGGAATCCAATATCATTAAGAAATTCATCTACACCAACCCTCAGATGCTCACGTTTGTAGAGAATTAATGCTATATTGAATCAAGTTATTGGACATGCATATGATGTCATTTTAAGTCATTTTTGATACTCTAATTCCAGCTGTTTAATAATAAAGGCAGAAAATCAGATTTTTAATTTTTTTTTTTACATTTTAAAACCAAATACAGTATCATCCTGCAGCTAGTCAGAACAGTGACTTCAAGGTTAACAAAGTGTCCTGATGTGAAAAGTGAGGTTGTTCTTGTGCTAAACATGTATGGGGCATTTGAATCAATAATGGTGACGAAAGCTGGGCCAACAAACACATCAACCTAATCACCTTAATCCTAGAGATCCCCAAACTCACAGTCCCTCCACCCTCTCTTTGTGTTACAGTCAGCAGATGTACATGCAGATGTCAGCACTTGTTTATTTGTTCATTATTCATCAAAACTCATGGCTCAACATACACACCTTCTTCTTATACATTTTCAATAAGCTCACAGGATAAACTATAGAAATCAAAAGCCTCTAGAATGAGGCAGTAAGGCAGTGGTGCCAGCAAATGAAGGCTAAAAGGTTCTCAAGACCTTTAAAGATACTTTTTGGATTAGGAATTCAGCCCAAATGCACCACAGAATATGTTCCAAGAAATTGGATAGTCCAAGCCAAAATACTGATGGGGTTTAAAAAAAACCCAGTCTTTCTCCATAACATTGTTATTCTACCACTAGATTTATGGCTTAAAATGCAAAACACACCCTATCAATCACATGCTGACCCTCAGAAACTATTTATAGTGAGTAGAGGGCATGTAAGGAGTGGAGCATTTATGCAAACTAGTGGCGCTTAGGTGTAAAAAACATCTCATAGACCTCTCTACTTGCTTTCCTTCTCACAGAGCCTCCATGCGTATATGTTGTAAATGCAGCAGACAGCGCTTTGGGTTTAATATGTATTCAACACAAACCACTTTTCCTGTTGCCTTTGTCCTCCAGGGTCCTTGCAGGGCGAGTACCAGAGAAGACTGTACAAGGAGCTGCTGGCTAACTACAATCGATTAGAGAGACCTGTGGTCAATGACTCAGCTCCCATCCTGGTGGAGCTGGGCCTCACACTTCTGCAGATCATAGATGTGGTGAGAAAACTGGATGTGTGTGTGTGTGTGTGTGTGTGTGTGTGTGTGTGTGTGTGTGTGTGTGTGTGGCATGGTATCTAGTTTGGTCATTTTAAAATAAAGAATGTGTGGAAAAATATGAAGTTTTCCAGGTGTAATTTTATGAAAACCTGAAGTGGATTTTAGTTACTTTAACTTTGACATTTTTGTATTTAGCTGAGTGTCACATTCATGGAGACTTTTCCGTGTAAGAGTTGTGGCTTTAAGGTTTGCGCTAATTTTGCAGGTGACATTAAATATTACACAATACAGGAAAGTATATATGCAAATGTGTCCTTGTTGTGTCTGTTTGAAGCTGTAATGTGGGTATCCATGAAGTGATTGATGACTCAAACACTAGATTTGGGTTAATGAAACAATTTTAAAAGCTCTATTTTATTCTATTTATTTTCATTTTAAGGTGGCTCTATTGTGTAGTAGTTTACTTATTTGCTTGGCAAGTGAAAGGTCACTGATTAGAGTGAGGCCCACTGTGGTGACCACTGTCACAAGGGAGACCCAAAAGTAGATTACATTTTATTTTTTTATTTTTGCAGCTCCTTCTTGCAGCTCAATTGTAGTTTTTTACTGTGCCTCAAAAGCCCTGTGATTTTCTCAACCACAGTTTCCCATGTTGTCTGGAGTATATTTAAGAGATTGTTTAGAATCTCCTTTCCTGATTGTGATTTTGAGTTTGTGTGAGATTGCTCATACAATTCTTGTTTATTAGCACACTGAATGGCTGTAATGCATCCCATTTGGCCAAAAGGTGCCCTCCTAAACTTTGTGGTAAGACTTTTTTCCTTGTTAATGGTTGTGTTTAAACTCAACTTGTGGTTTGTCTTACCCTTGACCAAGTTGTTCTGGTGCGTAAATCTAACCAAACCCAAATCTTATTGTATGGTTTAATTTTAAACTAGAACTCTGCCCAATACACAGTGGAGTGACCACTGTTGATGTGTCTATATAAGAGTAATAAAAAATGGTAAAAGTAATTCAGTGGTTGATAATATTCGATACAGGGGAGCTTAATACACTTTAAACAGTTGCATTTTATGAACATTATAGTTTATTCCTCTTTTCTCGGGCCTGTGACCCCAAAATCAGGTTTCTACTAACTTTAATGACTTTTTAAATAGTAAATTATCTTCTCAGAGTAGCAGCAGGTTGTCAGATGAAGCCTCGTTAACCATCAGAAAGAATCAAAAACATAACAGACCCGACAGAGACTGTGTGTACATTTATCAGTCAGTCTCATCCACAGAGAGGAGACAGTTTAGGGAAGTGTTAGCATGTTACATGCACTGGTTCTGAGATTTAACTGCCATGTGTCTGCTGTCATTTGTCAGAAATGACAGATGCAACAGTTTGTGTGTGTGAGAGCGTGCACTTTCAAAAGGACGTCTTCCTTTTTACTGAGACAAAGCGTTTCCAGTTGTTCTTGTTTAATCTATTTGATAATTAAGGAACCACATGTTTTTCTGATGATCTACAGCTTCTAACAGACTGAGGAAGACATTGAGACAGATTCAGAATTTTACTGTTCTTTACAGTAGTTTACTGTAGTAGGACTGTAGTCTAAAACAAACAAACTTTCAGTCCTCCTAAAATCATCTTTCAGTCTGTTTTTCCACTAATTTTTGTTTTTCTTTATATGTGGTGATGCTTCTTAAATCACTGAAAAGCTTTTATGTAAAAACCGAGGACTCAGATACTTACAAGTCATTTATTTGTCAGATCAGATTGGCTCTCCTTCATAAAGGGTCTTCAGTTAAGAGTGTACAAAAGATGTGTTTGGCATTCAATTTTTTTAGAGTGAATGTCAATTAACTTCTCTGCACCTCAATATGTTTCTTTTCTGACAAAGATTTTTGACTGTTCCAGACAACTTTCAGAGAAAAGCTAATCCTATTTATTCCTCCTGTCTCTAACAGTCTGATTTCCAATCCTTTCTGCTATCCATGTTGTTACTGAGATACTTTGACACGTGTCACCATCTTCTCCTCTTAGTTCAGTGGTATCCTTCGCTAATAGATACTCAGATTTTGTCAAAAGTGTGTCTTTGAGCATGGGCCAGGCCCATTTATTCCATCATACACCTTCCAAGCAAAGTCAGCAAACTGAAGTGCAGTTTTTGTCTGCTGAGCTGCTTCATATGGACATAATGTCTGTCCTGCTGCTTCAAAAGTTATCGGTTTCCTAAAAAGTCATTCCTGAGAGAGGCTGTTCCAGGGCATTTTTGTTGTATAAGTAGAAGCTGCTTAAAGCTCTTGGCAGTCTCTGATGCTTTTTCAATAATGAATCTGACCATCCTCTAGTTTTTTTTTTAAACTTGAGTGGCGTGGACTTCATCTGTAATCAACAACCAAGGGAGCAGTCTTGACAGCAGGGTTTTGACGATGGTCTTAAGGAACTTTGTGATTTCTCATCTTGGCTTCTGGACAAGTTCATGCCACTGAGACCTGCATTGCTCCTGTTCTCCAACATCTTAGCTGGTGCTTCAAACAGCAACTGGTATATTGTGTTCACTGAAGCTTTGGTCAGCTAGATTTTTGCCTGATATGATTGGAACACCAAGATATTACTTGGAAATGTGTATTACACTGTTACTGTAATACACTGTAGAAACCCCGATTTTTGCTGGAATAATAATATGCCATTCTGTGTCTTATGCCCCTGTTTACTGTGCTGCAAGAAGTTTGTCTGACATTGAATAGACATTCAGAATTCAGAATTTCAGTTTTATTTTCATTATTTCATTAAATTGTTAATAAACAAGTTTTTTTTAACCTTTTTTTTTAATATCTGACAAACTCAGAAAAAGGACAAAAAGCTAAAAAGATGCAAGGACTCTACTTTGATTTCATTTAACTTTTTTCCCCCTCTTCTTTAAAGTAAGGGAGCACAGGGAGCAGGAATAGTGATGCTTGCAGAAATGCTAATTTTCACCCTGCAGCTAGAATATGAGCGACATCATTTCCAAAAATATATGTACACTTTAAAAACATTTCCGAAGTTCATTATTTTATAATGTTCGTCATTCTTTGATTTCAGCATGACATGCAGTATTTTACAAGAGCTAGCATGATATTTTACATTACATCACCCCTGTTTAACAGACAGTGTTTTATAAAAAAGCTTGGAAAAGTTCTAAATAGTCCTGTGCCACCACGAAGCTCTTTAACTGAGCTACACTTTATTGCAAAAAAAGAAAGTTTCACATAGCGTGGTTGGTTCTTCTTTGGAAATGCAAAACAGCTGCAGTGACTTGCTGATCACAAAGGCATTTTCCAGTTTATTAAATATGAATTGCTTTGGTTCTTCGCTCTTATATAAAAAAAAAATCTCACTCTCTTTTTGTCTTTCTTCTACTTCTGTTTTTAGGACGAGAAGAACCAAGTGCTCATAACGAATGCCTGGCTGCAGCTGGTGAGTTAAAGTTTGAGTGGGGCACATGACCATCAACTTAATGTGCTGTAATACTTGCTTAATTGTTGTCTCTGAAAATAACATAGTGCATGCTCTAAAAGTTGGAATAGTCTGACTCATTTCGGCAACTCTATTATCAGCATTATAGGTGTTTTTCAGTTACACCTAACAATTTGGCTTCTTTAACCTGCTCACCTATGAAAGCCTGCCTGGACCCAAGCACCAGATTCTCGGTTTTTGGAAAAAACATTGGAGCAACCTGATGTTTAGGTTTCTAATGGTACACAACACATAGGTTGTTAACACAAAAGGCTCAAGCAGCCAGATTCAGCGTCTCTGTGTCATTGTTCTGTTGCCTTTCCCGCATATACTGTTTACATGACACAGTCGACACCCAAGTCCAAAGTCCAGGTGTATTTAAAGAAATACAGCAGCTTTCAAAAAGCTAAGGGAAGAACTATCACTAGTTTACTGTCCCATGCTTTTTCTATTTTAAGATACAAACTTTTAATGTAGCTTGACTGCTCCATTTACATTTTTGCTATTCTATTTCTTACATTGTGACAGGTTACAGGTTTAGCAGTGCATGAGGGTAATTATGCCATTTTATAAAAATGCCACATAATCTATAACTGAATGAATGAGTCTATAAATATGTATGTTTCTGTCTCAGTACTGGACAGACATCTACCTGACCTGGAATCCAGAAAACTATCCCGGTGTCCAAAACCTGCGATTTCCTTCGGACCAGGTCTGGACGCCTGACATCCTTCTTTACAACAGGTCAGTTCTGACTTTGTCCACTCATTACAGCCTTACTTTAGAAGGTTATGACCTTGATCTTTCTTAAAAAATGTTTTTCTACTTTTCTTGTGGAGCAGTTTAACACTGTCTGTCCTTTGCTACAAATAAACTCACCTCTCAGAGCCATCTTTCCTTGCACTATGTATTTTTGACAGGAGTGAATTAAACGTCTATATAATTCTTTAGATATGCCGCCATTTTGTAAATTAAATTCCACCTTTAATCTCCACAAAACCGTGCAGATTAGTTTGAGCCAAAGTGATAAATATTCAATCAAAATGCAGCACAAACACATTAATACACAAAACAGGAGGAGACGGGTTATTTTAAAAACTCTGAGGCAGTCAAGTCACTGACGATGAACAAAAGCTGATAAAAAGCAACTGATGTCATTAAAACTGATTTTCACTATATTAAAAAAATATTAAAATGTTAAAAAATAATAGTTTTTAATGAATTTAGGAGCCACACAAGAGCTAAGGTCAAAATCATTGCTTTCATAAACGATGTTCAACGAGCTCATTGCATTTTTGATTCAGGTCAAGCTGATGATGGTGGCTTATCCACTTCATGCTTCTGTGTAAGGCTTTCTCAGTCCAATTAAACATGTAGGCCAGTTGTTTTCCTCCAAAACAACTAATTGCAATGCTTGAGTGAGAGATGGATGTTCAGTTTGAGACTAAAAGGAAAGGAGAAGATGAAGGGATGGATAAATTTAGTGCCTCCAGCACACACATCACATGGAACATTAGGACAAAACAAAGGTCTAGGAGTATTAACCCAAATTTTAAAAGCTTAGCTTTTAGACCTGCCAGGATTACCCAACCTAATCTCTTCACTCTCACCCCTCTCTTTCCCCATGTCTGCCTTTTACCCTCCCCTACCCCTTCACCGCCGGCCTGTCTCACCATCCCTCTTTTCATTTTATTTCATTTGTGTCTCCCTCCACGTCTCTTTCATAACTCACTGTCTTACTATAATTCATTCCATTCAATCAACTCTTTCTCTCCATATTTTATCGTTCCCATCTTTCATCGAGTGCTCTTTATAAATCACTCCATCTGCTCTGTCAAAGTGTCAGCATGTTTCCTCACCCTCCTCTCTCTGCCCGCTTGTCTTGTTATTTACCAAACACTTTTAGTGTTTTGTCTTCATATTTTTTTGTTTGACTTTTTTTGTCAAATCTAATCAAATCATAGTGAAACGTATCAGTCTGTGCAAAACAGGCAGAAGGTTCTGTCCTCTTTGTTTCATGTTAAGGGTTTTCTATAAATTTGCATACTTTGTCAAAGTAAAGTCTCCCTGTTGTATTTTACAAAATATATTGATAGTAACATATGTCCATTACAGGACTACTGCTAATATATTATGGCCTGAATATTTTTTTTACAGCTTTTTTGGAGCAATGGCTGAAAAACCCCCCAAAACAGATCCTGTTGAGAAATCAAAAAATCTGTTGAACTCGCTAAAAATGAAAAGCAACATAAATATGAAGATCCAGTCCACAGTTGAGCATCAGGGTTTATGGACCTCATGAGGAAATATCTAAATTTACAGTTTTCAGAAATATTAATAATATAGCTACTATTATGGTTATTATTGGTAGGGTTGCTATGGTTACACTGCATGACACTGAGCTTTCATTACACTAATGCACAACAAACATCTGTACAGAAATTCCCACGACCTCTTCTCTTAGGGGTGCCACTTGGGCCGATGTATGCAGTCTTGGTAAATATAATAATTACATACTAAATAGTACTTATTCCATAACATTTTAACTCATAATCTTAAAGTAACATTGTGAGGGACCAAGCAGCCAAGGCATAGAGGACACGGAAAAATGTCTTCTAAATGGGTTCTCTTTATTTTAACCCTCAAAAAAAGTTCAAAAAGACAAAATTCAAAAATATAATTAGTGGGCTCATAAAAGAGGTCAACTAAATATAACTCTACAAAAAGTAATTTCCAGATACTTATATAAACAAAGTGGACACAACTTAACTCACAAACTGACCTAATCACAAAGACACAAGAGGGTAGCTTTTATAGTGGTTTGACCAAACCATTTACACACAACAGGGGGGAAACAAAAACAAACACCAACACTAACTAAGCACAGAATAACTTTAAGTAAAGCTAAAACACCCCTGTTTCTGATAGCACGTGCTTGGTCCTGTTGAGCAAGCATTTTGTTCTCAAAGTCCTCAACCACACCTTTTGCCCAGACAGCAGACAGCCAACGCCCCAAACCAGGTAACTCAAAGAAAGAGAAACATAATTAATATAACAGAAAATATTTTTAGAAAAACCACACAATGCTATTATGCGCGTGCCTCATAATATCAGTGTTAGGTTTAAGTAAAATGATTAATGAAACATATTAGTGAATAAGCAACTGCAAACCAAACTAATAAAGTGAATGAATGGACTTGTTTTACCTATGTGTGGCTGATGCCATCACAAACATATTCAACATATATATACATAACATATATACATGTATACAATGAATATGCAAATATATAACAAAAAAACTGCTATGAGGCATATTAAATACCAGTTCGTCATTTTTATCCAGAGATCTTGTCATCCGGTTTGGGCTAATTTATCTGTAATTTATAACTTTATATAACTCTAAGAACAAAATGTATTGCACTTAATCACTCTCATTTTTATGTGAACACTGTCAAAGACGCACTTTGTGTTTTCTTTAAATTAATAATTCCATGTTACCACTGTTGGATGCTTGGGGTAGGTGTCCTCCCTACAAGTTGTAAGCTGAAGAATGAAAATAAGAAGTACTTACTAGACAAAAGCTTACCATAAATTTTTTTATTCATTTCAATTGTATTAATATTACCATAATGATGTGTAGAGGTGCTGAGATCCGATTCTGTCTAAATATGGAATGGACTGAACGGAAAGACAAAAAATGAGATAAGCCAGCTCATTTCTTTCCCAGTGTGAAATCTCATATTTCTCTGATATTGCTTTTGTTATTGTCAGCCTGTTTTGTTCACACTGCTTCACAATTATATTTTACGCATGGGTAATCTATACAGTGAGCCATGGATTTATCATCCAGAAGATATCTGTGCATTCCTGCCTGGGGAAAATAGTTTTTTATCCTCCATCTTTGCAATAGTTTCAGTCTTTAATTAGCACATTTCATCTTCCAGTTCAATAATTACAGTGGGTCTAATGACTTGCGTTTCGTCAACTGGCCTCATGAAAACACAAACCAAACTTTAATTAACAGATGAGACCGTTAAGATATTTCTCTTCTACTGAGACTTCTTTACTTCTACTATGGCTTCTCTGAAAAAACCCCCGAAACTTTTCTGTTAATTCACAAAATACTAAGTTTTAAAAAGACACTTTATTTTCTGTTTCATGCTTTGTCTTTTACTTGTTTCGTTTTATTACGCCAGGTTTTGGATGAAGCCTTTATAAATGCTGAAACACTGAGAATGATTCAGACCTTTGATGGTGCAGATAAAATAATAGTCGTTATAGTCATACCATTGTGACATTTTTCAAAGCCACCTAGTGGCATTGCTGTTCTGGTTGCTGAGCATATGTTTGACATCTCTGATATAAAGTAAATAGATCTATAACATACCGAATATTTGAGCTGTTAACTTTTCTCTCATTAGAGGAAACAGAAAGCTGCAACGATGAACATAACAGACGTCAAATTCAGGTAGGACAAAGACTGAATCGCAGTTATGGCAGAAAACGTAAACATACAGCACACAACATTGTGACAGGCCATATGATTTAATAGAGAAGTAATCAAATAGATGGATGTGGACTTTTTTTTCCTGGATGGATAGCTGAGTTGAATGAATAGACAGATGGCTGGATTTAATGATGTTTCTCTGATCCATTAAAATTAATGAAGTTTTGAATGAAAGAAAAGAGTCACTGTCTTTACTGCCCATGAGCATGTTTTCAAAATTCACGATGGTTTATAAGAACCCTAAAAAAACCCAATTCTGTCATCTATTATTTTTTCACAAATCGCTGAAGTGGTGACAGGATAAGTAACAATAAGGTGCGGCGTTATTAGTATATGTATTCATGTCTATGAGGCTGTGCAAGTTCCTGATCTAAAATGCTTATGATGACAACATATTTAAACTTACATTACAGACAACTTATTTTATGCAAAACCAAAAAAATAATCAGATACCACTGTGTAACATTACAAGTCTTCTTCCGTCCTGTTTGCTTCTGTATTTGATGATTTGAAGCTGAATTAAGTTTATAAGTAATCCATTTAACGTCACTTTGCTCTCTGCTTCTATTCTGTCCATTTGCTAACCACGGAGCCTCGAGGCTGTCAAACAGAAAGCCTCAAGTCATGATGCCCTGAGGCTGCTTAGTAGAGGGCTGTATCTCTGGGATATGACATAATGGACATGGACAGATTGGTCTGTACTTCATGCAGTCATTCTGAGTCTGAGGCACTGACCTTGTGTAATTCTCAACTATGCTTGACTAAAAGCTTCAGAAAAGCTTTGGGGAAGGTGTTAGCTGTTTCCTCTGAAGAAATACACATTCTGTATCTCTGTTTTATTCTTATCTTTCTCAGATTTCTTTTTTAAAAAAGCTTCAGACTAATCATTTAAGGTACATAAGATTATATTTTACATAATTTTATATAAACATATTTACCGTTTGCACATTTCTTGTGCTGTATTTAGAATTTGTTCACTCTGTATGGCCTTTTTTCCTGCCTCACATCCAAAAGACTTCCTTCTTTTTATTATTGAGAGTCAGGTGTTGAGTTAGTGAGAATAAAGCTGGGTGAGTCATGTCCCATGGTGCAGAGACCTGTCACTGCCACCATTGTCACTGTCGGTCAGTCTCCGTTTCCCCCTTGCTGCACTCTGACATATCCACAGCGCCCTTTTGCCAGCCTGTATGTGTGTATGTGAGCGTGACAGCTTCTCCTTCTCCCAGGGATATCACGTGTCCAACTGTATGCTGTTTTAATAATTCTAATCTTTACATGGCAAAATGTTGGTTACTCCATTATTAAGGGTTTCAGAAACTTCAAATATGCTCACAAATGTTTAACTGTAAGGTCTGGTAGATCTTTGATGTTACTTGTGCATCGTGTAAGAGCCACATGCAATGATGCTTTAAATTAATAATTCCGTGTGACCATTGATGAAAGCACTGTGGAGGTATAAGACAAAGAAATGCAACAAAAACTATAATCAAGCTGAAGGGGTAGGCAAGTGTCTTAAGTAAAAATTGAAAAATTGCGATTAGACAAGTGTGTACCTTCTGGCATCTACTCACACACACACACTTCAGGACATCATCTACTGTGATGTGTGTAAGCGCTGATTGCAAGAAAGCTTGCACATCCAGATAAAGTAAGGCCAAAGCTTGAATAATTCATTGCGTGTCTCCACCTTGGCCAACCCCACACATCCCTTCCTGAGTACCTGCAGGATCCACAGCTAATAGCGACGCACACAGCAGAGACATAAAATATAACACTTGACCCTCCAGAGAAAAGGTCAATCACTCAATCTGAGAAGAAGCAGGTACAAAGAGAAAGGAGCCATCTACAAACTTTGGTTAAAATGCAGGCCACGTTTTTTTGTCAAGTCTCAATACTGCTGTGGGGTATTTCAGACACGCTGATGTTATCTCTCTCATTGGGGATTGAAGTGTGTGTGTGTGCCTATTGCTTTATTTTTTGTGTGCATTTTACTGCATTGTGTGTGCCTTTATACTGTGCATTTATGTAGAGATCTATATGTGGCTTTTTAAGCTGTTTGGAGTGTGAACTAAAACAATATAGCTCAAAACAATTAATACACAATGTGTCTAATAGTTTGCACATGTGTATTTTCATGTAATAAATACACTTTTTAATCAAAATGTGTTATTATTTAAAAACTACAGTACAATAAAGCATTTGCATTTGCTCCTTTGCCAGTCATATTGTCCACAGCATCAGTGGTCTGTTCCTTTTTTCTGCAGTGTTTTTTGCAGGGCTTATTTTTTGGGCTATTGCTGTATACTTTTTACCAGCACTGTCTGCTCCTTCAGGTTCAGTCCTCTGATCAAAACTTCTGTTTTGTATTCACACTCATTCAGACCTTTCTTTCAGGAAGCTGAAATTTGAAGCAATATGAGAAACTCTCACTCTCTCACTCTTTTTGTTGCAGACTTTTGTGTGTTATTTGATAGAGCAGCAAGAGTGAACAGGGAAAGACATGGAGCAAACTCAAACACAGTCTGCTGCATGGTCACCTGCTCAACCTTTATTGATATATTTTACTGAATTTTTTGTATTCACTGGTTTAAGCTGACTCATTTTTTCACTTCTATCCAAATGCCGTATTGAAGAAGGATCTAAATTGCTTTCTTCCAGCCAGCTGCTACACTCAGAATTTAGTTTGCTTTATGACTTTTGCCATATACTGTTAATTCTCTAAAAGTTCAGGTTTTGCCTCTGGCACTTTATTAAGGACTTCCCATTCTAACCAACACCAAAGGAGCTTTTCTTTAATATTTAATTAGAGTTCAAGTGGAGTACCAGAGCTGTAGTACAATCAAGGTTATGCACATGCATTTTCTTTACTGTAAGCATCTATCCCCAAGTGCTAGCACTCTTCGACTTGCAGATGTAACGTCAAATTATTTATTTGTTTTCGGTATATTACAGCGAATATTGTCAGTGAAACAGATCCAATAATTTTTATGTGTTTCATATTTTGCTCAAACTGGCGTTTAATCATTGCAACAGTTAGTGAGTTACAAAAAACACAAAAAGGATCACCTACTCTGTTTTGGTTTTGCAATTACATATTTAGCAATAAACAGTTTTCATCAAGGTGTGTAGTTGCAGGCAGGTTGAAGGCTCAGTAGATATATCACTCAACAGCTCCCTGCTGCCACTGCAGTCACTGCAGACTATACATGAAATACGTCATCTCCCCATTTTGAAGCTTCAGTGTTAGCATCTTGGCTGCTATCATGCTATCATGGGGCATGATAATTGCATTAAAATGCTCCGACCAAACATAGGTGGTACCTCTTGGCTACATCACCACCTATCTGTGCATCCACCTGTCCCTTAAAGCAGCCTTGCCTCAACTTAAAGCGTTGATAAATTGTAACGGGTTAGTTTTACATAAGCTATATACCCTTGTAAAATTATTAGCTATAAAGTTCAGTTGCTAAGCATGATCGTTTCTGTGCTAAAGATTGTTATTTTATTATCTAGTCCATAAGGATTGACTCATGAGCTAGTCTTAAAAAGTCACTAAAATAATTGCAGTTTTTGGCACTTGGCTTCAGTTTTCAGACTGCAAATGCTGGCACAAAATGCAAACAATATTAACTGTATCAGGTGTCAGCCCCATGGTAGACTGGTGCCCTCTATCGGGTGTAAACCCTTCTTTTGAACAGAGACAGGCATTGTGCAATTTGCTATTTCTGAGTGCACAGCAAAGCTTCAGGGCCACTGTGAAGAGTAGGAACTGCTACACAAATAAAAACACACAAATAAAGGCACATTGGCACCACTTTTGCTGCAAATAAACAGATGTGACAGAAATACCTTCTTGTTACTTTTTCCATCAGCGCTTGCATTCCCCAACAAGATTATTTTATCATGTGGCAATGAATGAATGCTTTAAAAGTACTGTCCCCTGCTTTCTTCACAGTGCGGATGAAAGGTTTGATGCCACGTTTCACACCAACGTGCTGGTGAATGCGTCGGGTAACTGCCAGTATATTCCCCCTGGCATCCTGAAGAGCACCTGTTACATCGACGTGCGTTGGTTTCCCTTCGATGTGCAGAAGTGCGATTTGAAGTTTGGCTCATGGACACACAACGGCTGGCTTCTGGACCTCCAGATGCTCGATGTGGACACATCCACTTATATACCAAATGGAGAGTGGGATCTTGTGGGTAAGAGGGCTTCTTTAATCAGAACATTGCAGAACTTTGCAATAAGAAATGCTGCTTAATTCAATCTGTCACCAGAGAGTGAGGTGTTACATCAGGTTTTCTTAAATCAATATTTCGAATCTCTTTTAAGTAAATAAAAAGCTAAAATACTCAGACATAAGCAAATGTTATACATTATATACATTTACACTGCCCGTTAATAGACTGACATGAGGCCAACAAAATGAGCTATAATGAATAGACTGGAAATGGAATAAGTTTTGGAAGACCTCTCGAGTGTTTCCAGCTGGGACAGAGTAGAAGGAGATCCCAGTTCCAGGGCTCTGGGGTTTAGGTTAGTTTGAAATGGGTGTGAGACAGAACCAGATGGCATGCAAGAGAAACAGTTTGACACTTTGACATGAGTGTAGCCAAGCCATATGTGAGTGGAGCTAATCACTTCCCTAGAGCTGAACCTTAAGGTGAGAAAATTCTAAAATTCAGGAAAACCATGGCCTAACTACTTTCTACTTTTTTATTTTGCCAAACATTTAAATACAGAGTGAAAATAATGAGGTTGAAATACAATTTTATTTGAGAAGGGACTGTATAAAATATTAACATAAATCCTGCCATTCAATGCATTGTACCAGAGTTAGCTTAAGCTAATTTGCAATCCCATTGGCAGGTCGCATTGTCACATGGTGTTTGGGTTTACATGGTAACAAACATTTAAATGAAGTTCGCTCTTTAGTCCACAGAAACAGATCTGCATTTGTGTCCTTCAGGTGTGCCGGCCAAGCGTAATGAGTTGTACTATGAGTGCTGTAAGGAGCCCTACCCTGATGTGACGTTTACAGTCACCATGCGCCGCAGGACTTTGTATTATGGACTAAATCTGCTCATCCCCTGTGTGCTGATCTCTGGCTTGGCCCTGCTGGTCTTCCTTTTACCTGCAGACTCAGGAGAAAAGATTTCTCTGGGTGAGAGGGGCATGCTGAACACACGTTAGCTTACTGCAGATATGTATTGGTGCATATGTGAATAAGTAACAAAAAAAGAAGAATTGATATTGAATATTGGTCGAGTAAAATAAAACAGAAACAACAAAAGGGGGTGTATCGTTTAGACATTCTTTAAGTTTTTAAATAAAGTGTTCAAACTAATAAGAATGCAAACACCCTGCACAGTACATCAAAACTTCAAGGTGCCCTCTCATGCATTACAAACATATTTGTCCACAATGAATGTTGTAATGAATTCATGCATTTAAAGACACTTTAAAAAAAACACTGAATGCATTCTGTCAGTGCAGAGCATTGATGAATAGCTACCTGTCTGTGAGCAATCAGCAGCTACAAAGTAGGGGAGTTTTGAAGCTGTAACCTACCTTGAACATGTCAGAGAGGGCACAATCTGACAAATGGTTGTAGCCACGAGAACATAACTGATTACATACATAAGTAATTACAAGAATAATTTCATACACCAGTGACCCTGATTGCATCATTATGTATATGCTCATGTTCTCTCTCACTGTGTCTCTCTTGGTATCTGTCTCAAGGCATCACTGTGCTGCTTTCGCTAACTGTCTTCATGCTTCTGGTAGCTGAGATCATGCCTGCAACGTCAGACTCTGTCCCCCTCATTGGTGGGTGATATTTCTGTGTCTGTGTGAGTACATGTAACATGTTTAAGCGTGCGTGAATGTTGAATCAGGGGGAGCAAATGAGATTGGTATGCCTTAGAAGATAAAGCATACCGATGATTTTGTTTAGCTTCACCTGATACTTACTGATTATACCTCTTTGTCAAAACTTTATTATGGCTTCTGAAAAATGAGTGACAGCAGCAATAACAGGATAACTTACATTCACCTGCCACTTTATTAGTTACAACTTGTTGGTACTACTTCCGATTCATCTCAAAGGCGCTGTATTGGATTGAGATCTGGTGGCTGTGGAGTACTTTGTCATGTTAAAGAAACCAGTTTCAGATTATTTCAGCTTTGTGTGCTGGAAGCAGGCAGAAGATGAGTACATTTTGTTTATAAAAGGAATGGACTCTATGTTCAGTTTGTACTAAAGAGCCCACAGTGTGCCACTACCATCACCGCCACCTAGAACAGGATGGATCCATACTTTGATGGTATTTATGCTAAAATTCTTGCCCTGCTGTCCAAATGTTATAACAAAAATCCAGACCCATCAGACCAGCCAACTTTTTTTTTATTGTTCTGTTCTGTTGATATATCTATATCTATCTATCTATCTATCTATCTATCTATCTATCTATCTATCTATCTATCTATCTATCTATCTATCTATCTATCGATCGATCGATCGATCGATCGATCTATCTATCTATCTATCTATCTATCTATCTATCTATCTATCTATCTATCTATCTATCTATCTATCTATCTATTAGTGTGTGTGTCTGAGTTACTGTAGCTGTCAGGGCATGAGTCTTTTATTACTCGCCAGCCGTTACTTACCGTATTTCTAGACATAGTGTACATCTTGTGTTTTTCTATTGACTCTACCTCCGTATAGATATACACTTTCTAATACCAGCCTAATTTCGTGCTCCACTTCTACCATAATCTTCTTTTCTTTTCTTTTCTTTTCTTTTCTTTTCTTTTCTTTTCTTTTCTTTTCTTTTCTTTTCTTTTCTTTTCTTTTCTTTCCTTTAAGGCCCTAACCTCTTCTCTTTTATCTTAAAAAAAATATCCTAACAAATAATAATGAAACTCCACCTACACACTTATCCTACCCCCTCCTCTACTGCTTCCTGATAAGAGTCTCTCTCTCTTGCCTGTTTTTGGTTTTATTTACCTTTGCTCTCTGTTTTGTTGCATTGTTTTGCACTGCTTTTATTCACCCAGCTTCAGTTCAAATGTGCATCTCTTCCCTTTAGCAAAATAGCGTGTTGTAGATTGAGGAGAATTGCTTTCCTTTCATGATAGAGTGTGAAATCAGCCTAGTTTATTCAGTCTTGTCTGTTTCTAAATGCTAATAATTATGATCGTCTAATAATAAAATGAGGAGTAAGTGGGAAAAACATGCCACAAGTAATAAAATGATTGATCTCATACATAACTCTGGGGAAAAAACAATTAAGCCTTGTTGATTTTTTTTTGTGTGTGTGTGTTTGTGTGTACTAAACAGCTCAGTACTTTGCCAGCACCATGATGATTGTGGGAATGTCTGTGGTGGTTACAGTTATAGTCCTACAATTTCACCACCATGACCCTCACGGCGGGAAGATGCCTAAGTGGGTGAGTGACTGAAGCTTATATTAAAAGATAATCATCATGTTTGTGTTTGAATGAATATGTTAACGGTGCCTGTGTGTTGATTTTCCCCTTTCTTCTTTCAGATCCGTGTGGTTCTGTTAAATTGGTGTGCCTGGTTTCTCCGTATGAAACAACCTGGCGATGAGCGCAAGCGGCCGGGTTACAAATATCGTCACACCTCCCACCACCACTCCAGCACAAGCTCCATAGAGATGGGAACAGTACCAAACCTTACTGTGCCGATGTCACAGACATCCTGCCCACCCTCAGGCACCTCCAATGGTTCCATGAGTCTCTACTTTGGCAGTTACCATCCTATAGAAAGCCCACACTGTCCACCTTCTAGTGACTCTGGGGTAACGCTTGGGGGACGTGCCCACAGCTCCCCCAGTGATGAGGCAGAGCCACATGTCAGCAGTGGTGTTGTAGGCCTGGGGATGGGAGTGGGCCTCCCCCCACCAGAGATCCAGCGTATTTTGGAGGAGGTGTCGTACATAGCTCAGAGGTTCCGGGACCAGGATGAGGCTGAGGCGATCTGCAGTGAGTGGAAGTTTGCAGCCGCAGTAGTGGACCGGCTGTGTCTAGTGGCGTTTTCTCTCTTCTCAATCATTTGTACCTTCACAATCCTGTTGTCTGCACCCAACTTCATAGAGGCTGTTTCTAAGGACTTCACATAACTGGTCACAACAGGAGAGAAGGAATGAAGAAGGTGTAACAGGGAGAGAGAGAGTGTAAGAGTGAGGACAGTGGAAAAGGCATAAATGTACGTGGTCCCAAACCAACCAAATCTACTGAATAGGAGGCGAGCTTCAAAATGTGGTGCAAATAAATGCAAAAGCACCTGCATCATGCTACATCATAAAGGTCAGGAAAAATTTGTTTTATTCTTTCTGTCTTGATATAAGAAATAGATTGATAGATTTTCTTTAAAAGGAAAAAAATATAACCAAAAAAACAAACAAGAAAACTCAGAACACAGAAAAGCAGTGAGAAAACTAAGGACAGCATTGCATACGTGGAAGACACTACTAACTGTCTTTACCCTGAAACTAGGGTAAACATCATTGCTGTCCATTAAAATCACCTCTCCAATGATACAAACTCCACCACAGTCCTCTTTGTTAAATATTATTCTCCGGTCCACTTGCACCACCTCAGTCTGAGTTCATACACCCGTTGTTTACCTTTTAAGCTAATAAGGAAGTCACACATTACTTCTGATAATGTAAATCCTTGGAAAAATGTTTAGTGTAGTTACTGAAATGAGATGTTTCACTGTGAATCTTAATGTTTTCTTGTTCGCGTAGATCAACAGAGCACTGAACAAAACTTTATTGCTTTATTGTTCTTTATTCATCAGTTTAGGAACTTCTCACTTTGTCTTGCCTCTTCATTTCGAACTATAGAATCTGTAACGTAATAAGAGCTGTTTGGGACAGTGAAAAATAATGTTTATGAAATATCCAGTGTATTGTATTGACAGCACTGTGTTGACTGGTATTTATGGTTGTTGACCAGTAAAAACAAGATGAACTGGTGACTTTTCTTTTTCGAGTACTGTAAAATATCACATGTTGACCTGTACAGTAAATCATTTAACCAAGTGCTCTGACGTGACATGCACTTAATATTCATTTAACTGTTGAAAACAGGTCACGTAGTTGCACCAGTTTAAAAAACAAGCAATCACTTGAAAGCTGTTAAAGAGTTTGCACTTGTTGGAAATCATACGTGGTTTCTAAGGATGAAGAACAAAGTGACTTTTGAATCCTTGACATTGCTGACACTTGCTGGAGGCTCAATCGCAAACAGAAAATGTCATAACCTCATTTGCCACCATATCACCAAAGAATATAGTGTTGATTCAGGCTAGGATCCCAGTATGAGTTTTCCTGAAGGAGTTGAGGAACTGAAAGTGACTGAAAGCTGTAAATGTTTACTTCCACCTCCACCTCCCACCCATGGAACAGTTGCCACCATTCTCTGGTAGTTACAGTCTTTATCTCTTTCATTCTGCCTAAATGTGAGTGTTTTGCTCTCTGTGTTAATAAAAGACTATTTATTCTCCGTATAACAGGCTCTGCATAAATCTGTGGGGATATAATGTGGAAGGAGGCAAACGTGTGGCTTCGTTGCTATGTGAGACAGTCACTATAGAGTCTACACATAAAACACAATCACATCTAATCCTTATTGGTCTATTGTTGTGAATATTGCATTTATTGAATACTTTTAATCACAGAATGATCCCAAACAACAAATAATAGTTGAGAATTGCTGTAAAACACATCAAACAGTCCAAGGATCTTACTGGAGTAGGCAAATACAGTGTAACATTTTATTCAAGGATCTGTATATTCTTCTCTCTTTTCAGTAAAGCTTTGGTTTTCTTAGATAGTGGCATAAAATTGTCTTTGGTCCCAGATAAGGAAGGGGAATGAAAAATTGAATGCGGGAGGAAATTAAATATAAATCTGAGCTAAAACCATGACCATGAATTTGGGGCATGTTTTCCTTCTGTGATTTAGGAAACATGCTCTGATTTCTTTCTTCCTCTTTTCCTTTTTTTTCCTTTTGCGAGACCAACAAAGACATTCTCTAAAGTCCCAACTGTTTGATGTTTTGTGGATAAACTCCAACTGATAGGACTGAGCCAAGATTTCAGGAAGAATGACTGGTGCATTTAAGTCTTGAAGCGATTTTACTGTTGTATGTACGCAGACAGGAGTAGTGTTAAAACCAGTTTACAAGTGCACATTTCCTTCTACAACCACAATTTTCCTGAAGTCAAGCACAAACTCATTTTGTTAACAGTAAAACTACAAGTATTATCATTTGAAATGATTTGATTCACATGGCAACATTAATTAAAAATAAAACCTTTGTTCAGGTAAATCTTTTGAAGCTTAGAAATTAGGGTGGGCTTTATTTTGCAGGGGTGGACGTGACAAAATAAACCTTTTGGTTGAAGGGTTAGACTGAAAAAAATATCATACTGTACAGTTATGGTCCTCTGACTATGAAGAAACTCTATACTGATGTAGTTGGTATGCATAGATGATGCCACAGACTGACATGTATACTTTCTATTTATTTTTTTTATAAAAATTAAGCACTCTATAGATTCCTCCTTCTGTTGTATTATATAACTGTGATCAATCTCACCCTCATGCTTGTGTTTTATTATTAATAAATTCGGGGTTATAGATTTGATCAAAATCACACCAAACAGTCAAAGTAACAAAAGTTAATCTCAACTTACAGTTGGGGGAAATAATAATAGGAAACCCTGCAGAATTTGTTAGTTTGCTGTTATCTTTCTCTCCTTTAAAATTATACACAGTTCATTTCGTTGTAAGTAGACAAACTTACAAATTCAGCAGGGGATATAATAACTATTTGCCCCACTGTAGGTCAGAAGGTGGCTCAGTAGTAATCTATGGCCCCCATTTACCTGTATGCACTCTCGATAATACCTGGGCATGTTCCTGTTGAGATGGTGGATGGTGTCCTGGGGATCTCCTCCTCATTTCTCATTTCTCATTTATTTATTTATTTCACATTTGGTACAACAGATCAAACAAACCAACCACACTTTCTATCAATAAAGCACTACAACCATGTGTGAAAAGGAGCAGGAAGAAGAAAATATTCTTATTAAACCCTGCCCCCTATCTACAATCCAACTTATATTACAAGTGGGCACCAAAAATCAGGAAACAAACTAATATTAACATTTCTCTCCGGTCCTAACCCAAACCAAACAACAAATTTACAATCAGAATATACCACTCCACATAGTAACAAGGAGAAAAATAAATTTAAAATAAATAAAACAAAAAATTATAATGGATCCTTTTTCAATGAACTCCAATTTCATTCGCATTCTTCATATTGAGTTATCGTTTTAAGCATGTAACACTTTTTAAAACAATGTAAACTTATACAATTCTTTAAATTATAATGAAGAGAGTTCCACAGTCGTATACCCCTAACCGTTGGACTCATTAATCTTTGTGTGGTCCTAGCTAACTGATGCTTAAAATAAAATTTCCTTCTGCTATCTTCTCCCCCTGAACACATTAAAAATACTCTTTGTAACTTAAAGGGCAAAATATTATTTTTAGCCTTAAACATAATTAATAGTGTCCGTAATTTCACTAAATCTCCTAATTTTAATAATTTTGATTTTATAAATAATTTATTTGTATGTTCTCTATATTTAACATTATGAATCATTCGTATCACTTTCTTCTGTAATAAGTTTAGAGGTTTTATAGTATTCTCATATGTATTCCCCCAAACTTCAACACAGTAACTAAAATATGAGAAAAACAATGAAAAATATAAAATGCGCATTGTTTTGTAATCTAATAAATCTCTTACATTTCCCAAAATATAAATGCTTTTAACCATCTTCTTTCTAATATACTCAATATGAGATTTCCACGTCAAATTTTCATCTACTATTACACCCTCCTAGATCTAGATCTGAATTAGCTCCTGGACATTCCTTGGCACTATTTTGTGACTGAGATGAACCAATACACAACACTCCAGAGGTTCTCAGATGAAGGCAACGATTGCCATGAGGGCCAGTGCCTTTGTTATCCAATAACTGCCGACACAATCTGGCACATGAGGCCTCACATGGGCCCAGAGAACCAACTTAAGTTCTGATACTATGCCTGATGATTTCATCTTGGGATGAAAGCCAGGATATCGTTGGCTAACATGTGGAGGTCTGTGTGACCATAGGGAAGGATATACCTCCCCAAACTACCACTGACTCATTGCCATCATGCTGGATGATGATGCATGTGGTGTAACATTTACAATTGCATCCCCAGGCTCTTTTACATCTTTCACAGATGTTGAGTCTGAACCTGTTTTAATCTGTGAAGAGAATGGCGTGCCAGTGGCAGACCTGCCAGTTTTGGTGTTTGGTGGAAAATGGAAATCAATCTGCTTGGTGCTGGACTAAAGCCTCTCACAGTTTGATCACAAACATAAGCAGCCCGACTGAGGTCATTTTGTTGGTTCCTCTTTGCACAAAACGTGCCCTGTCCCAAAACCTTGAAGATACCCTGTGCCATCCTGGAGGAGCTGGACTGCCTGTGCAGTCTGAATAGGCTGCAGATATGGTTTCATGCTACCCACAGTGACAAGGGCACTAATAAATAGCAAAACTAGAGGAAAATAAGTCAGGAGAAATAACACTAGTCTGTGGTCACCACTTGCAAAACCATTCCTTTTTGGGGAGATCAGTTGTTTTTGTCTTTGTCTTGCGCCTGTTGCGACTTTAATTTACATGAAAGCGTGAAATAGATTCACACTGGTTTATGCTTCCTGACTGGACAGTGGGATGTCTCTGAAATGTAACAGTTTTGGGGTTGTGCAGTGATGATTAAACATTTCCTTAATTTTCGCAGTGTATTTCATTGTGTGCTTTTCACTGAGACAATAAGAAATGGTTTCTAATAATATATTTTGGCCTGTAACTAATGTCATGCCACTGGCCACCAAGCTAAAGCTAATAGGTATGGTAAAATTATAATATAACCACATTTCTCACCAGGCACGATAAAGTTATTTTTCATAAGACTGTTTTGAGCGGAGTTACCTGTCGAGTGAATTCACTGGAAATTAAATACTGTATGATTAAAACTGTGAAAACCAAGACATAAAAAAATATTTTGGACTAAATATATTTCAGTAACAACAATAACAAAATGCTAAGTAAAAATATGAGGGGGTACTAATAAGAATTACTGCAGATGCCTTCTCTCATGGGAGAACTTCCTTCTTTCTGACCATAAGAAGGTCTATTATTCACGTCCATTATTCAATGTTTATTCTCGTGCATACATTATTTTGTGTGTGTGTGTGTCCGTGTAGAACATGTTGAGGGACTAAAGTACTGTACTGAGATATGCCTGCTGCACTGCGTTAGCATTCAAATTACTTATTAAAAGGGCATGGGAATAGAAATGAGTGAAACAGTCCATGACAGCAGGAGATGAAAGCACTGCACCTCAACAGCATCACTATGAACAAGCTGTTAAAGAAACACGTTAACTTGAAAACTTAAAATCTATTCGTTGATGTAAAACATGAAACTGCATGATTAGACATTGTTTAACAGCTATTACAGTGGAGGTTTTGAATAATTTTGTCGACATACTATAAGCAGGAGATGCAACTGTATCCTAATACAAATGCACCATTAAACACCAGTGCCAGTTTAAATTTATAAGTAGAACAAAGAGGGTACATTAACCTCCTTGTTCCAATTGTCTGTGAATTTCACGACTCACAAGTGCCACTTCATCGATCTATCCACACGAAAGCCCACATACTTTTATTCTGCAGTTGTGGAAGTTAGATAATTAGAATTTATATTTTGGTGGAGAACATACGCAAAAGTGTAATTGTGGACATAAACTGAGTTTGGTTTAAAAAAACACACAGAGACACTTTTAGAGAGAAGACACTTAGACTCAGTCAGTGGGAATATTACATAAATGAGAATAAAGAGGGAATCCTACAAATGGAAGGTTTGTGATAAGAGAGCTTCTATATCCCATGTATTCATATATTTTGTGAGTGTGTGTTATGCATAAAAGCTCTTAAGATATTCTGGCTGGGAGACAAGTAGCCTCTCTATATAAAGCCTACTGTGTTAAAGGTTAATCCCCCTCACTCTGTTTCTGCTAGACAGGCCCTCCTTTGTTTAGCTTTGCTTGCCTTAGCTACACCCTTGAGGTTTTGTGTATATTTGTATGTCTGTGTGCACTCACGGTCTACACACTGATGATGGTATAGTGGAGCAAAAACAAAAAATATAAAAAATAAAAATAATAAAACAAATACTCAGGGGAAAGTTATATTTGAATCCAGGACTTTAGGTTAGTAACAGGTATGTTATTAAACAGTAATAAACCATAACTAGCCAGCCCTTTATCCATATTAGTGATACAAGGCTGAAACACATATCAACTTAAAATGATTAATTTACATTCATTAAAGGACCCCATATAAGAAGAATTCATATTTCTTTGGTAAATTAAGTAAATTTTGATGTTACCACATAAGTGCTGCCAAAAATCTTTTTTTTTTTAACTTCCCAACTGGTTTCACTGCAATCTTTTCTTTTACTAACTGGCACTGAAACAAGACCAGAAAACACCAACTTCATGTAATTAAATTGGTTAAAATTCTACCTCGAAGTGTCGACATCTGACATATTATCATCTCTAACATTTTGTCATTATTTGTCATCAAACAATGCAGAAAGACACTGGTCCCATATTGGTACAAACAAACAACCATAACTCAGGGCAAGAACATCTAGCGGGCAGGCAAAACCCAAAATAACAAGGACCTAAACATGCATCAAACAAATTCAATACTATAAACAAAAGCAATGCAAGTGTAAAAAACTATTAGGGCATTGAGGTCATGGAGGAACATTTTAATCTCTAAATCAGTTTTAGGTTTTGGACCTATTCATGAATTTACAGGAAACATAGTCAGGTTAAGTCAGTTCATTTATATCACACATTTAAATACAACAGATCCACAGAAAGCATGGGAGATGCTGTATAATCCATTTATAATGAATTAGAAGTCACTCACCTCCCTTTAATTAGAAGTCTGGTTGCTCTGGTACTCATCTGATACATCATCATGGATCAGAGCACAGCAGTGGTGAGAAGGTAATGGTAGGTTTGTGATACACACTTATACATTATATTGTAATCTCTTTATTGTTGCAATTAATTATTATCAACATTAATAATTCAAGATTTTTACATCATAGATTTACAGTAAAACATACATGACCAGACCTAAGCAGACCCATATGGAAAAGAAATAGTAAAAACTTATATGATTTACTCATGAAAGTGGCCACTTTCTCATTACTTTTATATATTGTTTTAGTAAGTATCCAAAACATACAAGTTTCATTATATAATTTTTCAAGGGATCTTATATCTGTTTTCACTCTTGTATGCTTTTCATACAAGTTTCACACAAGACAGATACAAACTTTATAAGATTTATATATATCTTTTCCATATGGGAGAGCTCAGTGTATACAGCAGAAATACAGCAGCAGCATGCTCTGGAGCGATCCAAGGACTGTGAAAGTAGATGTTCAGCAAAATTCAGAGATACATTTTTAACCCTTCCTCAAAAGCATTCTCATGCTTTACATCTTCAGATCATGTTGTATGTTTTTCACCATTAAAAAAAATTGGAGGTCTTGGAAAAGCAATCAGACTGTTCCATTAGAACAGACGTGTGCACCCCATTTCATGCGCACCACCTGGTATGTATAGCAAACTCTCAATGATGGAGAGAAAGTCAGCCTGTTAATGTTTAAGTGCCTGAAATACTTGCCAGACCTTCACCTTCAAGACTCTTCTGGGATCACAACATGTAAAAAAGTGTTGTTGTTGCTGCTGCTGTGTTCCCCGGTGTTGCTGTTTTATATCGAGCCAGCAACAGAAGCTTTGAAGTCTGGATCTGTTAACATGGAGTTAAAGTGGTAGCATGACTGAATGTCAGGGCGCCTTCACGTACACACACATGCAAAACTTCTGAAAATAAACTTGCACATAAACACAAGCATGCCAGTGCACCGACAACATAAACTCGATCACACATGCTGTGCACAGTGGGGGATTCAGTGAGGCCAGATTGCATGTCAGACTGCTGAGCTCGGCGTGCAAATGATGCATATGTCACAGGGAATCAAGAAGAATTGAACCAAAGCAGATTTTTTTATTTCAGTTTTTCCTGCGAATATAAATTAAAATCTATGAACCTAAAAATGCAACAACAGTATATGACGGACTGAAAATGAATAATTTAGGTTCAGGAAGCTGTAGGAAAAAGTCAGGAAAGGGCAGAAAAGTAATAAAATCCATAAAAAAGTTATGGAATGAAGCTCAACCTTATTACCATCCAATATGGGAATGACCTCTGCCTGCTGAACTGCTGGGCCAGCATTATTATTTTAAAGAAAAATGAAGCTCTCACTTTGTGTTTGTGTGTGGCAGGTGGATTATGAGTGGGTGGAACTGTGTGTGTTTATGCTTGGCGAGTGGGATTTGAAAGCCAAATGTTATTGCTTTCCGAACACACACACTAGCTTCAATGCACAAATACTGAACATCACCAGAGGCCATTACCACCCCTCTTGCTCCCTCTTCACATTTTCTCATTCCGGTCCCAATTAATCCAACCCTGCTGGATGCTGCTGCCGCCATACCCGAATATTGTTTCTCTTTTCCCTAAATGTTGCCAGGCCACCTGCCTGGTCCTCTGATCCAAGGAATCCCACACACACAATCTCCCTGTCCAGCCAGCACATTTGTTAGATTAGTTAGAGCAATTTCCCTCCATTTTCTTCTGCTTATCTGAGTCAAAGATTTGGGATGGAGTGGTGATATGGGCAGCCAGATGTCATAGAGCGAGAAGCAGGGTACACTCTGGACATGTCACCAATCTGTCACAGGGCCAACACAACTGTACATGCTCACAATATACACCTATGACCAATTTATTATCACTAATTAACCTATCTAGCTAGCTAGCTAGCTATGAGTATAGCTAGTTATCAATCTAGCTGAGCAAAAATTTCAAATATAGTAGTCTGCCCAGATCATGTCAGGTTTCAAGGACAGCAAGAGTGAAGACTGACTTGTATTATTATTTACAATATTCAACGCTGGACTCAACCCTAATCTGAAACTTCAACACTGTGATAACGGAGCCTTAGATCATTAAGATGGAATTGACATCCATGCAGCGTTGAAGCCATTATTTTTACAGCACTTGCCTTCATGCCTTGACTTACAGAAATGGCTCTTTCATGCAGACTTACACTGTTAAATTACCTGCTGTGAAGCAAGCAAGGATACACAAAAGCAGTGAAAGCTTTATTTGAGGTTAGGTAAAGCATCACTGATAATCCTAAGGCATGAAGTAATCTGAGTATGTGGATTACCGGTTTAAAAACACTTCCTCGAGTACTAAAGTAGGAAGCCATGACCAAGCGGCAGCTATGTGTTTTTTTCCCATTTTACCGAGTTGGAGTTTCCCATCAGTTGCTCACTGTTCACTCTCAGAGGTGTTACGTGTCTCATTAAACTCTTGCTCTTTCATTTTAGGTGCATGAAATCAATTCCAGATAGCTTCCTGTGAATCCATTTACACCACAACCCTTGATACCTTATTGGATTTCACTCATTAGATTTGATAAGGGAAGGAAAACCTGTGCAGGGAAGTGTATAGTTCCTAAAGGGCCAATATCCATGAACATCATACCACCAGTGGGTGGCCATGCTGCCTGATTACCTATTTTTCTAGTCAAACCAGAACTGATCGTCACGTTTTTTCTTATTATACATGTCACAATTGTTTAGATGACCGCTTTGCTTAGCCTGTGGTTAATCTGTTAGTGCAAGTAGGGGGAATGTTAACACTTCATATTTGTTCAGATTTTACCCCATTCAGTCGGCTAAATATTTATGTTTAATCTCCATTTATGTCACAAACCAGCTCAAAATACAGAAAAGGAAAAAAGACCATACAGACAACTGAGAAATGAATTTGAGACAAACAGGGCTCAATGGTGTAAGGTGAGGCCATAAAATCATTAAAAAAAACAAAGCACAGAAAGAACATCAAGCAGAGTCATTAAAAACCATCACAAATTAACTGATATCTTACTAATCTGCAGCACACCATGCTTCCATTTAGGCAAGGTTCACATGGGCTTGTTAAAAAAAAAAAAAATTTTTTTTAACTGGGTTACTATTAATCTTTGAGCCATTACAAAGGGAAACTTAGTGAGGTCTTTGTTGGAACATATCAAACATGAAACTCTGACTGCTGCCACACCTTTATCTGCGAGTCAGCGACTTCTATCATTGTGATGCGTACAGTGACAGCTGCTACAAAAGGTCTATGAGCTCTATGATCAGGTTTTAGATGTGCAAATTGACTTTTCCATTGCAGCTTTCTTGCATCATGCTTCTGTGCCAAGTTTATTTCTTTCTTAAACTAAATCATTTCTTTCAACAACTGAGCAATCTTTTTTCTACACACTGGGCTCTGCTCATAGTGAGTGAAACCAACCCTTGTCTATTAGGAGATTTACACATGTCGAGGAAAAAATATAACTAAAAGTGGACTCCTTACTCAAGTCCATATACAGCTTCCAAGACTTAATGGGTCCTGCACTTAATCTAAACAACCAAAAGCACGTGCCGTTTTCCTGATGGGTGCCCCAAGTGTTCTTTTCTTGAGGTAAATTTTTATTTATTTATTTATTTAATGTGTGTGCATGTGGAGCCCTGCCTGTGCCCCTCAACAAGAACATTTGACTATTAATCACAATTTTGCTAAATAAAAGGTTCTGGTTTGCATCAGTCACATGACTACAATTAACCAATGCTCACCGTTGATGGCAGAGCGTACTGGTTATGAACCGGGAATGAGCTCGCAAAGAGCATGCACATTTTTTGCCACCTGGGCGGTGCGCAGCTGTAATATGATGAGATTCCCTATTAGATTCCTGATGAATGTGGGTTGTTGTTATTCAGCCCGGTTCTATCTGCCCCTTTTTAACTGGAGCACCCGCCCCTTCAAACATCTCTGCACGGCCCTGAAGCAGGGTATACTTTAGAGTGTTGATACAGTGAGCTAGAAAAGCCAATATCACATGAGCATACATTGTCCTTAGGGATGATATCTGCTTCTGATGAAACCAAAATGTAGGTGCATCCATAATTTATTTGCAGTCTTTGGTTATTCATAATATCAGTAAACAATAATGTCTCCTTACTTGTAGGCGATGAGTGCAGGGAAGCTAGTAACAGACAGTAGCCAACTGTTCACACTAAATAACAGCAACAGCCGTCTCAATGGACAGACTAGATGCACTATTAACCAGGTGTCAGGGATTGGACTGGGGCACTGTTACAATAGCAGGTGGAGTGAGGAAGAAAAGATGATGAATCCAGCCCAGGTCAGGATCTTGCTAACACAAATTTGCACATAAGGAATACTCAAAAAAGGTTAGCTACACAAAAAGAGGAAATGTCAAGCCATCAAGGGCTGTAACAAATAGATGCTCTGTTTTTCCACCACAGCCATTTCTACTTGCTACACTTCCCTCCATCCTTTCCACTCTGTTTAGCAGCTGTGTGATGGGTTTGCACGATGAGTCTGTAGGGATTAGACTCCCAGATAAGGGGGCAAGTAGCCAGTTAATGTGAAATTCCATCAAGCCAAATTCATGCAAATGACCCCAGCTGCAAAGGCTTACAGAACAGCCTTACTCTACACACAAGCAGACACACACACTTTGCTTGACAAAGTATGTGCATATGCAATCCTGCACATATGCATGCTCACATGTATTCTTAACAGTAGCCGACACGTTCTTAACGGGAGCGTTAATGGTCTCATCCTTGTGTCTCTCCATTTGCTAATGTCCCATATGTGCTCACTTGCTAGAAATTAGCTCTTCTGCCTGTCTTCATTCTCTTCACTGCACTGCAAATGGCAAATGTGTCCCTTATGTAGAGATATAGCATCTAAGGAAAAGCGTAAACCTCATTCCTATCCTCAGTTTTAGAGCGCTGAAGACAGGACATAAAGGTTTTGAGCTGCCTTGGAGTTTGAATTTACAAGTGAACTGCACACAGAGTACCAGAGCAGCGTAACAAGACCACAGCAACAAAAAGAGCAAATGCTGAATACACAATTTGGATGCAAAAGAAAATCTATTTAAATATTAATTTCAATTAATTTGTCCTACTTTATATTTTTTCACCCCTTTTCTTCCTTTTCTCCAAGAAGTGCGAAACATTGGAGAAGCTGTCTGACAACATTGAAAGTTGTGTTAAATAAAAGCAGACAAGTCTGCCTGGACACCCAGTGGAGGAATAAAAGATGAGAAGCAACTTCTTCCATAACTTCCCCTCTCATCTTTCCACTCGCCATGTTGGATGACGCAGTAATAACGCAGTAAAATCTGGAGATTTTCTCAAAAGGTTGACAGATTAACATGAAATGAAAAAATGACAAATGAATAAGAGGAATCCGTCAGCACGGGAAAATAATTTCACATTACTTGGTTTCAATATGAGAATATATTGAAGAATTCATCAAATATGCCTAAAGTAAGTGGAGAGATACAACTTCACACCAAGAAAACCTTACTGTGCAAATCATGATCAATGCAATGTCTAATATCTGTTTGATTCACAGTTTGTCTGCATTTATGTAATTGCCTAAGTGGTCTCGAGTGCCTCATGCTGTAAATCTGGACCCTTTGTACCCCGTCTGGAAACATCTAAGTTATGTTTCATAAATGTTGTCTACTTTGCTTTTTTCCACCTTTGTTTTCACATAACCCCCAACCTCAATTTTCTTTTTCCTTCTGCTCTTTATCATACCCCATTTGATATGTGTGTCGTGCTTTGTTTTATCTCCCTCTGGAGAATAAAGACACTGTGGCAGGCCTGCAAACTCCCCATACAGCTGCCATATAAAACCTTGATTCCTCCACCAAAGTACAGACTACAACAGGAAATGGTTAAAGCTTTCATTTTGAAGGCTTTTCTTATCTTTTTTATGTGCTCAAGCTCAACAAACCGCGCATTTAAAATTGTATCTTATTCTATTCTAGTTACAACATGAATGGTGCAGGGAAGCCTCACATTACTTGTCTTGTCAAGAGACTGTTTTCTCATTTTAACAGTCATAGGACACATGGGGGTCATAAAGGTTGGTGCTTAATGTGAACCTGTAATAGCACATGAGCCATATGACACTTTATCAAATCAATAGGTCTCCCAGGACAGACACAAGGAGAAAACTATCTGTGAAATGACCTTTGCTAACATCAGGTGATTCTGTTTCAAATGGTTTAATGACACATTATCTTCTGGCACAGGGATTAAATTTAAATGTGTATATACATAAATAATCCCATTATGCTACAATAAGGATATGCTCTGGTTGACTTTCAGGGTGTTTATGATACAGAAACTATATTTCTAATTCTTTCCTGTAAGCTTTACACACCATCTCATGTCCCCTGGTGTGAAGATCACCTAAATATTCAAGTGAGCAGGGAAGTTTAGTGTATGAGGAGAGGAAAGAAAAAAAAAAAAAAAAAAAAAAAAAAAAAACACCAAATCTTCAGGTGATGCCTGGAGTCATGTTTGACTTTATCACTTTTGATAGCAGAAAGTAAACTTTCAGAGGAAATGCTGGGTATTATACAGAAGTGAGACACTCCAACAGATAAGAGTTACACCAGGAAAAGCATGATTGCAGCATTTAAAAATAAATAAATAAATAAATAAATAAATAAATAAATAAAAATCTTGGAGATGATTTTCAGCAACATTTTGAATAAGCAGTACAACCTTTATCTAAAGCTCTTTGTAGGTTTTATTAGCCCATCTTTCACATATGGAATTATTAATGAGTCAGGGGTTACATATAGAAGACAGTAGTGTAAAGTCTAATAGGTTCATGAATGCAGCGCCATCTGGTGGTGATACGAAGCACTTTTCCAAGACTAGGTAATTTCTGTTGACAGTGACAAAGGAGAGACATCTGCAAGTCAAGCCCCATCTTTCACTTGTACACAGAAATGACTGAAAATACAAGCTCACATAATATCAAGAACTTCATCCCACAGACAGTGTGAAACTGAGGAAATGCAATTTTCCATTTAAACTTTAAAACAAGATCAGTAACACACAGAAAAGTCAGTTTCATGACATTTTTTAGCCATAGGAAGGGACTCGAAATTGGTTCAAAGTCACCCAATACTTCAGAACTGTATGGCTCTGTGTATCCTGGTATGCTTTTCGTGTACATTGCAAAAAACAATGACATGGCAGTGGAGGCTATTAAGGCCTGAGCCAAATAAGCTTTCTCACTTTACACACTGGTCAGATTCAAAGATAAGAGATGTGTTAACTGCAGAAAAAAAAACAACACCACAACAACAACAACACAAAGGGCTACTTCTTAACCCCTCTATTAACCACAACTTAGTGAGTCATGAGCGAATCGGAATAAATCTAAACATAACTAGTCCTAAAAAGCCCCATTTAGATGCCTGCACTGCACAACTTGATTTTGGCACAAAAAACAAACAAAACACAACCAAGAAACAAACAAACCGGCTCAGTCAAGCTACTTAAAGCTCAATTCTACACTCCTGACCTTCAGACTAATTTCAGTGTCAATTTATTTGCCTTTAGCGTGTACACCTGTAGAACGGCTATCACACCTCATTAAACCACACTTCAAATATCAACAGTCATATGTTGATACAATATAAAAGAGAATTTCCTTCACCATGAACAGTTTAACATCACATACAGCATTTGACCTGAGACGATCTGTAACATCTCCCTTTCTCAGTTGCCATCGCCCGCCTTGTCCTTGCTCTTGTCCCGTGGTATGCGGCCCAGGTTAAAAAATTCCACGTTTGGCCTCATGTCTGTGAGATGGGCGAGCCTGTTAGACATGGCAAAGAAAGCAGCAATGGCGGCTATGTCCCAGGCGTCCTCGCGGTCAAAGCCCGCTTCCTCCAGAGATTTAAAGTGCTGCTCTGTGATGGTGTCGCAGCGACACACGGCCATGGCAAAGTCCAGCATGGCACGCTCCCGAGGAGCCAGGTCAGCATTTTCATAGTTCACAATGACCTGGGGAAAACAGAGCACCAATTAGACCTACAAGTGCATTTTGCTGATTTATGGCAATTAAGAAAAACCAAACAGGAAGGTCACATGCAAACAGCATCTGTATTAGAAAGTAAAAAAGATGTGACAGGCAGCCTAGTTTTAATGTTGCACATCACATAATGAGTGTATATACACAAAATACCTTAAAACACCTTTGTTATAGTTACTGGATTTAAGATTATACCTGATCACAAAGTGTGGGGTTCTTTGAGTAGATGCGATGCAGAGCACTGTGGGATACCACACAGTACAGACACCTGTTGTAGATACTGGTTGCCACTACAATTAGCTCACGATCTGCCTTGGTTAATCTACCTGCGAAACAATAGACATTTATAACTATCGGAAAAATACTGAGTCAAAATTACATTTGCTGCATTTAAGGAAAAGGTGCAAACACTTCTCACAAAAGAACTTATTAATCTCACAAACATGTTCAAATAACAATCCAGTCCTGTACTAAAAGACTGAAATGAACCTGATCTAGTTAAAGTTTTACCAATAAATCAGTACGCTTGCCACTTGGACACCTGAACAATCTTAGGCGCAATCTCAACTCTGTTTAGAATTAAAGCCAATCTGCTCTCAGGCTGTGGTGCATTGTTCAGGACAGATTTTATTTTAGATGTACAGACAAAAGGCTAATACAAATATGCCTACACCCGGAAAAGTTAATTTGCATTGTAGCAACAAAACAGCCAAACAGTGCAAGTGGCAGCGATTGTTAATATTAGTGCTGGAACGAGCCATTTCCCACATTGCATCAAGTTTACGGCCCATCTTGAAGGCTTCTCATTAAAAAGAGAATTTTTAACTTTCTGTGAAAGATAATTTGGGGCACTGTCCCATTTCTAAGCTACTGAACACATTTCTTTTGGACAAACAGTGACTCATTCATATATTCATTCATACTAGGCAATATGATGCATTCTTTTTAAAGGTAGCTGCTAAGAATGCATACCAAATCTGCAGCTCTCCTTACTTTTAAAAAGCAAGGCTGGTGCACACAGACAAATAATGGCTTATGGATTCATTGAACCCAGAGTGCTATAGATATCTTGGAATGTGACAGGATTTACATGTGTAGTTTTGCAAGGGATGCAGGTTTTGAATTTTAGAAATGCTTTTCTGAAAGGAACAATTCATAAACAGGTCACGACTACATGGAGTCAGGAAATCTAACATCCATCCACACTTTGGCCAATTTAGACTCACCAATTAACCTAACCTCACTAAAAGGGTGTCTTTGAAGCCCGAGTACCCAGAGAGAATATCCAAACGCCACACAGAAAGGCCCTGGACCTCCCTGTTGTGAGGCGCACAGTGCTAACCACCACACCACTGTATTGTCTGTCACACACATACACACAGTCACACACACACGACAATAAACTCCAAAGACTTTCTCATCCCTACTGAAACTACTAAAAAAGCAAGTTGTGTCACCATGGTTCATGTCAGTCTGGGTGTTGTGTTTCTCAGTGGGAAGAGTGGGGCCGTTACTGAAGTGTGTGCGCACCTTCTGGGGCCTAACGTTTCCCAGAGTTTGTCCATGCCATTGAATCGCAGACAAAAACGCACCGGCAAAGACATACAACACACAAGCACACCTGTGTCCTTGTTCATCAGTTCGTTGTAGTATGCAAAGAAGGCTCTGAACTCTGCCGGCCTGTGAGACAACACTTTGAAGACATTGGGCAAAAATCCTCCCTGTAAGGAAATACAGGTTTAATGGGGAGCAGAATAAAGTTCAGCACACTTAAAGACCTTGAACGCCTCATATGTAAACCTTTGATTCCACTTCTTCCATAAGCTCCACTATATCATACGGCAGATCTTTCTTGTAAGGAATTGGGTATCGGCTGATTTTCTCTGGTGGAGAGCCACTGGAGGAAGATCTGGTGCCCATCGCTGCTGCCACCACCCCCTTCCCCCGTAACAAGCAACCTGAACGGAGAGACACCTGCAGGGAGGACAGTGCAGTCACGTAAAACCACCCATAAAGTGCGCTTTCTACAAAGTGGAAAAGTGCGGAACAACTTACAAGCTGTGTTAGAGGAGGGCGGAACAGCTTCGAGACGAGGTTACTCGCCATGTCAGTCAGCAGAAACCGGAGGCTGGTGTGAGATTAATCTAATCGTCAGTCAGCTACTGCTGTATCCAGGCGGAGTGGTTTTCAAGGAAGTCAGACTAATCCTTAAGAGGCACAAAGTTAGAGCTAATGTCGCTAAATTAAGCAGGGATATTTACCTATTCGACTCCACAGTGCGTCAGATTACACAATAACTGAAGCAGTGTTTACCATTAATCAGCTATCGGTTTAGCAAATATCTCATTTTTGCTTCGTTTATATGTCAGATGTTAACAGTCTCGTGGAAAAGAAACCAATCAAAACCCAGTATGGAGGCTCGCCTGCAGCACGTCCACACCCTCACGCACTAGTCCTCCTCACCGACAGGGGTCAGTCTGTGACTGGATTCAAAAGGTTAGCCTGATTGCTGTGGGTCGTTTAAATAGTTAATTAAGCGATGCTTAGATAAGGCAGATAAAATATTTAAATTGTTATTATATTTATTGTTTAACTTAACTTGTGATTATTACATTTGACTTTCGTGTCTATCAAAATTAGTGAAGAAAAGCGACACGCTCCTGCGAGACAGAACTGAGGACAACAACTTCCCAACAATGACCTCTGACTCGGAAGTGACTTTGTTAGGAACAAACGAGCGGCTGGTTTTCATTCAATACACGAAAAAACATCTTTTAGAAAATATAATAAAACGATTTTTGAGTTGGGACTAAACGTAAACAGACCGAAATGTTTTACCATGTAAGTATTTGTATTTCTCTCTGTATATAATCACTAACAGCAGTCTGGTTTGTTGTTGATACGAGTTTGGCTGGCGTGCTTGTAGCTACTGTAGCTTTGTAAAACTTTATCATATACCCTTAAAAGCTGTTATCACTGTTGCGCTTTATAGTCGTGTGGAGATGCTACAAGTGTTTTTTTCTCTTGTTTTTGAACGGCAGCAGAATAGGTTGAGCAGTGACGTTGTCCACGGCAAGCTAATTTACAAAAGCCTCGTTTTCACAGATTTCTTTGGAGCACGAAATCTTACTACATCCGAGATATTTTGGTCCGAATCTGCTGAACACCGTGAAGCAGAAGCTCTTCACAGAGGTCGAGGGGACCTGCACTGGCAAGTGAGTGACTCTTGTGTTTGACTTAAAAATAGTTTAAAACTAAGGCTAAAAAGAGGCTGAAATTTGACCAGTGGCTTCTGGAAAACTGGGCCACAGATGGAGGTTGTTTTGCAATTTAAATTATTTGTTTAATTCTGTCTTGCAGGCATGGCTTCGTCATTGCAGTTACCACCATTGACAACATCGGTGCTGGCGTAATCCAACCAGGCAGAGGTTTTGTCCTCTATCCAGTCAAATACAAGGCCATTGTCTTCCGTCCGTTTAAAGGAGAAGTTGTGGATGCAGTGGTCACTCAGGTTAACAAGGTGAGGGGCAGGTTTAGAGTCTTAAAACCCTAACACAGTTTTCATACCATGCTGTAGGAAAGTATTTGCCCCCTTTCCCTTTCCGATTTCTTAGTTTTTTGTTTGTGTGTTGTTGTTTTTTTTTTTTTTTGCATATTTCATAATCATTAAAAAAATTGTATCAGAGAGAGGGTTAATATTTAACTTGAGTAAATACAAAATGCAGTTTCAAATAAATTAATTTATTAAGGGGGAAAAAGAGCTATCCAAAACCTAGTTGGCCCTGTGTGAAAAATAATTCCTGCTACATTTTAAATCATATATTAAATATGACTAATCATTTTGGAATTTTCAATTTTTTTGGAAAGTTGAGTTCAGTTTCACTATCCACACCCAGGCCTGATCACTGTCAAACCTGTTGACTCAAGAACTCACTTAACTTGTTGGGGATTTCTATGTTTGTTTGTTTTTTTTACCTTACAATATAAAGTGCCTTGAGGCAACTGTGGCACTAGATACATATAAAACGGAATTGAATTGAAGTAGGACTGGTCTGACAAAGTGATGTAGGCTAAAAGATCTCAAAAAGCAACACACTAAAGAAACTCAAGAACAGATGAGAAACAAAGTCATTGACACATGTCAGTCTGGGAAGGGTTACAAAGCCATTTAGAATAGAATAGAATAGAATTCAACTTTATTGTCATTGCACATGTCACAGGTACAGGGCAACGAAATGCAGTTTGCATCCATCCAGAAGTGCTTTAGCCATGATATAGATATATTACAATATATATTAGCAATAATATAGATATGTAAGTATATTACAGAAATGGGTCTATTACGGTATGTAATATGTACACGGTATGAAGTATGTTATGAATATGCTATAACTATAAGTATGTACAGGCTGTAGTGAGTACAGGCTATGAACAGGATATAAATATGAAAAAAAACTATACAGAATATGAGATAAAGAACTTTACAGAAATATGAGATATACAGCTATACAGAAATGGGAACTATGCAAGTTGTAAACAGTTATAGAATTAAAAATTATCGTATAATTATTTACACAGAACTATACAGTAGTCGTGTAAAATTTCTATGGTTTTGGGACTCCACTGAACAACAGTGAGAGCGTTTAACTACAAATGGAAAAATGCATTCAGCTGTCTGTGCATTGAGGCTCTCTGCGACTTGGGTTATGCAGCAGGACAATGAGTCAAAACAAGTACACCTCTGGATGGTTAAAAAACTAAAATGAAAGTTTTGGAGTGGCATAGTGAAAGTCTGGACTTAAATCAGATTGATATGCTTTGGTATCACCTTAAACAGGCCATTCATGATTGAAAACCCTGTAATGTGGCTAAATTCAAAACAATTCCGGAAAGAGAATTGGGCCAAAATTTCTCCACAGCGATGTAAAACATTGCAAATGCAATAGTGGCACGAAAAGTTACTTTTTTACACAGTGTATTCCATCCATCCTATAAGATGTAGAAATATAAAAAAAATTGTACTTCTGAATTTTCTGAATCATTTTAACAGCCAAACTGTTAAACTAAATGTGTCCAGTTTTAAGAATGAAGTCATGAATTGCTGCAAAAGAATAGTGTTCTGTCTTCCTTTTGAAATGTTTCTAAATATGTCTGTAATTCTTACAGGTCGGATTGTTCACAGAAATAGGTCCCATGTCCTGCTTCATCTCTCGCCACGTGAGTCAGCAAGATATTTACAATTGTGTTTAATTAGTTGTCATTTAGTGCACTTTGCAGTATTTATGTTGTTTGTAATTCAATCTCATGATACATTTCTTTTGCAGTCGATCCCCGCAGAAATGAACTTTGACCCCAATTCTAATCCACCCTGTTATAAGACAGTTGATGAGGTATTGTTTCATTGTTAAGTTGAAACAATAATTGTGTTACAGAAACATGTATTAAAATACATTTCTCTTCTTTGCCTTTATTGGCTTTTAAAATAAAGTTAAAGTTATTATTATTATGTGTTTAAAAAAAAGTTTTCAGCAAACTCAGACATGTGTTCACATTATAGTGAAGATAAAGGTTAAAACAAAAATGTCAGTTTTGCATTTAAGGATGTTTCTTCCTCTTATTTTTAAGGACATTGTAATCCAGCAAGATGATGAGATCCGGCTGAAGCTTGTGGGAACCAGAGTGGATAAGAATGACATTGTAAGTGTTTGTTCTTATTTTTTGAAGAACTACTTCATCCCAAGTTTGTTACTCTTCTTTAGTTAAGTACTTCATATAAACTTAAGCAGGAGTTAATTTCCTAGAAATATAAAAGATGTTCATAGTTACAGGCTCTGAAAAGTTAAGGCAGCGCAGAAGTGCCTTACACCTAGTTTTGGTCACAGGATTGATTGTGCCACGACCAACTCATAGTTTATGACTGGGTTGTGGCTCTTCTCCTGAATTATATGTCTCACCTCAGCATCAGTGCTGGTGTGGAAACGGGAGAAATCGAAACACAAAGCAAAGCGATCGCTGAGTTTTCTCCAGAAAGTTTTGCTTTTTTCCAACTCTTCCAGCATCTCCCTCTCTGTAATTGGGGAATCTCTGAGCTCCTGCACTAATATGTTATTAAAATGGTGGTAAGGACTGACCTGCTTTTACCCTTGTGTCTTCAACCTGGGCTGCACAGGCTATGCCACGTGTGCCAGGTTACAAAAATCACACCTGGTTTATCAGGGCCAGTGTAATGTGTAGTTGATGGCACTATTGCGTCTTTTTGTGTATGTATTTCATTACAGACAAGCGTACATCCAATGCAAAAATACCAACTGCATGTTGCAGGATGTGGATAACGCTGTGTGTTGGTTGAATGCCGATTGGTTGACAAGTGGGCCAAAATGGGGAAGAGAGCGACCACAGAGTTCTCCACGAATAAGAGAAGTGTGGGAAAAAAACCCTCAAAATGTCAAAGATTAAAAAGTACAGCATTAAAAGTACAGACAGTAGCTGCAGTGGACACTTTTTCATTGTCTCTAGAACTCGGTTTCACTTCCTCTCGTATGTTAATTTGGTCCAACTGGCTGATCAACATCACAGGCAAGAGTTGCCCATAGACGGGTTGCACCACCCACTTTGTACTCTGTCTCCATCAACAGCAGACATTCTTTGCCAGTCGATGTGCTGTCTGCAAACTGCCAGCGCGCTACAACTGTCTTTGTTCAGGGCATACTTATTAAAGTGTATGGTTCAACAGTCAGATCACTTGTCACATCCAGTTTACAGACGCCAAGACGGTAACAGTGAAAAATCTCAGCTCAACAAATCAGTGTGGGATGCCATTGTGCCTTCATCAATCTTTTATACTTTAAACTAAATGAAAACAAAGTTTTCCTTGTTTTTCAGTTTGCCATTGGATCTCTCATGGATGATTATCTGGGTAAGTTATTAGACCACAGTACATTGTCAGATGGGTCATAGATCTGCTTTTTTTTTTGTTGTTGTTGGTTTAGTTTGGTTATGATTATTTGCACATAAAAACAACAAGAACAAACAAAAATAATGGTGTATGTTTTTTTTTTTTTTTTTTAAACTTACCATCTTTTTTTTTGTTTCAGGTCTTGTGAGCTGATTTTCTTCTGAGGAGCAAGAAACAGTGGGACTTTACTGCATTGTATCTCAGTTTGTCTGTCTTAATTACTATTATTTTTCTACTGTTCTGGTATAGAGATGGGGGCCAAGCCCTATAGGAACATCATGTTATTATGCTGTACAGCCTACATTTTTTTTAATGGAAATGTTGTAAGAGTGTTAACAAATTTACTTAAAAAGTGCTAACGAATAGAAGTATCCATATTAGTAGTGTTTGTTATTTTGAATGCCCATCATTCCTACATATTTTTTGCTTTTGCGTGTGCTGTAATAAAATCCTTGTGTCAGTGTATGTTTATCTCCCTGTGTTAGTACCTTCACAAATAGCATTTGTAGCTAAGTTTTTAAGTCATGTTCGGATGTTTTGAAATGTGACCAGGCAGCTTTATCCATGCAGTTCAGAAGAATTGTGAACGCGGATATTTCAAGAACGCGCACGTCACGTGGCCGTAAATACGTCAGTGAAGCGCGCCGTCGTTCTTTCTTTCTCTCGTCCTGAAGATGGCGGCAGGGGTGAGTAAGATGGAGAGATGGCCAGCTATAGTGCTTACTTTTAAGTTTCCTGCTGCAATCCGCTAAAAATCAGATGCATCTGCCCTCTTACTGAGTAGCTTTTCACACAGACATTGCTTTCCGAGTGTTTTCTAGCTTTTATAGGGGATATTTATAAACAATACCATTCAGTATTCCTCCTAACACAGGTTAGCTGTTGCTAACGATGCATTGTAAGTGGAAGACTCCGCTCTCCTAGCTCAGGGTTGTGCCACGTTACCTTACCTATTCATCACTTTGAAAACCTCCTCCTCACATCATACGCTTTTTTTTTTTTTTTACCTGAGGGTATCGCTACAGTTCAGTTTATTTAGTCTCAATTCTGCCGTATATTTAAATTTATTCTCCGAAGTTAAGCGACTCGGTGTTAAGGAACAGCTTATTTGTCAAGAGAGCGTTTTAAGCCACGTGAAAATTATTTATTTATTTTAGATAACTGGTTAACAGAAATGCAGTCTTCCGTGCAAGTCAGCATGTATTTCAGTTTTGATGTATTTCAGCTTCATCATTCTCCATAGCCTAATCAGCCAGATTTTAATTGGTCGACCCTTTTAATTTGGATGGGATCCTTTTATTTGTGACCATAAAACAAATTAAATGCTGCCTCTTAACGGGTTTGATAGCTTGCTTACCAATTTTATCCAAGTTTACATGCCTTAAGTAGAATTAGAAAACCGACAGAAGCCTGTTCAGGACTCAGTATATACATTAGTAAAACACCAGGCTATTTCCTGAAAGTCATTCATAGGCCAATCAAATGGTTAGACATCCAGCTTGAAAAGGTGTGGTGCATATATATGCAGTTTGCTTTTAAAAACAGTTGTCTTCCGTCCTTTCAGACTCTGTACACATACCCAGAGAACTGGCGGGCCTTTAAGGCCCAGATTGCAGCCCAGTACAGTGGTGCTCGCCTCAAAGTTGCCACGAGTGCCCCTGCCTTCACCTTCGGGCAGACGAACCGTACTCCTGCCTTCCTCAACAACTTCCCTCTGGGCAAGGTAAGTACAGCTGGCTTAATCAATTCAATGAATCAATTCCCTTAAATATGCAATTTTGCTTTGCTTTTAGAGCCTCTCTTTTTTTTTTCCTTCCCACATGAATATGGTTGACTCGTTATTTGTCAAATGCAACTTATGAGCTGGAATTTAACCAGTTTGACAACACACCCTTTTATGTTTCGTAGCCAACAGATCTGCACATGCACCGCTTTGCTCTCTGACTAAAAACACATTGAATGTGTTCAAATGAGTAGTTCTGTCATTTGTAGGTACCTGCCTACCAGGGAGATGACGGCTTCTGTCTGTTTGAGAGTAATGCCATTGCTCACTACTGTAAGTCTCACATTTAATAATAATTAAGTGGCTTGAATTCTATACTCTTGTTTTAGAAAATTCCTCAGGGGTGCAGTTAATTCGGTCTAGAATTTGTGATGGGATACAGCACTCAATCAGCAAAACATTGAAATTCACAGGACATTTCTTGACTCAAGGGTTTATTATCATATAGATGGGTCAGACCACATTACTAGTTATATCTATACAGTTTTACCTCTAGTGTATCATTTCATTGATGTGCACAATGTATGATAATTAAGAAAATCTTAAAATGCTTAAGTTGTACTGTAAAAATTTTTAAAAACAGAACGACTCTGAAACCATAACAGCAACTTTCCTTTTTAAAATCTTGTGTGCGTAGTGAGCAATGATACCCTACGCGGTTCCACTCCTCAGGCGGCAGCCCAAGTGCTGCAGTGGGTGAGCTTCGCTGACTCAGAGATCATCCCTCCTGCCAGCGCATGGGTCTTCCCCACTCTGGGAATCATGCAGTTCAACAAGCAGGTATACAGCTCAGTGTTTCTTAGTTGAAACAATAGCTTCCTAGAGGACTGCACCCTGTTGTTGCACCTTGGTACTGGAAAATAAGATTTACAGTCATTTTTCTTTCTTTTTCTTCCACTGTCCAGGCCACTGAGCAGGCCAAGGAGGATGTGAAAAAGTTCCTTGCTGTGCTGAACCAACACCTGAACACCCGTACCTTCTTTGTGGGAGAGAGGGTCACCCTTGCAGACATCACCGTGGCCTGCTCCATGCTCTGGCTCTACAAACAGGTTTGTCACAGACTGCTGCACCTTGCGGTACCTTGGAGCCTAACGGCAACACTTCAGCTCTGTAATGAAATTTGGGGAGGAAGTTGCACCAGAAGCCATTAACACCTCACTGTTCCCTGTAGGTCCTGGAGCCTTCTTTCCGTCAGCCCTATCCCAATGTGACCCGCTGGTTTGTCACCTGTGTCAACCAGCCACAGTTCAAGGCTGTCCTGGGAGAGGTCAAGCTGTGTGAAAAGATGGCCCAGTTTGACGGTGAGTCACCAGCAGTTAGATCAGAAGGCATACATGTTAGACAGTATGAACTTGTAGCCTAAGTGTCTGAAATGTTTAAAAGCAAAACTCCACACCATTGTTGTTTAAATGATAGTTGGAAAAGCTGCATTCACTGCTAATTGAGTTATTTGCACAATTGGATTCTTCAAAAATTTGAAGTTAAGAAAAAAAAAAGTTTGCATATCTGATTAAATTCATGCCAATACTAACACAGCTAAAATCAGCCATTGTTGGGCAAATGATTTGAGGGCAGGCTCCTTTCCAACGGATACAAAACCAAAGACGGAACATGAGTTTCATTGTTTTGTTCCTCCAGCCAAGAAATTTGCTGAGATGCAGCCCAAGAAAGAGACTCCTTCCAAGAAAGAGAAGGGAGGAAAGGAGGCTGGCAAGCCCCAGGAGAAGAAGGAGAAGAAGAAGGAAGAGAAAAAGGAAGAGAAGAAGCCTGATCCTGAAGAGGAAATGGATGACTGTGATGCTGTTTTGGCTGCAGAGCCTAAAGCCAAGGACCCCTTTGCACACCTGCCAAAGAGGTAGAGAGATCTTTTTTCTTTTGTGTATACATTTCATCATTCAGAATTTGTTTCGCTGTAAGCTCACACTTTGTATGGTAATTAAAAATCTATAATGTGGAGTCAGTCTGCAAGTGTTGGGTGTGACCCTTTACCCCAGTAGTTTTCCCCAAATGCTTCTCTACCTTTAAGAGTGTTAATCAGTTGGTGAAGGCCTATTTCTCTATTGTGCATCTGTAGCAGTCTTTGGCATATTGATCATTTAAAACTCGTTATGTGGTTTCACATGTTGAGTTTTGACATTCCTATGCTCTCGACTCTGTGGAAAGATGGTCCCCTATCATTTGGCAAGACTGTGCCCATTTAATGGCACCAAGTCTTAATCTAACAGGGGAAAATAAAACCAAGACCACATTCATCCCAGTCATCTCTGAATTCAGTGAGTAAAAGGCTGGTTCATGCTGTGGCCACAAACAGAATGTAACTTTGAGATGCATAGTTGCCCTTCAGGGTTGACTGTATATCTGTGTGTCAGCTGGCTTAGGTCTTATTACTTTTTGGGGGGGGTGACTGTGCAGACTTGTCTGCAGAGAATTTACATTACAATTTGCAAACTACGCATATACCCCAGGCAGTGGACTTGGAGAAGTATAAAAGGAACGACTACTTGGTCACGTCGTCTCCAGCTGTTCATGTCTGCAACAGAATATAATCAAGGCTTTATGGTATTTAAAGATTCTCTTTGAAGTAAAGATGGCAGAGTCATGTGGGTATTTATAAGCTCGGGTTATTGTCAGTGGCAAATCCTGGCTTTAAAAGTCCTTTTATAGTCCTGTAGGACCCACAAAATTTATGGTTGTAGGCATTCAGTAACTGTTCCTACATTTTTTTTTTCAGTGATCTCAACCTAATTTCTGCACCTTGTTCTCTTCACCTTGCATGTACATGGATCACATAACTCCTGACATTTCCTTTTTTCATTTTAGCGCATTTGTTATGGATGAGTTCAAGAGAAAGTATTCCAACGAGGACACCTTGACCGTAGCCATTCCCCACTTCTGGGAGCACTTTGACCGTGAGGGCTACTCAATCTGGCACAGCCAGTACAAATATCCCGAGGAGCTCACACTTACCTTCAAGAGCTGCAACCTTATCACAGGTGAGACTCAGCAGCAGCCATTTTATAAAACACCTTTGGTCTCATTAGTATCTAAAGTTACTTTATTATTATGGTTGTTTATTGGTTGGAAAGCAAACGCAGAAAAGGCTTTATTTTCTTCCCTGGTCTTACATCTTTGTCTTTGCTGCTTCATGTGCTGGCATGAATTTCCTCCATCTGTTTAGGTTTGCTCCTATGGCCCAGGAACAATTTGGGATCAGAGGCAGTTCTGTGCATATGGGAATTTTTCTGAAAGTCTGTAGACTTCTAAGATGGCTCTCATGTAGCCTTAAAGAGGGGATTAGAGGAGACAGTGCTGGGACTTGCTACACAGGACAGATCATTTTAAATGCATCTTAACTTGTGTTCTTGTTGACTGCAGTGGGTACTGCTGGTTTTCTCGGTCCTGGTGTAGATTTAGGTTTTAGTCTCATTTAAATCATTTGGACTGATTCTGGGTTGGAATTTAATCCTGCAGTTTTTCAGGAAAGCTGATTACACCAGTTTTCAAAGAATGTAAAAATTGGGATAAATAAGGCTTGGCACTGCTAAAACCATGATTTGTTTTTTTTTTAAATAAGTGTTAAGTACCTTTTGTCAAATGTTAAATTGGTCATCTTCAGGTCTTCAGTGACGTTCTTGTAAGGAGTTTGGACATGTTTGAATCAACTCCAGAAACGGGTCTGTACTACAATTAGGAGAAAAGCAATTATTCCCCTGTCATTGGGCAAGGCAGTGTCCTGTCATGACACACAGTCTTAATCAGACGGGGGAAGAGAAACTGCAAGCCATATTCATCCCAGTCATCTCTGTTTTAAGTGAGTTTAAGGCTGGTTCATGCTGTGGTCACATTAAACAGGATCAGAATTGCCCCACAGGCAATTTGTTTTTGTTCTACATGTAGAAAGACAGACGTTCCTTTAGATGTGGATCAAATAGAAGATGTCCTTGACGTGTTGATAAAAATCAAAATGTCTCAAATCTCTGGTTGTACCTCACAGGTATGTTCCAGCGCCTGGACAAACTCAGAAAGAATGCCTTTGCCAGTGTCATCTTGTTCGGCACCAACAACGACAGCAGCATCTCTGGCATCTGGGTCTTCAGAGGCCAGGAACTGGCCTTCACTGTAAGTATTAGGTTTTAAACGTGCTTTGATCAATGTTCTGATTTGATAATATCCCCAGTGTTTCTCACATTGATTTGGGCTTTTCCTCATGTGTCGAGGTGAAGTGCATGGATTGCAGCTCTGTTAGGATTAACGTTCCAGTCAGTGTTTTTAAATTACCCCTGTTTTTGGGCAAGGCAGTGTCCCATTATGACACGCAGTCTTAATCTAACGGGGGAAGAGAAACTCAAGACCATATTCATCCCAGTCATCTCTGGTTAAGTGAGTAAAAGGCTGGTTCATGCTGTGGCCACAAACCGTATTGCAGTTTAAGACAATTGTCCTTGAATAAAGACAGATTTAGTTGTGCAGGTATTTGTTGGTTACTGACCTAAGCTGACTTTTGAACTCTGTGGATTGTCATGTCTATTTTAGGCAGCAAAACATTGCTTTTGTGCAGTGGACACGTGCACACACTAAACCTTACATTTAAATTTCAAACTATAATTATTGATTCTGCTGTATTTAGGCTGTTGTCACGGAAAACCACTCTGTTTTATACAGTTGTTGTGAAAATGGAAAAAAACAACAACAAACATTTGAGGAATGTTGAGATCTGGCATTCATATAAAGTGTCCCGTAGCCTACATGGTCTGCATTTGAATGCATTCTGTTATGGTTCATCTATCGCCTTGATAGGTAGGATGGAATGTGTCATCTAAGATCCGATAGTGATGTTGATGATACATTTTTGGATTAAAAGCTGAGGGTAATTAACTTGAATTCAATCCCCCCCTTGTTTTCCTTCTTGTGACTTTCCTTCCCAGCTCTCTGAAGATTGGCAGATTGACTACGAATCATATGACTGGCGCAAGCTGGATCCAAACAGTGAAGAGTGCAAAACCATGGTAAAGGAGTACTTTGCCTGGGAGGGAGACTTCAAGCATGTGGGTAAAGCCTTCAACCAGGGCAAGATCTTCAAGTGAGAGGACACTGATAGTCAACAAAAGCACTCTGCGCTTCTGCTCTCCAACACTTAAAACCAATGGACATTGAGCCACACATGCTTACTTACCTGCAGGAATGACAGTATTTGAACACAAGAATGAAGTTTCTCTGTGGCCTTCAAAGTGGTTTTCTGGTTGTTTGACGTGCGAAATAAAGCATTTCCCTCAATGCTATCTCTCTCTTTGATGTCCATTGTGTGTGAATTCAATCTGAATGTATTTCTGTTAAGTTTTGTTTTGAGAATAAGCAAACAGAAATATTTTGTTTTTCTTAACTTCAAATCATGCGTACCAAAACCAGAAAATGACCTTGCAGTCTATGGTACAACAGTGCCCGCACATGCTAATAGGCAGTGGTTAGGTTTTGAAACATGCAATGAAAAATTCAACCAGAAGAGGTCAGTAAAACACTGCTTTTTGGATTTATCCAATTACTTAACCTTGGGCTCACTAGGCATCTTGTGACGCACTTCTGCAGCTGATTTTGTGACTCATCAGGTTTAATGTCTAGCTGTCTTGGAACTTGTATAGGGCGTTTTTAAATTTCTAACTCTTGCAAACCATATGTGGGTTTACTATTCAAATGGTAAGCCAACTTAAAACTCTATATCCTTCAAGTCCCTGTAGAGGGCAGGCAAAGACTTAACATTGAAGGCTATTGAATACAGCACATCTGGTAGAGAAAATGGCTGGGCTGAACTCTGTGGTTTGAGAAGATGGGAATGTTGTCTGCCTTAAACTATGGGTTCTTGTTTTGAAGTAGTCTGTGCTTCCCTAAGGAGATGACTGAAACAAATCTTTATAAGGAACTCTTCTTGGATACGCGAGGGCAAGGGCCATTCACATAAAATCTGTACTTTGTTACCATGTTTACGCCATGAAAACACCGAAACACTAAACTTGATAAGCATCAATAAAACGTGTTTCAGTTTTGGAGTCGACAGTGGTTGAAAAGGCACACTGACTCCAAAGTAAAACAATTCTTTAAGACTTAGAGGTTCAGAGCAGATTTTCACATTAAACCTATAACTTGTTTAAAGCTCAAAATGCACATGTAAATATGTAGTCTGTAAGTGGAAAATGATTGTTTGGGTTTTTTTGTTTTTTTTTCTGACAATGCATGCAGGGCTGATATAAAAATGTAGAGAGAGCCACACCCCAGTCCAATGCTGAAATACCATGTTTCAGAACCTACTTCTGCAAGTTGGTATTGCTAGAGTAAAAAAAGAGGAAAAGAAAACAGGGGTAACCATAATCCACAGTTTCCTGTGTGGTACATCAATTTACTTGTTCTTTTAACGTCTGCCTGAATGCCCAACTCGAAGCTAAACTCTTTCTTTTGTAATGGCAGATGCTTTGAATAAATTTTGTCTGTTGGCGTTGAACTGTGAGCACAAAGCTTTTGGCTTCATCGGACACACCCAACCATATGAAAGTTTGTTGAACACACTTGATCATTTGTTGTTGAAATTTCCCCACGCCTGCTGCCCGGCGTTTCTTTGTTTGTCGCAGCATTGTCTGTTATACGTGGTTGCAGGTGAAACGGGGCACCTGGACGAGCCCGTGTAATGAATCCAGATTATTCAGGCACATATTGATTTAACTCCCCTTTAATATCAAACATGTGACACATTTAGTACGCTTGACTGTGGTTTGATCACTGAAGTGTTGCGCATTAAACTTTAGAACTTCTCGGGTGGATGCAGGGGCTTTCTTTCTGACGCACTCATCCACACACTCATGGGAGATGCACAGGAGAGGACTCTCATCTCCGAGTGAGTCAGATGTGTGATTTTTTCCTACTTGCTAAGCGTGATTCAAGCTCATTTTGCCGCAACCATCTTCCACCATGGTGTGGACTCAGGGAAGCCATTTTAGTTTGTTCTGTAGTCTCATGGAAATCAGAAAATGGAAATGTTCCCACAACAGCGAAGCACCCAAGTCCTTGAACACATGACTCACTCATCCTGTGGATCACGGTGGAAGAGGGCTGTAACTTGAGCAAATAACTTTGACTTCACTCGCACCACAGCGGCAGTTACAAAAGTGCTGAAGGATAACCCTTTGATTGCTGAAGGAGTGGCGTTACCAAAGCTGTTTTGTAATAAAGTCAAATATGAAATGACTCTGAGCAGAACCCATGCAGTTTTAATCATTTTGAGGCAAGCTTCCTGCCAGATGGAGGCAGCATCAAGTCCACACAATATGCTGTGCCTGTTTTGTATTTAGAAGCCTCAGAGTTAAAAAACTAAACTGAAGCAAGCCACGAGAACAATGAGCTGTCTTATGCCAAAGAGCAACATTTTCTCTTCCAGTCCTGCCAACCTTCCTCCCCCTGGTCTTTATTTCTCACTTGGCCACACACTCACTACTTTTTCCTTCCTCTACTGATCCTCGTTTTCTGGACATTTTTTTTTCTTTCTCTTCTGTGTGCTCGCATGAGGAGGGGTGGGGATTCTTGAAAGCAGTTGGATCAGCGAGGAGCCCTGTAAGGGAGGAACACAGAGAGCTGATGTATTGTTTCACCACACAAGGTCCCTGTGTGGCTGTCAGCTCGCAGTAGGAGCTCTGGGCATGGTATGCATGTGCTGAGCATCTGGTGTTGCGAGACACACATCTGGAAAAGGGTTAGGTAGTCAGTGGAGGGCTTGGAACAGCAAGGTGAAGCAATCTGACACAGTTTTCATGAAAGGAAAGCTACCACTGACGTTCCTGTTGTGTGGGTTAAGCATGTCTATGGATTATGAGTGTGTAGATTTTGTGTCTTTAAGTTATCCTTAAAGGCCTTACATGTGTCTATTTTACACAAATCTGGACATATTTACAGCTCTGCTTATTGTCACAGGCCAGCTGGCCAAAACAAGAGCACATCACTCTTGTCACAGTTGGAGGGACATCTCTGGGCGGATAGAAACAACACTCAGCCACCACATAATCCCACCCTTAGACTTTTATGGGGTTTCCCTACACTCTAGTATGTTGCTGGGTTTTAAATTCCTCTAACACACACACATGCACACACACTAAATTTGAGCAATACAAATGAGGTCAGGAAGATGGATCCTTAGTCAGCACCCAGCGCGACTTCAAGTCAAATGTCCTCTATTTTTGAGGCAGGGCCAAGAATGAAAATATGAAGTTTAAAGACTGCAACACACACAGATAGTTACACATGCATATATACATGCTGTATATCATATTATATCCTCTTAGATAGGAAATGTGACCTTGAGATCTTCTGTTTGGTGATGGGGTCTTTTCATGGCTTTAGTGCAGTCAAAGTGTGCGAGCTGCACTTTTCTCTGCAGCTCTATAGCTCTAAAACGCAGCCCTAGAATGGAATGAGGGAGGTCAAAGGTGAGTATGTTGAGGGGAAATAGCTAAAGGAGGCAGGGAAAGAAAAGATTAGATCTTTTGCAGTAGTAACCAAGCACTCCGGACAACATATTAAGAAACATCCGCTGCAAGTACCAGCTTTAAGTTGAAGCAGTTATTGTCATCTGTGAAGAGATTATTAATAAGTTGTTTGTTGGTGAGTTTGTGTTGCCCTGCAACAGAGTTTGTTGGTGTGAAAGTAGAGAAGAAAGTGCGTGACACAAGTCAAGAGAGAGGTATGGAGAGAAAACAGACAGCCCCTGCACTTTTGGACATGAAACCCCAGAGTTGCTTCTGGCTCATGTTACCAGAATCTGGAGGTGGGGCGTGTTGTCAAACTAAGCCAAACTACAATAATGCACTGCCATGACTACTAAGGCAGAAATATTGCATGTTGGAAAAACATTCAAAATAAATAAAAATGTGTTCTCTTTAATAAACCTTTGTAGTTGGTTCACTACCCTACAAGGGTAGAGGACGGTGCATTAGGAAATATTACTTTCAAATGTTAGTCATAATAGCTCCACAGTTGTGGTTTGGGTGTGTACTCGACGTTCAGTGTTTAAAATAGCCCTAGGCTATCTTCACACGAAAAAACAAATGTGCGTTGCTAGAAATGTATTTTTTGCAGAACTAAAAACAGGTACCACTGTTGTCTCACTTCAGTTCAAAACGTTCTGTTAAGAAAGAAGCCGTTTAGACTTGTATTAGCAGAGGGGTACCCCCCACTTCACTCATCGGTTCTTCATGTACTGACTTGCTGGCCGTTTACATTATACTCATGTGAGTGAGCGCATCAACATTTTTAGCTATGACTGGAATGTGCAGCTTGGGATCATATCTGCCTGAACAACGGATGGAAGTGGAGTGAGAGATCAATAGCTGAAAACAGTTGATAGTGAATAGCTGTCAGACTCTGTGAAGAAAATGATCACAGTAATCTAATCAGATTCACAAAGGCGTGCGTCAGTAATGTGTCAGATCACTTGCTTAATTTTCTGGGGGCTATGTGTTACAACACTTGACCAACATAAATTTACCGGAGGTTTCCAGGAACTTATTAAGCCTGCTGTAGGGTGGTGACAACAAGACCAAACGTGCGGAAGGCGTTCCAAGCATCGGGCTTTTTAGATGACTCTTTTGTGCAGACAAAAAGGTTTGTTCAGGCTGAAATGGAAAGACAAGACGGGAGGGGGATAATAATCTTCTTTAAAAACTGTTATAAACTTTGTGTAAAAAAGTGGGGCTGAGTTCCTTACTACATAACAAACTGCTTTTTGGGCATGTGATATTTATCCATACACACACACAGGGCATTGCTATGGAAACATCCCTGCAAGTACCTGCCCCCTTGCTTATTATGTTGCTATAGTAGCCATCCCAGAATAGTCTTTTTTTTTCTTTTTTTCGACTCACTCCCTCGTGTTTGTGACTCATAGCTTGCAGTGGAAACCACAACTCGATCTGTCTCTTATTCCCCTTTTTTCCTGACATTCTCTTCTCTACCAAAGGAACAGCTTGCCATTCTGAGTCATCAGCATGTGCTCGTGTGTGCCCTGTAAGTCAGCGTGTGCATGCGAGAGAGCAGGAACTGAGGGGAATTCCAAAAAGATTACCAATAGACGAGTTACTATGGTGATAGCAAATAACAGGCAGCGTGACCTGTGTGTTGCAAGATAGTTTATCTTGAGTACTGCACATTCATGAGCTGCCAGTGATTTCTTTGTAGTGTATCTCCACATAGATACACTCTGCTCTCAATGATTATTTGAGGTCCACTTTGTTTTGAGAAGCTGCAGCTTGTAGTCTACTTACCCACAGCGCTCTGGGCCTAGCGTAGCACAGAATTGCATACGTGGTAATACATTGCATCTGACGTAACAAATGAATCATGTGGTAATTCAGTTATGGGGAAACTTCTTAATGATGGGGTGATCAGTTTTCATTCCATAGGTTCGCTAATTTGCCAACAAGATGAAATTCAATTATCTGTGCTAATTAAATTGGTTAAATAGGTTTTTAAACAGGACTTTACCCAGTACTCAACTTGCAAAGCAATTTGAAAGGTGAGGAATTACATTCTACTTTTATTACAAGGATTTAAACTTCCCTGGCTTGAACAGTCTCAACACAGTTGAAGACAGTAGAGTGATTTTAATCTTGTTGAATTGCAGATATGTTTGGAAATAATATAAGCATTAGAATAAGCCATGTACACCGTCCTGGCATCAGGCAGGCATCATCCCAGTATTCAAATATTCCCTTACAAGTACATGGTTTGTATGTAAAAGTTCTTACCACGACAATGACAGTGTGAAGGCTAACTGCAGAGCATTATTATGAAGGTACAGCCCCCTTAGCTTTATGACAGTTTAACATGAGCTTCCACTCACTGCTTACATTTTTGTTTTCTCATAGTACTGCTTTCATAGTATCATTTTCAACAGTAGCAGGCATCTGTTTCCTCAGCAATAGCCCTGTAAATGCATTCCATATTACCTACTCATCAAGTAACAGACAGACACATACATCTGTAGCCAGTCTGCAGCTCCACTACCATGGAACATTTAACAGCTAAGTACAAAACTTAAAAGATGAAAATGTGTGCTGTATATCCAAAGTTCAAATACAACCCCAATTCTTCTGATGCTGTGTGAAATGTAAATAAAAACAGAATGCAATGACTGTCAAATCTCATAAACAAATATTTTTTTTCACAATAATTCAAAGAAAGCTGAGACCATTACTGTTACCAAAAGTATTAGCTCATTTATGACCCCCATTTCAGTTGGGTTGGGGTTAACAAAAGACTGCAAAGGTAAGTGGCACTGCTGGAGGAATTTTTTGCATCTAGGTTAATTGGTAAAAGGTTAGTGAGATGACCTTAGAGAGGCAGAATTTCTCCCAAATAAAGATGGGCAGGGGGTCAGCAATATGCAAAAAACTGTCCACTAAGTCTGGAACAATTTCAGAATAATGTTTATCAAAAATCATAAAGTGTTTGAAAAACTCATTTATGACAGTACAATAAGATCAGCAGAAAATGTTGTGCACAAGACAAGGCAGAAAATCAGTACTGGATGCCTGTGATCCTCGTGCCCTTAAGCAGCAGGCATGATTCTGTCATGGAAATCAGTGAATGGGCTCAAGAATACTTCCAAAAATTATTTTTTTCTGTGCAAAGATTTCACTATCCCACCTACAAATGCAGGCTAAAGCTCTGCCATGCAAAGAAGAAGCCATAATTGAACGCAATCCCGAAACATTGCCACCTTCTCTGAGCCAAAGCTCATTCAAAATGGACTGAGGCAAAGTGGAAAACTGTTTTGTGCTCAAATGAACTGAATTTAGAAATGTATTTTCGAAAACATCGACATCACATCCTCTCGACTTAAAGAAGAGAAACAGTCATCTGGCTTGTCAATCACTACTCAAAAGCCTACATCTCTGTTGGTATGGGGATACATCAGTGCCTATGGAATTGGCAGCTTGCATCTGGAAAAGGCACCATCAATGCTGAAAGTTACATACAGGTTTTAGAGCAACATATACTCCCATCCCATCTTTTTCAGAAAAGACCCTGCATATTTCATTTGATATACCTTTATTAGTCCCACAAGGGGAAATTTCATAAGGCTGCCGACCTATTGCACGCAATGGCGGCGCCATCTTACCCTCCGACCATACATACATTACACAAAACATCACATGGGGAAGACAGGTCAGAGAGGTATAACAATGAAAAATGCACCACATGAGGAAAGATAAGGAGAAAAAAATAACTCCCCCCAGACTGAGCTTCAACAGGGAGATCAGTTTGAGAACAGAAAAAAACACCTCTGCACATAGCACATGAAAAAAACAAACAAACTCTTAATACACCAAAGAAACACATGACAAGCAACAGGGGTGGGTAAAGGGTGAGAGACAGACGATTTAGACAGTACATCCGGGCCTGCAGCCTGTGCGCTGGTCTCCTTGCTCCACTGTCAGCATCGGAAGGGAATAAGCGTCGAAGGCGTTTGGAAAGGGAGGGGGGATGAGTGTGTGCATATCAGTGTATATGTATGTGTGTGCGTGTCCAGAGTTCAGCTGAGACAGTGTCCTTCGCCCTGCTAGGCTAAGTAAACAGTCTCACCAATATTTCACCAATGCAATGCTAAACTGCACACTGCAGCTATTACAAACAGCATAGCTTTATGGATAAAGAATCAGGCTGCTGAACTGTCCTGCGTGCATTTCCCAGTGACTCTGAAAAATTGGTTTATGCATGTATTACTTCTAGGCTGGACTACTGTAATTTGTCATTATCAGGATGCCCTAAAAACTCCCTGAAAAGCCTTCAGTTGATCCAAAATGCTGCAGCAAGAGTACTGACGGGACTAGAAAGAGAGGAAATATTTCTCCTGTCTTCATTGACTCCCTGTTAAATCCAGAATTGAAGTTAAAATCCTGCTCCTCACATGCAAGGTCTTAAATGATCAGGCCCCATCTAATCTTAATGACCTTATGGTGCCATATCACCCCATTAGAACTCTTCGCTCTCAGATTGCTTTTAAGATTAGGCTCAAAACTTTCCTTTTTTGCTAAAGCATATAGTTATGGCTGGATCAGGTGGCCCTGAATCCTCTCTTAGTTACGCTGCAATACTTCTAGGCTGCTGGGGGATTCCCATGATGCATTGCTTCCTCTTTAGTCATCTTTTTCACTCACTATGCATTTATACATCTCTCTGTACTTAATTATTTGTTATTATTAGTCTCTGTCTCTCTTCCACAGCAAGACTTCCCCTCACCCCCAACCGGTTGCGGCAGATGGCTGCTCCCCTCTGAGCCTAATTCTGCTGGAGGTTTCTTCCTGTTAAAAGGGAGTTTTTCCTTTCTACTGTCACCAAAGCACTTGCTCATAAGGGGTCATATGATTGTTGGGGTTTTCTCTGTTTTCTTTGTATTTGTAATCATTTTCTTTGTAGGCTCTTTACCTTAGAATATAAAGCACCTTGAGGCAACTGTTGTTGTGATTTGGTGCTATATAAATAAAATAGAATTTAATTGAAAACATTTGATGCATCATGAAATGAAGGGCTGCTTATCTTCCAGATGATTATGGACTGTTGTTAATAGTTACAGTGCCATGAAAAGGTATTTTCCCCCTTCCCTAGTTATAATTTTTGTCATAATTAAATGTTTCAGATCATCAAACACATTTTAATATTAGACAAAGATAAACTGAGTAAATACAAAATGCTGTTTTTCATTTATTAAATGGGAAAATGCTATCCAAACCCACCTGGGCCTATGTGGAAAAGTAATTGCCCCTTAAAGCTAATAACTGGTTGTGCCACCCTTGGTGCCAAGAACTGCAATGTTTGCAATAACTGGTGATGAGTCTTTCACATTAATGTGAAGGAATTTTGGCCCAATCTTCTTTGAAGGATTTTTCTTATTCAGCCAATTTTGAGGGTGTTCGATCACAAATGCCCCATTTAAGATCAGGCAGACGCATCTATTTTTGCTGAATCTCTAAGCAAATGAGGCCTGCTGTTCTTTGGATGTTGCCCTCGGTTCTTTTGTGACTTTCTGGATGAGTCATTGATGTGCTCTTTGAGTAATTTTGGTAAGACAGCCAATCTTGGGAAGGTTAATCAGTGTTCCCAGTTTTCTGCATTTCTGCATAATGGCTCTCACAGTGATTCCCTCAAGTCCCAAAGCCTAATAAATGGCTTTGTAAGCCTTTCCAGACTGATAGATGTCAGTCCCTTGGTGATCTGTTCTCGAGTTTCTTTAGATTGTGGTGTGATGGGTGTTTTTCCCAGTCTAATCACTCAGCCCGATCATTCACATTCGTCTAGAGTTAAATCTGCAGCAATTCTAGCGAATCCTCCGCAGCTAAGTTCGCAGCACTTGCACCAACACATTCAAGTTAGTTTTCTCATGAATTGCATCCCACTCCTGTAAGCAGAAGGTGATGATTCCTCTCTTTAGCTCATGTGGCAGTAGTCCACATGTTCCGTATGAGGCTTTGGTCTTTGCAATAATTTCTGACGTTTAAGTTTTTCAATATCAAGTAATATGAAACTGATCAAAGTTTATGTGTGGAATTCAGGTGAGGGGGCGGAGCCTGTTTTCTTTTTTCTTAATAGGGTGATATGTTTAGCTTTGATTTTTACATCTGCATAAGCCATTTGTACGGAAGTTCATTCAGTCCACTATAATGAGCCTTATATAATAATAATAATAAAAAAAAAAACCCTTAGCCTCTTTCTGTTATTCCTGGAAGCTTTGGTTAGGAAGATTGGTTAGGCTTACTGTTTCCAGTCTTGCAACTTTCAGCCTTTTGCAGGCTCTCTGCTCTCTGTCGGCCAGCCCGAGCCTCCATGCACGCTCTTTTCTCTCCTGTCTGCGCAACTCTCAGTCTTATTGTAGGCTCTCTGCTCTCTATTGGCCAACAGCGGCTCTGAGTCTTAATGCAGGCTCTTCTCTTTCCTGCCTTTTACAACCCTCCTGTCATCTTTCTGCTGCAGGTTGGCCTCCAGTGCCCCTAAGCTGGCAGCCTCTCCTCTCTGCCCTTCAATCTCTCCTGTCTCCTTTGCCAGCTCTCAGCCTTATCACTAACTCTCTGTATCTCTCCTGTCGTACCTCAGCTCTGAGCCAAATCAAAGGATCTCCGTCTCTGTCTTAGCTCTAGTCTGTCCTCATGCCTTATTACAATTTCTCTCCACCCTCCTGGCCCCCGATGGCCCTCGAGTCTTGTCGCAGGCTCAATTTCTACTCTGCTGCTTCATAAATTCATATGTTCCATTCCCTATAGATCAGATCTTCCTGCCACGGCAAGATTGCGTTCTTTTCTTTGGGTATCCTGCCCTAATCCCTATCACTTCTGGGATTCTGTTCTGCTGTAATTGGCCATCGAAGTCTGACAGTCAAATACCTCAAATTGTATTTTCTACATCAATAAATCATGTTCAGTTCCTTCTAATGATCTCTCCTTATTGAAATGAAGCTTATGCATTAGTTCAATAAAGAAGATCTGTAGTCACACATCTGACTGCTTCCCAGGTATTGGCAGTCAAGGTGACCGTGACATCACTGGTCTACCCCAATCATCTTTCTGCCGGCCTTCTTCAGGCCAATCAGCTTTCACTCTGCGTGCTTTAAATCTTCCTGCGCATCCATCATTCTTCCTTGCAGACTCCTTTGTGCAACACACCTCTTTCCCCATCACCCTCTCTCCCTCATCACTCAGGCTCCATTCATGCCTCCATCTCCACCACCAGCGTCTAGATTCCGGTGGGTCCTGCCCTAATCAAAATCACAGCTGGGATTCTGCTGTAAATGGCCATTGGAGTCTAACTGGCAAATACCTCAAATTGAATTCTATACATCAATAAATCATGTTTAATTCCGTCTCATGATCTCTCTTACTTAACAAAAATTGTCATTATACTTAATTATTTTTAGTGCACAGTATAATTGCAGAGGGTGCCTATATTAAAAACTTTTATTCTTTAGCAGTGCAATGGTATACAATTCTTTTAGATTTAGTGGGTGTTTTCCTTAAAGAAGTTCTTATTTCAATTTGATTTGCTTTCAGAATCAAACCATAGAAAAAGATAAAACATCCTAAATAAGTAAATAAAAAGAAACTGGCAGCAGCTGTAGGAACATAAGACAGGTCAGTGTTTGTTCTGATTATTTTTGCAGTTATTTTGAACCCATCTTCTACAATAGTGCATTCATTCACCAAAAACACAAGTGGAATTTGTGGTGAATTTCTTTTGACATTCTCCACTACTGACAATGCCTCTTTGACAATGTTTATCTCACTCTGTCTTCAGCACTGGCTGGAAAAACACTCGACACAATATCGACAATGTTGCATTGTGTAAAAAAAAATCTAATGAAGCTACAAAGAACTTCTATTTGCTCACTTTCTGCGTACTGACCGCCTGCTTTTGATAAGCTCTCTGAATGCAAACCAGGCTTTTAAAATATTTTTAGAGCAAACTTTTCAAGTAAGCAAAACTACAGAAAGCAACCTTGTCATCAAATAGATGCGTTGAATTTCTTTTTTTCTCATTTTTTCTGGGATTACTGCCAGGGATGGTTAGTCATTACACTGAATAATCCATCCATCCATCCATCTTCGTCCACTTATTTAACAGAAGTTTGAAAAAATCATAACAGAAGCATTTTGACAATGTCTCTAGAAATAAAAAGCATCAAACATTGAGTTATATTCTTAAATGGGCTCTGGAATAGACATTTATCATATCTTGAAAATCATCTCAATACCTAAAAACAAGATACTTACAGTACACTGCTGGCATGGTCTGAATCTAAGATCATAGTTTCCTTCGATATTTGTGATTAATTTTTTACAGATATACTATAAAATTTTTCTCTTTTTCCATCGTATACTACATTTTATTTGCAGTTTTCAAAGCCATTATACCATCCATTCAGTTTAAAAACCTGATATGTGGTTGGAAATCATTGATTGAGATCAGTCCATTGTGTATGATTAAGCCTGTGTTGCACAATCAGGTGTTCTACTCACACCCATCTTACCTATAGGCAGGTCCAAACAGCTGCTGAAAGAAATTTGATAGATTCAAAGTTATTTTGTTTGGTTGTTATGTTACTTTTATTCAGTCATATCACAAGTTACAGTTAGGCCAGTGGCATGTGACTTCCCTTATCCTGCGGGAGAAATTATTCATAACACGCACACAAACAATCACACGCAGACAGACACACATGCATACACACACACACAAGCACACACACATTTATTCAACCGTCCATCCCAATCTAATCCTCTGATTTTACTCCTCTCTGCAGTCTGAGCTGCCCATGTTTTCATTGTAGTCATGGGCTGTGACTCATCGTGCGTCTGAGCCAAGCTATTTGCGCTGGTTCACACTGGCTGACACACCTAGAGCCAGGAAACACACCCATTCCCACATATCCTTGTATTCAAGTGAGTGGCCTGCAACAAAACAGTGATACACAGAGGACATTGACTTTGCAAGAGCATGGAAGATATTTAGCACATTTCACAATATCCAGTTTGAACAGTCCACATTTGACTTGTCCCAGAGCTAACTGACTGCTCTGCTTATCTTTGTCTCCCTCTGACCTGCTGCTGTGAGTTCATTTAGAATAAAAGCAGATATGTTTATAAGAAATTTATATGTGAACACCTGTATTATAGATACACGTCATGAGTATCTGAAAAAATAACCAATGATATGATTTACTGTTGAGTTATTAAATAACCTTAAACATTTAACTCCTGCTGAAAAGTTTGTGAGCAGTGCATCGTTTTTGACAGGAGCAATGCTGATTGCTAGCAGACACATAACAGGAGTTGTCTGTCTGGAATCAGCATTTTCTGGTAGCTAAGACTGTTCTTTAAAGGCCACACCCCGTTGGCAAAAAAAGGCAATCAAATAGGCGCTGTACTTGGAAAGGGGGTGAAATCTTATTCTGTTAAAGTTAAAACGTTAAATTCTGTGGAAAATACTATAAGCACTAGATGATTGCTTTAGTAGTTGTGCACTCATTCACACAATATACTTTAAGCACTAAAGTAACGTTTTTCTTTTTGAAACTTTTGAAAAAAACCTTTTTTGAAACTTCCCCTGAACATTTTTAAACACTGTTCCATCCCAAAGAGTAAAGCTTTACCCCACTTTATACACAGTTCTTTAGGATCTCTGCATGTCTTGCACATGTTTGGTGTTATTTCTCCACTTTTATCTCAGTGTGCGCACAATTACAGACATCTACACATGTCTGTGCACAAACAGCGGGCCTTCTTTTTGTGGGAGAGCTGCACCCTGTTTTCGCAACAAAACAAAATCTGAGATCTCCTGACTCAAAGTTTCTAGTGTAGTAACATTAAAATATGCGTGTGTGCGCGCACAAGCACAAGTGTGTGAGTACCACTCCCTGGTTCACTCCCCACAAAAACAACACAGTAACTTCCTCTGTATGTAATCTATTCATTGCATGTTGCCTGCTACTTCATCTCGCTGAGTATGGTTGTGGCATATTGAGAAGGACACTGCAGGAATTTCAAAGACACTAGATACTGTTGTGAGAAGCAGAGATGCACATGTGTACACTTAAAACACACATGTGCATCCACAACCCACATATGAATTCTATTTTCAAAACTGGATGCACACATATACTCCCCCTAAAAAACCCAAACAAAAAATCCCATCCATCCATTTTCTTCCGCTTATCTGGGGCGGGGTCGCGGGGGCAGCAGCCCAAGCAGAGAAGCCCAGACCTCCCTCTCCCCAGCCACCTCCTCCAGCTTGTCCGTGGAAACAGCAAGGTGTTCCCAGGCCAGCTGAGAGATATAATCTCTCCAGCGTGTCCTGGGTCTGCCCCGGGGCCTCCTCCCTGCCTCCTCTCCTCCATGAATCGCTACCTTATCGTGGTGGAGGGGTTTGTGTGTCCAGGGATCACAGGGGCTATGTTGTCTGGGGGCGTTTGCCCCCTGGTAGGGTCTCCCATGGCAAATTGGTCCTGGGTGAGGGACCAGACAAAGAGCGATTCAGAGGGAACAGTTCACCCTCCCTGCCCTGGAGCCAGGCCTGGGGAGGGTGCCCGAGGGCGAGAGTCTGGTGGCCGGGCCTTAGTCCATGGGGCCCGGCCGGGCACAGCCCGAAAAAGGGACATGGACCCATCTTCCTGCAGGCCCACCACCCGCAGGAGGCACCGTAGCCGTGCGGCGGCCAGGAGTTGAGGCTACCAAGACTGGCAAAAAATCCACAACCCTCCAAAATTACTGTTTGATAAAAGAATGTGACACAAAATATCCATAGCTATATACAGCTATGCTAGATGGCAAAAGCAGCTAAGAGTAATAAGATAAGATAAGATAAAATAACCTTTATTAGTCCCACACGTGGGAAATTTGTTTTGTCTAGCAGAAAGTGAACAGTGCAAAGTTATATATAGTTATATATAAAATTAGAGAACACTGGAGTACAATAAGAATAAGATACTGTACACAACTGTACAGAATAGAATAGAATAGAATACTATATACAATAGAATGAAATAAAATAAAATAATATATACAATAGGATAAAAATAAAAATAATGGATAAGTGATGGTAAAGGTTAGCTTGTGGTGAGCTACTATGCAGACTTGAAGAAACCAGCATATAAGTTATAAATTCTGCTCTGCTAAACACTGTAGTAACAGCTTTCACACTTGCATTACTAGCGTTAGAAACGCCCAAATAAACACTTTTCGAAACATGTCCTTGAGGGGAGTACTTAAGTTCATTTAACAAAGCTGCTGGTGTACACTGGGAACAAAAATGGATGGGAATAGCTTTTTTTTAAAGCATAGTGTTAGTCATGGCTTATCAGATGTTCTCATCTATAAGCCTGTTGGTGACACAGCCATACCCATAATCCCGGTATGATTTGTCAGAGGAACCGCCCAGTGACTCTCGTAACAAGCTATCATGCCATCGCTTTGCGTGTCTGCATACCACATTGAAACATTTCATAGCTATGATCACTTAGAATGTTTTGGTTTTAATTCATAACGTTCAGTGTTTGGTTTTGCAATACTTTTAATACAGTGGGATGTAAAAGAAGTACTCTGACATTAAGCTAGGACTTTAAGCTTAACATTAGCAGTTTCACTCTAAAAATAAACTTTCATGTGACACACACAACATACAGCACACAGACAATTACAACAATGACTACTGCAACTACAGTTTTCAGCGTATGAAAGTGAGCTAAAAAAAACAACAACTTGTGTAAAGCACAGTGAAAATGTGGAATACATTTTAATGTCCAAATTAGATGCAAAAATTATTTAAAATAAATTATATTGCTACTGCAGTTCACTAGCACAGGGTGGGCGCCATTAAAGCGACAGACTTCTGTAAATCCTGTCTTGTAAATAGACACCTTGCCTTTTGTGTTTAACTAAAGGCCGTCCTCCCGAACCATTTTGGTAATGATAGCTTTGTGTCAGTTTATGTGCGGCAGTGTAAATGTTTTAATAACATGTTGATGTCATTGTCTGTCATTCATGATAACCATTTTGTGGAGTGCATCTCTTTTTCTCTGTGTACTTCATTGTTATACTGTAGAACAAAAACTGAAGTGGGCAAAAAACTGTTTTAAACAGAAAAATCATGATAAAAACAGTACAAGTTTCTTGCCTGAATAATTTATTACATAGTGCTGCTGATTACATTCAGATAACAAGAGTTTGAAAACCTGACATTAAAGTGTTTTAAGTTCTTTTTTTCAAGCAGAGCTACACTTTTCCTGTTGCATGTCATTGCAACCCTCTTTGTGAAGCAGTGGGTGGTCCCATGAACACTAAGGACCACTCCCCGTACACGGGTCCCCTCCCCTGGATTCCCCTCCCTCTGCTAAGCAGGAGCCCAGCCCAGCTCCCTGTCCAACCACTCTGCTCAGCCCAGAGGAGCAGCCACTCAGAAAAAAAGAGGTTAAAATCAACTCAGAGCGGCGGAGGGAGGGAGAGAGAGGGGGCAGAAAACGCCCTGGAAATCTGGTTGATCAAGAAATCGAAAAAGACTGACAGAGTCCTAGCAGACTGCGAAGGCGTGACAGTGTGAAAGTGTTTTTCTTGGAGTGAGGAGAAGTGGAGAAGTTTTCAAGGATGCTCAAGCAGGCGTGAGGCTTCTAGGGCGCTAAGGCTGCGCACAGGTAAAGCTGCTCTCTTTTTTATTTTCTTTAATTGAAGTTAAAAGTCTTTTCTTTTTTTAAAACTGTTCTTTTGGTTTCTGAACTTTAACAACTCTGCTGCAAGACAACAAATCAGTTGTTCCAACTTGGCCAGAGTTTAAATAACTAACTTGCAAAGGCGTCACAGTTATCTGTCCAGCATTCCTGTTCATAGCACCAGGCACTTGCAGTGAGCGTGTTTATCACTGTAAGATTATTATGAGTTGTTTTATATGACTAGAAAACTTGTCTCCAGAGTTTTTCAAGGACTTTTTATTTTCCCCTAAGGGAATGTTTTTGCATAGGAGCATCTTGGCTAAACATTGTTATTTGTTTTCACTGTAAATATGTAGAGTGGCAGTAACTTTGTGTGAAAACATTCATACATGATAAATATTTAATTAAAATAGAGCAGGACAGGAGATGAGGGTGTGGGTACACACCCACCACATGAATGCAGACTAGACTGAAGTTGTGCAGTTTACTAAGATGCATATAAGTCATTCATGGCTATATGCTTTATTGCCTTTAGATGATTTTGATCCTTCTTAGAGATAACAAATAAGAATAGCTACATTTGTGTAGTTATTTCACCTTTGTGCAGTGTGGATGTGTAGATGTACTTTGCATAGTGAGTGGGACTTTTTCTTTTGTACAGGACCTCAATAACCCGCACTTTAAAGTTATATCAAAGAAGTGCCGAAATGATTGTTGACAGTGTTGATGTTATCGCTCAGATGTCTCTCTTATCTAATCCAATGTCCTTTGCCAAGAAATGGAAGTTTAAAAAGTTACTACTACTTCCCTATGAGAGTGTACGGCAACAACTTTGGGTGTGGATCCCCCCTCTCTCCTCCCCCTTCTTTTTTTCTCTCCCTCCCTTTTTGTTTGCTGTCTCCTCACAGTGGCACACCCTTTAGTGCCAGTGAAAAAAAGGAAAATCATCCATGCTACAGACAGTTTTTTGCAGCGGGTCTCAGTAAATTACATTTAAATGTCCTTTGTGGGATACTAAGGGTGTGCTGGCGAAGACAGAAAAGTTATGATTATGGCTTTTTCTATGTCTTTTCACTGGGTTCACTGTGTTGTTGGTTGGTGGTCTCTCTCTCTCTCTCTCTCGCTATATATATATATATATATATATATAGCGAGAGAGAGATACAAAAAGTATTATATTTTTAAATGCAAACTGCTTCTGTTTATTGGCTAAATATGTATCAGCTTTTGAACAAAACCTTTTTGGTTTGTGTTGCGTAACATGAAGTTGAAAACTTTCACTGCTGCTTGGCTCTGAGGCATATATGCGTTTCATGACTTACTTTTTAAGGTCTTGAACAGAGAAAGATTTGTCTTTGTCTATTTTACCATGGGTCTCTTAACCTGGGCTCCTGGCCAGGGCGTGCAGGGGGAGAAGAAGGGAGGAAGACAGGGAAAGAGAGTCATGGAGTGAGTTGGTGAGGGGGGGATGGGCGGGGCAGGGGGTTGAGGAGGGGAGTAATGGAATGTAGTGGTTTGGAAAGACAAGCTAATTGAAACCAGGTTTGAGGCAGAGCAGGGGGGAGAGCTGAGACTTTGCACGTTTGGGGAAAAGAAAAAGAGGCATTTCTGAAACCCTAAAGTCAGGGGATTATTTTCTTTCCCATAATATATTTAAAGCCTAAAATGGCATCATTTCAGCTGTGGTTTAAAGTAGAATCACTACATGTAGTGCTGCCTATATTTTATGTGAAGTGGGTGTATAAGTTGAGAAACAGGAGTTCAGAAAGAGCCTTTGTTTAATCTCACTTGGAAGTCAAATTTCATTGTGCTGTTGCGTGTCCTGTGCAGCTCCCTCCTGCCACACCCAAAAGTCACTTTAGAGGAGTGTTAGCGAGAGCTGATTTTTGCCCTGCTCTGCATAGTCTTTTCTACAACGTGCACTTAACCCACACTGGGTGACCCACAGCTGTACATGTGTGGCATTTCTCAAATTACTCTAGTCAAGGTGATTGATTATAACACAGGCTGCTTAAAGGGCCAAATGGCAACATAGCCCTGAAAGGTTTTGGGGTAGTGATTGTCATTTAATCGACATTATGTTTAGCCTTTTTAGCTTTACTTGGTGATAATATGATGTGAATAACCAAACTAAACATGATATTTCAGGTGTAGAGTTTTGCTTCAAGCGAGGGTGTGGACCTTAAACATAATAAATTTGAAGCATGATTTATATTTCAGCTGCTCAAACATTCAGAGCTGCTCCTAACCGCCCCAAAGCTGAAATGCTCGTCAGTTAACAGGGCCTCATCTTGGCCTGGGGTGGATACTGTTTGTCTAAATACTTGCTCTGTCTACCAGTGCAGCAGTACAGAGGGTACATTATTTTGTCACCTAGCAATGTAGGTCACTTGGAATTCCAAAAAGCACACCTTGAACTTTTAAAGCTTCATTGATCAAATTTTTCTTTTTCTTTCACTCCGATGTTGCGGCTCTTCTCACCCATGTGACAATCAGCATCGTTAGTAGGAAGAACTGGAAGAAGAGCATGCCTCATGACAGTTTGGAGCCTTGACAGTGTTGAGATGCTTATCGCAGTTCTCTGCCAGCGCAACTGCGTATTCTCGCAGTGTTGACTGACAGCACAGGCGCGAGGAATGGTGTTACTCATATGTGCCAGTATAAAATGCAAGGAAACTGGTCTCTGACATGCTTCCTCTGCTATTTCCTCATGGGTTTGTTGAGCGGGTGGTTGAAGGGGTGGGGTGGGGGGTGTTCAGTAAGCTGAAAGAAAGCGTGGTGGTTTCAAACAAACTATAGCGTATCCTTTTCACACTTGGCTTTCATTAAACCAAGCTGGGCTCTCAGACATTCCGGACGACTTCGTAGACGCACACCCTGGATATTGGTTGGATAAAACAATGCAAAATGTATAGAGTGAGAAGATTTTCAACGAGCAACATTTTGCTTCCCTAAAGTGGCAAATAAAAATTTAACCATAGTGTGCAATTTCAGAACGTCTTTCTAGGCAATCCACCCAGCAGCCACGCCCTTCTCACTCACCCACTGCTGGAATGTTTCAGTGTGTACTCAGTATTCTCTGTGGAGCGCCTATCATTAGCTTGCCTTGTTTTTGAGAAACAGTTATTTTAAATTTACGATGAAATAGTCACAACAAGTCACAAATAATTCTGTGGCAACCACGCACCTGCATGCAATTCAGACTTGTTCGCTGTAGATTTTAGCAATGTGGGACCTTTCCAAGCATGGAGCTCAAAAAGGGCGTGAATCATTTCTGTCTGATAAAGCAAGAACTCGCACCAGTACTCCTCCAAACATCTCCTATATAAAAATATCAAAAGCCATCTGTTACTAAGCACTACTTGGAGATACATGCCCTAAATGTCAGGGCAACCATGCTTGGAATGTAAACTGAGAAATACATTCAACATAGTTTTTCTTTATCTGGCACAAGATATTCGAGGATGGAACTCACCAGCCAACAGTCTCTCTCTCTAAACAATTGCGCTACTCTCGTGTGGTCTAAATAGAAGTGCGAATTGAAAGTACAATCCTGATGCTCTGTTTATGCTTCAGGTTCTTACAGCAAAGGAAGTCTCACATCTATATATACATTCTGCTGCTATGGTTGCCACCTAACTCCTACTCATAACCTTGTACCCTGTTCCGTGAATGGACTTGTATTTGTTCTCATTCAAGCAGCAGCTGAATATATTGCCATGTTAAACTAAGCGTGGCAACCTGTTTAATGTGTCAGTAAGCCTCTTGTGATATTCTTTTTATATGGCTGATCTGTTCAAACTTGGCGCTTCTCTTTGGTCTAACTTGTTATGCCAGTTCAAAATTTACATCCTAGCTGCTTGATAGTCATGCCACTGAAACTATTGTTGGGCATCAGCCCAGGATCACTTCTCATTTAATAGCAGAACAGATCTTAAAAAATAGTTCGAATAAGCTTTTTTTTTTCTTCAAATCAAATCAAGTTTTTTGTCTATAGCACAGTGTTACATATACAATATCAAAGGCCGTTCTTGGTGTAATAATTAGGAATTCAAAGGAACAGGATCTCTAAAAAAAAACCTGTAAGAACCCTCGAGAGAGGAAATTAAAACTGAGGTCTTAAATGTCTTGGTGTGTAATAGAGAACAAGTAGTTATGACAGAACTGTGCAGAGCTTAAAACGTATGTGAAAATCAAGGCAAAGCTGAAGTATGCTTCAAATGCAACCCCTCGTTTCTGATTTTTTAAGAGCAAGAGAGGAGGATTTTAAGAGTTTCTTCAATTTTTCCATTTGGTGCATGACTCCTGCCAAAGTCACAATGGCTTAATCAGAAGCAGGCCAAGTTAGCGTCAGTGGGCAGGCTTTAGTCTTATGTTGGACTTGTGGTTTGGTTCAGGGCTATGTGGACTATGGAGTGCAGAAAACAACCAATTATTTTGACTCTCGTTCCTTTTATACGAGTCACACGTGCACGTCCTATCTGCTTTTGTGAAGGAACATTGAAGGCCAGATACTGCTCCGTCTTCTTTGGTATTTTTTCGCTTTTGCTGTGTCTAAATACAATGCAGCAGGGGGGGGGGAAAGAGAGTCTGTTTTGTTTTGACAACAAGACTGATTAGGTCACTGGTCTTCTCTCCATCTCTGCCTTGCTGTACTGAGGTCTTTTTATCTACTCATAATCAAATTTTATCAGATCTCCACTCTGTGTGATACACTCTGAAATTGAGCCGTAATCATTGTCACATTGCTCCTCTTTTCTCATTACTAAATTGATTGGATTTGGCAATCAAATTGGTAGACGGACTAAAGCTGCTTTTATCAGTTTCCAGAATGTATTGACCTACTTAAGCACAAAGTATGAAAGTTAACAGTCCAGGTTTGGAGGTATGTCTCTTTTTAAGTGATGGGGTGATGAGCTGGCTGCTGTTTACTGCGTCAGTGAAGCACATGTTAAGCCAAAAGACACAAATGTAACCTCTCAATGCACATTTGACACACGTCTTAGGGTGCCATCACAGATGCACTGCTGACTTAACGTTGCATTTTTGGTTGTTTGAGTGGAACCTGGAGGTTGGGGGTGTGTGGTGGACTCATTGCAGGTGGGTGGGCACTCCAGCTGTGTGCGGGGTGGGCGGCACAAAATAAAGCTAGAGTTAGTGTCAGAATGAGGACATTTCTTTGGAGTTAGTCACTGTAGGAGAGGTTGGGCTTTCTTCCAGCTGGCCTGAGGGCTCTATCAAGGAATGTGTGTGACTGGAGGCCTGGGTGGGGCTGTGCACTGTGCTACTCCCTCTGCAAGTAAAGCCGAGAGGCAAAGCGACACGATCTGTGTTGTGGACTGTGGTATGGTACTTCTGGGCACTGCGTGTTTTTATTTGCTTCCTTCACTGTTTGTTGACCACATTTTATCTTCCAGAAATACCTGCAGATGTGCTATGTGTGTGTGGTCTTACCGAGACACTGAGTAAAGAGGGCGGGGCAAACTGTCTCATATATTTTGATTTTGTTAAATCCGATATGCCTATTTCGTCATTTTCTATCATGACGTTGTAGCATAACACCTAAAAGCTTACACATATAACAACTTTATCACTAAGGCAAACACAGTGTCACATTTTCTTTAGTCTACCTCATTGTATTCTGTGACATAACAGTCTGAATCAGTAACAGGGGCATGAGTACTCACAGCTGCTGTGGTGCAAGTCTCACTTCACACATGTAATGTGAACCCATTACTGGCTGGTATTTTATCTCAGCTATGTATTCTATTGGTGCAACAGAAAACAGGCCAAACTTTACTACGTTTTTTAAACTTTGCATCACTGTTAGGGGCTTTGTTACATTGCACAGGTATTAAAATCTGACTGTTCCGTCTCACAAATACAGTAATGAGCAGTTTAGGTTATTGAACATAAAATGTTGGGAAGGGGGAAGTTAATGATGGGGTTGAAGAAGAATTTTCCTGAAGGGCATGTTCCCACTGGTGCTGCATGTCTCTGTGCACATCAAGTCTGGTTCTGTTTGTACGGAGACTGACAAAAAGAGGGCTTTGTTTCACAATAACACAATAATTGGCATAAGACCTGTAAGATGTTGGGCTAGTTACAGCACGTGTCTCACATTTTAAGCTTTGCCTTGATTTTCACAAACATAAAACTGACTTAGTGTAAAGAATGATGCTCAGAATTTAAATGATAGATTCAATTTAGGCAACAAAACTTTGCTGCTATATTTGCTATTATTGCTTCGCATTTCTGCCTTTGTGTTGTGGTTTGATATTTTTACAGTCCTCCATGAAGCAGTGAAACTAAAGCAGATCAATGCATTAGCATTTTTAATAGTATACTTCCTCTCTGAATTCCTCTATAGCCAAATTTGCTTCATTTTTAATCTTCAATTTCTAGCAAACCTACTTGTTGTAGTTTGGCTAGTTTGGAGACAAACAAGTGGTTAAATTTATTTAAAAAGACATATTTCCTTACCAGTGTCAACACTGCTTCCAGCTACTTGTTGGTTAATTATTAAAGCCTCTTAAGGTGATGATTGATCAGCATCAGTAGTCTGCTACATTAGACTACTTTATAAACATATCTAAAAAGAAGTAAAGGAATGAATACCTGTGATTAAGTCTAGTCATGAAAGTAAAAAGTGCAGGGGCTTTTTTGTAAATATTTTCTTATGCATAAGTATGGTAAGCTTGTAAGCTTCTAAAGTGAATCCCCACTTTTTCAGTTCTGCCTTTCCCATCTCTTAATGTGCAGGCTAATATTCTGTAGCACAGCTAAATTTCATCACTTAATACTGAATCCTACCACAGCATTTGACTTTATCATTCATATGGAGATGTGCCTCGTAACATAGCAGGGACTTCTATGTGGAAAAGACATGCATAGCTTTTTGTCATCTGTCAAGCATGTGACTGAAACTCAACTTTATATAGCAACATGGAATGTTATTGCAAAAGAGAGCAGCAAAGGTTTCTTTGCTGTCTTAGCAATACTTAATCTGTGTACAAATCATACTAATTGTGTTTTTTTTCTCAACAGAAGTCAAGAATACAAGAACAGAAGCAATAAACTGAAGCTCCTTGGCTCTACTTGAGCAATCCAAGGTAAGTGAGTGCCCTTAGGTATATTGGAAATGATACAAAGAAAATCTATGATAGACTACATAAAAAAAGGAGAGAAAAAGAAAATCAATTTTCTTACTACCATCACTTTTCTCAAACACTAACTAGTCAGTGTCACCACAGAGCAGCATCTATTTTATGGTCAGACTGCAAACCACTTTTGGAATGTTTGCTGCAAAGCCTCCAACGTAACTGGAAGGTCATGCCGCCGTCATTCAGCTGTGAAAGGCCTGCCTTGTGGAAACCTGATACCTGGGTGCTTCTGCTCCATGTGTCTCCTTTTGGTATCCCGTCCCTCCCAAAGTGACCACCTGCTTCACTCAAGTCCCTTTTCCCTTCTTGAGAAACGACCATGTCAAGAGCCCGCCAAAGATAATTTACTTATTTTGTGTGTAGGGAAAAACTAGCAGTACTTTGATTAGTGTTAAGTCTGTAGGCCAATGATACTGTATAAATGATCCATATCCAGAAATGCTCTGTGGTTGCATTCAAGGTAACAGAAGCTTTTGTTTGTCTGGCTGGCTGCTCCCATATCTCCCCTTCTGGACAGACATACCAGGCCATAATAAAACATGACAGACAGACAAGCCCGTTGATCTACCTTCGTATTTGGCATTGGATCAGTGGTACTCAGGCACGTTATAGAAATGAAAGAGAAAGAATAGAGAGCTGAATGACTGTCATGTACTGTCAACTCCTGGAGTCCCAGACTATTTGCTATGATTTCAAGAACAAGGGCTCATTCATTTGGCATATGTTTATAATCATAAGGTCTTTTTGGGTTAATTGTTAATTTTCCTAATTTAGTTTATACTTAATTACACTACTTTCTAAGTTTATCTTAAAAGAAGCAAATAAATTAATAATTGTGATTAAGTTGAGTAATGAGAGTAAAAAGTGCAGGGACTTTTTGTAAATATTCTCTTATGCATATCTCTGAACTTGTAAGCTTCTAAGGAGAATCCCCACTTTTTCAGTTCTGCTTGGATGCCTTTCTTTGATGTTCTATAACATAGCTTGACAACAATCCCCCCCCCCCCCCCCCTTTTTAATTATTTTTTTTAACTTCCTCTTTTCCTTATATCTCTTTCTGTGTGTTTCAAATTCCCCCTTGATTACTGTTGCGTGCCTCAGCTTCCCCCCACAGCTTGCTGCCAGAAATATGTCAGAACGTCTAGGACATAATGGCCCAAATAGTTCAAACATGGTAAGCCTGTGTGCTAGGCCAAAATCAAAATATTTATCAAAACTATATGATTATGCTTGAAAATAAACCTTTGAGGGATAAAGGGATAGTTGTGTCCCACGATTATGCGTATGAGTGAGGATGCATTCTTAACTTCTCACTCTTCTCACTCTGTTTTTATAAACCCAATAATGTTTCTTGTGCTTTCCCCTGTGAACATTTTTTCTGAACAATTATCTCATCTAGCAGTAATCTGTACAATACCAATAAGACTAGCAAAAGAGAAAAACAAGACCATGTGAAAGGTTTGTCGGTTATTTGGGTCTGTTTTTATTGACTGGATTAGGACAGGATATGTTCGGGCAAAATGAGCTGTGTTCTAGCCCATGGGGAAGACAAATTCCCTTTGATTTTTCCCAAATGCTGTGAGTGTGGGATCTGAAGGACACTTTAAAGATTTTGTAAATGGCTGCATCAGTTGGCCTGATTTGAATTTGCCCAAGATAATTAAATAAAGCTGGGTTTTTTCGTACTGTTTTTTTTTTTACCCCTTCAGTTTTCACACATTTCAACTATAACTGATGCATATAATGTTGCAGCTTGAGGTCTTGATAGATTCGTGTTTCAAGGTACTATGAGGCCATGCGGAAAAGCACAATGTGATAGAAAGAAGGGAGGAGGACAGATGAAGCAACAAAGTGAAGATCAGGTTTTATATACCTGCAAGCGGCTGGAATCACCTTTGGAATGAGCATTATCCTATTCTCTGGCATAATCATGCTCAGTGGCTAAAGGCTATTTTTTTTGAAAGAATTTTAATTTTACCTCAAAGCATTGCATGCTTTCTTCAGTATTCCCAACCATGCAGATCCAGTCTATTTATTGACTTGTGTTAATTTGCAGAGGGCTTGTTATGTGACCTAGGACTGGCATCAACAGACTACAAATAACTGAGACAATAGTTCATATTACACAGAACTGTATGCACCACCTAGATCTGCAGTCTTAATTTGGACATTGCAGGAAACACCAGAACTGTTTTCTTCTAACGATCTCATTTGTTTGAAACACTGCATTTTAGCTGCATGGCAGGAGTGGCATATGGCTGCTGAATAAGTGATGCATATTACAAAACCTCTTAAAACTGTTGCTTCTTTAGCTTCGTCTCAAGTTCCTCTTGTTTCCAGCAACTTGTTATCTTGCAGAACAGAGAGGCAGTATCAATGAATGAGGAAGGGATTCATGGCCTATGTGGTAACTGTGTTCTTGACTGTGGTGTAAAATTAGATAGAAAATATATTAATTTTACTGCTAATATTATTATTTCTAGCACATTGACATCAACATTAAAAATATATATATTTGTAAGGTCAGACAAGATTATCAGTCTTATTTTTTTTCCAAGTTATTATTCCTTAAATCTTTGTTTTTAATCACAATCACAATAAACATTGGAAACTAATCACCAAAGTGACTCATATCCTGTTTCATTCATCACAACTATGAATAGGCTTTTGCCATTTTCTGTTGGCCGATAGAACCTTTGTTAAATCCTCCTGAATGGTTACAGTAGGCATTTGTAGTGATTGTCTCACTGAAATGACTGTGGTACTAGAGCTTTGCTACTGTCTTGTGGTGCAACATCATTAATCAAAAAGTACTTCCAATAGTGTTGTCACCAATCACATTACATTCTCTCAAATTAAAAAAAACAAAACATACAAATCCCTTTCTATTGGTAGAGACACATCATCGTGGAACAGCTTTGTATATTTCGAGGAGTGGGTGGTGGAGAGCTTGGTACTAACAAAACAATAGGTTCTGTGTTCCAAAAAGGAGAGTGGGTATTACCAGTCAGCATGTTTGTGGACACATGTCTAGTAATGTTGTCAACAAACTTTATCATTGATGTGATGATCCACATATACTTTATACATTGCAAACAGTGATAGTGACAGTTGTTGAAAAGCTAAGCATGAATTTCAGTTGGCCTAATTTAAAGTGATATAAATATGGTAAATTTGGTAATTATTTGAAGGTATAATGTATACCTTATGTACTCTGATGGCCTCACCCAACCTAATGTGTGCTACTACAGCGTAATGAGGTAGATCATTGTCATCAGCTTTGTAAAAACTTTCAGCTGTAGTCATAAAAAAATTAATAACAAATCTATGGTTAACTGCTGAAAAGGAATTCATAGCTCTTGTTATTGAACAGAACTACAAGCTTAATGTGGGATCCTATACAAGGGTGCAACTGTTTTCCTATTAGATTAGTGTTTGTGGTTGTACATCTGTATTAGAGTAGTAACTCTTTTAGGTGATGTATTTGTTACCATACATTTCTCCACCTTGGTGTGTTTTTTGTTTTTTTCTTTAAATAAAGTACCTGTGACCCTCACTTTTGTTTCTATTGATGTTTGAGTTGATCTGTAGGCAGGGGATTTGGCTGTTTCCTCAGGGCAGGGAGTGGTCTGACTTCAACCAAGTTTCCAAAACGTAGTGCATCCTGGAGGGAAGGGAAGGCACTTATAGTTAGATAGGCTATATTGTCTGAAGGAGTTTTAACACCATCTAGTGTTCACTTTTGGGTCTTTTAAGCCAGGCTCCTTACAAAGTGGGATGTGGATAGAATTTGTTCAACGTCTGTCTTTTGTTTTTGCAGGAAAACAAAGAGAATTTGTGCTACAACGAGGCTTGAATTGAAGAAAACAAAAACAAGGTATTTTAGGAATTTAAGGTTTATGACTAGTATTCCATATTTTATGTTGTAAAGAGTTTTTGCCAACTAACTATGATTTTTTTCTGTTGAACCTGCTATTTTTATGGCTATGTTTACAGATGGCTGACGAAGAGGAGACAAGGGAGGTACTCTTTCCAGATTGGGAAGGTGCTGACAAAACTGGCATGACCATTGAACAGACAAGTGGAGGACAGCTCTTTGTTAAGGAGGTGAAAGGAGAGTCACCAGCAGCACGGTCTGGAAAAGTATATGAAGGTAACAAATTCAGTTTTTGTTCAAATATGTAGCTTTCACCAAATGTTTAGTAAGATGTGCATGCTGACTTTTGTTCTTTTGTTTTTTTGTGCTGCTTCCACTTAAATCATAGGTGACCAAATTGTGGGTGCCACTATCTACTTTGAAAATATGAGTTCTGAAGAAACAGCAGAGCTACTAAAGACACTGAACAAACACAAGGTTGGACTGAAACTACAAAACAAAGGAGACAAATCCCCTTACTACTCACCGCTGAGCACACCATGTCGTTCACCAGTCAGCACCCTTACATGGGAAGGAAAGACCCGCTTTGGAGATTCCAGTCCAGATATCATTCTTGTAAGTTCTTTTTAAAAAACAAAAAAGGGGAAAAAGCCCCCCAAACAAACAAAAGAAAAAACAACTACATTAGCACTCATATGTCTGCAGGAAAGCTAGTGGACTAAAACAGGGTGTGCTGTAACACTTGCATGTTTGTGTCATTCAATCAACAGAGTGGAGATGATGAAGATTATAAGCGAATATACACAAGAAAGATAAAACCAAGGCTGAAATCTGAAGACCTTGCAGAGGGAGTGGATGTTCGCACGGAGCGGCACAGCAGCACAAGCAGCGATGGCAGCACAATTACTACCATCACTCGTCGTATCACTACTTACACAGTAGATATGCCAAGTGGCATAAGTGAGCAACTTGAACTTTCAAGCCCAGACGTCAAAGGGCTAAGGCACGAATCTGGAGATGGATCTTCTCATATCAGAATCTCACATGGCAGCCCTTCAGGTAAAATGGGAGCAGAAGAAGGTGTTTTTGAGTCAGGCGACATAACTTACACTGGGCCAAATATCACTTCCACTGTGACACGCTGGGGCAATGGTGGGGTTCAAACTACAACGCATATAGGAGAGGAAAAAGAAAGAAGTGATCTTAGATTTAAGGTTCCTAGCTTTGGAGTAACAGGTAGTAAATGCCATGAAGGCACTGAAACTTCAAGAGGAAGTAGAGAGCAAGGAGATGAAAGTGTTCAGGATTCAGAAATAAGTGTGACATTAAGAGACAACAAAAACACTGCCGACAGCCATGTTACAGCTGGGTCAGGGGGTGCTGGGATAATTTCAACTGACGAAAACGGAGGATCAGGTAGTCTGTCTTTACCAGGAAAAGGAATGAAAATTTTGACTGCAACCACAGAGAAAACACAGATGGGAAGTTCAGACAGTACTTTAGATGAGAGGACAAAAGTTAAGATATCTGGAATTACAATCAGTCCCCTGCAGACGAAAGGATCAGGTAGTACTGACATTCCACATATCAGAATAGGAGGATCGACAGACACTGATGCAAATTTGAAAGATGGCAGGATAGAAAAATCAACAATAACATTAGATAATGTTACCTCAGGACTTTCTTCAAAAAAATCTGAACTGGACATCAAAGGAGCCGGTGTTCAGATCAAGGGCCCCAGAGCCAACACTGAAGGGTCAGTTTTGAGTGTAAGACATTCAGAGTCTGAAAGTGACATCGGAAGTGCTGAAATCAACTCTAATATTCAAATCAAACTCCCAACAACTGATAGCAAATACAAAATGGATGTTAATGTTCCATCCATATCTGGGCTGAACAAGGTTGAGGGAAAAGGTGATTTAACTGGTGAGAGAAATACAGCAGGACTGAAATTTGACATTAAAGGTTCAAAAACAGACACTGAGAGGAAAGAGGGAACAAACGCTCATGTACAAATTCCTGAAGCTGACATTAAAGCAATAAAACCTTCTATTGACAGTAAGGATGTAAAAATTAAAGGACCCAGTGTTGATATTAAAAGAACACAAGTAAATGTCACAGTGCCTGCTGCAGAATTTGGAGTTCCAAAAGCAGAGCGTCTAGATGTTGATCTAAAACGTTCCAAATCCAAAACTGACACCAAAATACCTAAAGTTGAAAATAAAGCAGGGATAACAGGGGAGATAAAAACGCACAAGATTGATGTCAAAGGTCTAGAGATAAACCTTCCCAGGACTGGTATTGATGTTAAAGCACCTGATTTTGATATTACAGGACCACAAGTGGACACAGAAGACCTGGATGTGAATATCAAAGGATCAAAAATGGAACTACCATCATTGTCGGGAACTAAACTGAAAGATTTGGACATGAGTGTGAAAGGTCCCAAAATGAAGGGAAATGTTGATGTACCAAAGCTTGAGAGGGATATAAAAGCTCCAAAAATGAAGACTGAAGGAAAAGAAATTGACAGTGAAGGCCAAACCAGTGGACTTATTATGTCCAATATTAAAATGCCATCTCTTTGCATAAAAGGTCCAAAGCCTGAAGGTCAGAATGTGAATATTAACCTTTCCAAGACTGAAATTAATGTTAAAGCACCTGAAGTCGATGTATCATCAACACGGGGACCCAAATTGGAGGAGTTCAACAACACTGTAAAAGGGCCGAAACTCAAGGGAGATGTTACTGTATCAGCTCCAAAGATTGAGGGAGACCTACAAGCTCCAAAAGTGGACATTGAAGGAAGATATGTTAATATTGAGGGCCACAAAGGAGGACTTAAAATGCCCAAAGTTGAAATGTCATCCTTTGGTGTGAAAGGTCCAAAAGTTGAAGGTCCAGATGTTGATGTCAGCCTTCCTAAAGGTGATATTGAAATCAAAGCACCCAACATTGATATTAAAGGAGCTGACATTGATGTCGAGGGTCCGAGTGGAAAGATCAAAGGACCACAATTCAAGATGTCAGGTATATCCGGGCCTAAAATTTCAATGCCTGATGTGGATTTCAATCTGAAAGGCCCCAAAGTTGAAGGTGAGGTGGATATTCCAAAGATTGAAGGAAAAGTGAAAGCACCTGGAGTTGACATTGAGGGACCAAAAGTTGACATCGAAGGTCCAAAAGGTGGATTTGAAATGCCCAAAATTAAAATGCCAACATTTGGCTTTAAAGGTCCAAAGGTGGAGGGTCCAGATGTTGACATAAACCTTCCCAAAGCTGATGTCAATGTCAAAGCACCTGAAGTTGATATTAGAGGACCAGAAATTGAAGGCCCTGGTGGAAAACTCAAAGGACCCAAATTCAAACTGCCATCACTGTCAGGGCCCAGCCTACCAGATTTTGACATTAATTTGAAAGGGCCCAAACTCAAGGGAGATGTTGATGTGTCAGCTCCAAAGATTGAGGGAGACATAAAGGCACCCAAGGTGGACATTGAGGGACCAGATGTTGACATTGAGGGCCACAAAGGAGGACTTAAAATGCCCAAATTCAAAATGCCAGGCTTTGGTATGAAGGGTCCAAAAGTTGAAGGTCCAGATGTTGATGTCAGCCTTCCTAAAGGGGATATTGACATCAAAGCACCCGACGTTGACATTAAAGGAGTAGACATTGATGTGGAGGGTCCGAGTGGAAAGATCAAAGGACCACAATTCAAGATGCCAGGTATATCTGGGCCTAAAATTTCCATGCCTGATGTGGATTTCAATCTGAAAGGCCCCAAAGTTGAAGGTGACGTGGATGTTCCAAAGATTGAAGGAAAAGTGAAAACACAGGGAGTTGACATTGAGGGACCAAAAGTTGATATTGAAGGTCCAAAAGGTGGATTTGAAATGCCCAAAATTAAAATGCCAACATTTGGCTTTAAAGGTCCAAAGGTAGAGGGTCCAGATGTTGACATAAACCTTCCCAAAGCTGATGTCAATGTCAAAGGACCTGAAGTTGATATTAGTGGACCAGAAATCGAAGGCCCTGATGCCAAACTCAAAGGACCCAAGTTCAAACTGCCATCACTGTCAGGACCCAGCCTACCAGATTTTGACATTAATTTGAAAGGGCCTAAACTCAAGGGAGATGTTGATGTGTCAGTTCCAAAGATTGAGGGAGACATAAAGGCACCCAAGGTGGACATTGAGGGACCAGATGTTGACATTGAAGGCCACAAAGGAGGACTTAAAATGCCCAAATTCAAAATGCCATCCTTTGGTATGAAGGGTCCAAAAGTTGAAGGTCCAGATGTTGATGTCAGCCTTCCTAAAGGGGATATTGACATCAAAGCATCCGACGTTGATATTAAAGGAGCTGACTTTGATGTCGAGGGTCCGAGTGGAAAGATCAAAGGACCAAAATTCAAGATGCAAGGAATATCTGGGCCTAAAATTTCAATGCCTGATGTGGATTTCAATCTGAAAGGCCCCAAAGTTGAAGGTGAGGTGGATGTTCCAAAGATTGAAGGAAAAGTGAAAACACAGGGAGTTGACATTGAGGGACCAAAAGTTGATATTGAAGGTCCAAAAGGTGGATTTGAAATGCCCAAAATTAAAATGCCAACATTTGGCCTTAAAGGTCCAAAGGTGGAGGGTCCAGATGTTGACATAAACCTTCCCAAAGCTGATGTCAATGTCAAAGGACCTGAATTTGATATTAGTGGACCAGAAATCGAAGGCCCTGATGGCAAACTCAAAGGACCCAAATTCAAACTGCCATCACTGTCAGGACCCAGCCTACCAGACTTTGACATTAATTTGAAAGGGCCCAAACTCAAGGGAGATGTTGATGTGTCAGTTCCAAAGATTGAGGGAGACATAAAGGCACCCAAGGTGGACATTGAGGGACCAGATGTTGACATTGAGGGCCACAAAGGAGGACTTAAAATGCCCAAATTCAAAATGCCAGGCTTTGGTATGAAGGGTCCAAAAGTTGAAGGTCCAGATGTTGATGTCAGCCTTCCTAAAGGGGATATTGACATCAAAGCACCCGACGTTGACATTAAAGGAGCGGACATTGATGTCGAGGGTCCGAGTGGAAAGATCAAAGGACCAAAATTCAAGATGGCAGGAATATCTGGGCCTAAAATATCAATGCCTGATGTGGATTTCAATCTGAAAGGTCCCAAAGTTGCAGGTGAGGTGGATGTTCCAAAGATTGAAGGAAAAGTGAAAGCACCTGGAGTTGACATTGAGGGACCAAAAGTTGATATTGAAGGTCCAAAAGGTGGATTTGAAATGCCCAAAATTAAAATGCCAAAATTTGGCTTTAAAGGTTCAAAGGTGGAGGGTCCAGATGTTGACATAAACCTTCCCAAAGCTGATGTCAATGTCAAAGGACCTGAAGTTGATATTAGTGGACCAGAAATCGAAGGCCCTGATGCCAAACTCAAAGGACCCAAATTCAAACTGCCATCACTGTCAGGACCCAGCCTACCAGACTTTGACATTAATTTGAAAGGGCCTAAACTCAAGGGAGATGTTGATGTGTCCGTTCCAAAGATTGAGGGAGACATAAAGGCACCCAAGGTGGACATTGAGGGACCAGATGTCGACATTGAGGGCCACAAAGGAGGACTTAAAATGCCCAAATTCAAAATGCCATCCTTTGGTATGAAGGGTCCAAAAGTTGAAGGTCCAGATGTTGATGTCAGCCTTCCTAAAGGGGATATCAACATCAAAGCACCCGACGTTGACATTAAAGGAGCTGACATTGATGTCGAGGGTCCCAGTGGAAAGATCAAAGGACCAAAATTCAAGATGCCAGGAATATCTGGCCCTAAAATTCCAATGCCTGATGTGGATTTCAATCTGAAAGGCCCCAAAGTTGAAGGTGAGGTGGATGTTCCAAAGATTGAAGGAAAAGTGAAAGCACCAGGAGTCGACATTGAGGGACCAAAAGTTGATATTGAAGGTCCAAAAGGTGGATTTGAAATGCCCAAAATTAAAATGCCAACATTTGGCCTTAAAGGTCCAAAGGTGGAGGGTCCAGATGTTGACATAAACCTTCCCAAAGCTGATGTCAATGTCAAAGCACCTGAATTTGATATTAGTGGACCAGAAATAGAAGGCCCTGATGCAAAACTCAAAGGACCCAAATTAAAATTGCCATCACTGTCAGGACCCAGCCTACCAGACTTTGACATTAATTTGAAAGGACCCAAACTCAAGGGAGATGTTGATGTGTCAGTTCCAAAGATTGAGGGAGACATAAAGGCACCCAAGGTGGACATTGAGGGACCAGATGTTGACATTGAGGGCCACAAAGGAGGACTTAAAATGCCCAAATTCAAAATGCCAACTTTTGGCCTTAAAGGTCCAAAAGTGGAGGGTCAAGATCTTGACATAAACCTTCCCAAAGCTAATGTCAATATCAAAGCACCTGAAGTTGATATTAGTGGACCAGAAATCGAAGGCCCTGATGCCAAACTCAAAGGACCCAAATTCAAACTGCCATCACTGTCAGGACCCAGCCTACCAGACTTTGACATTAATTTGAAAGGGCCCAAACTCAAGGGAGATGTTGATGTGTCCGTTCCAAAGATTGAGGGAGACATAAAGGCACCCAAGGTGGACATTGAGGGACCAGATGTTGACATTGAGGGCCACAAAGGAGGACTTAAAATGCCCAAATTCAAAATGCCAGGCTTTGGTATGAAGGGTCCAAAAGTTGAAGGTCCAGATGTTGATGTCAGCCTTCCTAAAGGGGATATTGACATCAAAGCACCCGACGTTGACATTAAAGGAGCAGACATTGATGTCGAGGGTCCGAGTGGAAAGATCAAAGGACCAAAATTCAAGATGCCAAGTTTATCCGGGCCCAAAATTTCAATGCCTGATGTGGATTTCAATCTGAAAGGCCCCAAAGTTGAAGGTGACGTGGATATTCCAAAGTTTGAAGGAAAAGTGAAAGCACCGGGAGTTGACATTGAGGGACCAAAAGTTGACATCGAAGGTCCAAAAGGTGGATTTGAAATGCCCAAAATTAAAATGCCAACATTTGGCTTTAAAGGTCCAAAGGTGGAGGGTCCAGATGTTGACATAAACCTTCCCAAAGCTGATGTCAATATCAAAGCACCTGAAGTTGATATTAGTGGACCAGAAATCGAAGGCCCTGATGCCAAACTCAAAGGACCCAAATTCAAACTGCCATCACTGTCAGGACCCAGCCTACCAGACTTTGACATTAATTTGAAAGGGCCCAAACTCAAGGGAGATGTTGATGTGTCCGTTCCAAAGATTGAGGGAGACATAAAGGCACCCAAGGTGGACATTGAGGGACCAGATGTTGACATTGAGGGCCACAAAGGAGGACTTAAAATGCCCAAATTCAAAATGCCAGGCTTTGGTATGAAGGGTCCAAAAGTTGAAGGTCCAGATGTTGATGTCAGCCTTCCTAAAGGGGATATTGACATCAAAGCACCCGACGTTGACATTAAAGGAGCAGACATTGATGTCGAGGGTCCGAGTGGAAAGATCAAAGGACCAAAATTCAAGATGCCAAGTTTATCCGGGCCCAAAATTTCAATGCCTGATGTGGATTTCAATCTGAAAGGCCCCAAAGTTGAAGGTGAGGTGGATATTCCAAAGTTTGAAGGAAAAGTGAAAGCACCTGGAGTTGACATTGAGGGACCAAAAGTTGACATCGAAGGTCCAAAAGGTGGATTTGAAATGCCCAAAATTAAAATGCCAACATTTGGCTTTAAAGGTCCAAAGGTGGAGGGTCCAGATGTTGACATAAACCTTCCCAAAGCTGATGTCAATATCAAAGCACCTGAAGTTGATATTAGTGGACCAGAAATCGAAGGCCCTGATGCCAAACTCAAAGGACCCAAGTTCAAACTGCCATCACTGTCAGGACCCAGCCTACCAGACTTTGACATTAATTTGAAAGGGCCCAAACTCAAGGGAGATGTTGATGTGTCAGTTCCAAAGATTGAGGGAGACATAAAGGCACCCAAGGTGGACATTGAGGGACCAGATGTTGACATTGAGGGCCACAAAGGAGGACTTAAAATGCCCAAATTCAAAATGCCATCCTTTGGTATGAAGGGTCCAAAAGTTGAAGGTCCAGATGTTGATGTCAGCCTTCCTAAAGGGGATATTGACATCAAAGCACCCGACGTTGACATTAAAGGAGCTGACATTGATGTTGAGGGTCCGAGTGGAAAGATCAAAGGACCAAAATTCAAGATGCCAAGTTTATCCGGGCCTAAAATTTCCATGCCTGATGTGGATTTCAATCTGAAAGGCCCCAAAGTTGAAGGTGAGGTGGATATTCCAAAGTTTGAAGGAAAAGTGAAAGCACCTGGAGTTGACATTGAGGGACCAAAAGTTGACATCGAAGGTCCAAAAGGTGGATTTGAAATGCCCAAAATTAAAATGCCAACATTTGGCTTTAAAGGTCCAAAGGTGGAGGGTCCAGATGTTGACATAAACCTTCCCAAAGCTGATGTCAATATCAAAGCACCTGAAGTTGATATTAGTGGACCAGAAATCGAAGGCCCTGATGGCAAACTCAAAGGACCCAAATTCAAACTGCCATCACTGTCAGGACCCAGCCTACCAGACTTTGACATTAATTTGAAAGGGCCCAAACTCAAGGGAGATGTTGATGTGTCAGTTCCAAAGATTGAGGGAGATATAAAGGCACCCAAGGTGGACATTGAGGGACCAGATGTTGACATTGAGGGCCACAAAGGAGGACTGAAAATGCCCAAATTCAAAATGCCATCCTTTGGTATGAAGGGTCCAAAAGTTGAAGGTCCAGATGTTGATGTCAGCCTTCCTAAAGGGGATATTAACATCAAAGCATCCGACATTGATATTAAAGGAGCTGACTTTGATGTCGAGGGTCCGAGTGGAAAGATCAAAGGACCAAAATTCAAGATGCCAAGCTTATCCGGCCCTAAAATTTCAATGCCTGATGTGGATTTCAATCTGAAAGGTCCCAAAGTTGAAGGTGAGGTGGATATTCCAAAGATTGAAGGAAAAGTGAAAGCACCGGGAGTTGACATTGAGGGACCAAAAGTTGACATCGAAGGTCCAAAAAGTGGATTTGAAATGCCCAAAATTAAAATGCCAACATTTGGCCTTAAAGGTCCAAAGGTGGAGGGTCCAGATGTTGACATAAACCTTCCCAAAGCTGATGTCAATATCAAAGCACCTGAAGTTGATATTAGTGGACCAGAAATAGAAGGCCCTGATGCCAAACTCAAAGGACCCAAGTTCAAACTGCCATCACTGTCAGGACCCAGCCTACCAGACTTTGACATTAATTTGAAAGGGCCCAAACTCAAGGGAGATGTTGATGTGTCCGTTCCAAAGATTGAGAGAGACATAAAGGCACCCAAGGTGGACATTGAGGGACCAGATGTTGACATTGAGGGACACAAAGGAGGACTTAAAATGCCCAAATTCAAAATGCCATCCTTTGGTATGAAGGGTCCAAAAGTTGAAGGTCCAGATGTTGATGTCAGCCTTCCTAAAGGGGATATTGACATCAAAGCCCCTGAAGTTGACATTAAAGGAGCTGACATTGATGTTGAGGGTCCGAGTGGAAAGATCAAAGGACCAAAATTCAAGATGCCAAGTTTATCCGGGCCCAAAATTTCAATGCCTGATGTGGATTTCAATCTGAAAGGCCCCAAAGTTGAAGGTGAGGTGGATGTTCCAAAGATTGAAGGAAAAGTGAAAGCACCGGGAGTTGACATTGAGGGACCAAAAGTTGACATCGAAAGTCCAAAAGGTGGATTTGAAATGCCCAAAATTAAAATGCCAACATTTGGTTTTAAAGGTCCAAAGGTGGAGGTTCCAGATGTTGACATAAACCTTGCCAAAGCTGATGTCAATATCAAAGCACCTGAAGTTGATATTAGTGGACCAGAAATCGAAGGCCCTGATGCCAAACTCAAAGGACCCAAATTCAAACTGCCATCACTGTCAGGACCCAGCCTACCAGATTTTGACATTAATTTGAAAGGGCCCAAACTCAAGGGAGATGTTGATGTGTCAGTTCCAAAGATTGAGGGAGACATAAAGGCACCCAAGGTGGACATTGAGGGACCAGATGTTGACATTGAGGGCCACAAAGGAGGACTTAAAATGCCCAAATTCAAAATGCCATCCTTTGGTATGAAGGGTCCAAAAGTTGAAGGTCCAGATGTTGATGTCAGCCTTCCTAAAGGGGATATTGACATCAAAGCACCCGACGTTGACATTAAAGGAGCTGACATTGAAGTCGAGGGTCCGAGTGGAAAGATCAAAGGACCAAAATTCAAGATGCCAAGTTTATCCGGGCCTAAAATTTCAATGCCTGATGTGGATTTCAATCTGAAAGGCCCCAAAGTTGAAGGGGACGTGGATATTCCAAAGATTGAAGGAAAAGTGAAAGCACCGGGAGTTGACATTGAGGGACCAAAAGTTGACATCGAAGGTCCAAAAGGTGGATTTGAAATGCCCAAAATTAAAATGCCAACATTTGGCTTTAAAGGTCCAAAGGTAGAAGGTACAGATGTTGACATAAACCTTCCCAAAGCTGATTTCAATGTCAGAGCACCTGAAGTTGATATTAGTGGACCAGAAATCGAAGGCCCTGATGCCAAACTCAAAGGACCCAAGTTCAAACTGCCATCACTGTCAGGACCCAGCCTACCAGATTTTGACATTAATTTGAAAGGGCCCAAACTCAAGGGAGATGTTGATGTGTCAGTTCCAAAGATTGAGGGAGACATAAAGGCACCCAAGGTGGACATTGAGGGACCAGATGTTGACATTGAGGGCCACAAAGGAGGACTTAAAATGCCCAAATTCAAAATGCCAGGCTTTGGTATGAAGGGTCCAAAAGTTGAAGGTCCAGATGTTGATGTCAGCCTTCCTAAAGGGGATATTGACATCAAAGCCCCGGAAGTTGACATTAAAGGAGCTGACATTGATGTTGAGGGTCCGAGTGGAAAGATCAAAGGACCAAAATTCAAGATGCCAAGTTTATCCGGGCCTAAAATTTCAATGCCTGATGTGGATTTCAATCTGAAAGGCCCCAAAGTTGAAGGTGACGTGGATATTCCAAAGATTGAAGGAAAAGTGAAAGCACCGGGAGTTGACATTGAGGGACCAAAATTTGAAATCGAAGGTCCAAAAGGTGGATTTGAAATGCCCAAAATTAAAATGCCAACATTTGGCTTTAAAGGTCCAAAGGTGGAGGGTCCAGATGTTGACATAAACCTTCCCAAAGCTGATGTCGATATCAAAGCACCTGAAGTTGATATTAGTGGACCAGAAATCGAAGGCCCTGATGCCAAACTCAAAGGACCCAAGTTCAAACTGCCATCACTGTCAGGACCCAGCCTACCAGATTTTGACATCAATTTGAAAGGGCCCAAACTCAAGGGAGATGTTGATGTGTCAGTTCCAAAGATTGAGGGAGACATAAAGGCACCCAAGGTGGACATTGAGGGACCAGATGTTGACATTGAGGGCCACAAAGGAGGACTTAAAATGCCCAAATTCAAAATGCCAGGCTTTGGTATGAAGGGTCCAAAAGTTGAAGGTCCAGATGTTGATGTCAGCCTTCCTAAAGGGGATATTGACATCAAAGCCCCGGAAGTTGACATTAAAGGAGCTGACATTGATGTTGAGGGTCCAAGTGGAAAGATCAAAGGACCAAAATTCAAGATGCCAAGTTTATCCGGGCCTAAAATTTCAATGCCTGATGTGGATTTCAATCTGAAAGGCCCCAAAGTTGAAGGTGACGTGGATATTCCAAAGATTGAAGGAAAGGTGAAAGCACCGGGAGTTGACATTGAGGGACCAAAAGTTGACATCGAAGGTCCAAAAGGTGGATTTGAAATGCCCAAATTTAAAATGCCAACATTTGGCTTTAAAGGTCCAAAGGTGGAGGGTCCAGATGTTGACATAAACCTTCCCAAAGCTGATTTCAATGTCAAAGGACCTGAAGTTGATATTAGTGGACCAGAAATCGAAGGCCCCGATGCCAAACTCAAAGGACCCAAGTTCAAACTGCCATCACTGTCAGGACCCAGCCTACCAGATTTTGACATTAATTTGAAAGGGCCCAAACTCAAGGGAGATGTTGATGTGTCAGTTCCAAAGATTGAGGGAGACATAAAGGCACCCAAGGTGGACATTGAGGGACCAGATGTTGACATTGAGGGCCACAAAGGAGGACTTAAAATGCCCAAATTCAAAATGCCATCCTTTGGTATGAAGGGTCCAAAAGTTGAAGGTCCAGATGTTGATGTCAGCCTTCCTAAAGGGGATATTGACATCAAAGCCCCGGAAGTTGACATGAAAGGAGCTGACATTGATGTTGAGGGTCCGAGTGGAAAGATCAAAGGACCAAAATTCAAGATGCCAAGTTTATCCGGGCCTAAAATTTCAATGCCTGATGTGGATTTCAATCTGAAAGGCCCCAAAGTTGAAGGTGACGTGGATATTCCAAAGATTGAAGGAAAAGTGAAAGCACCGGGAGTTGACATTGAGGGACCAAAATTTGACATCGAAGGTCCAAAAGGTGGATTTGAAATGCCCAAAATTAAAATGCCAACATTTGGCCTTAAAGGTCCAAAGGTGGAGGGTCCAGATGTTGACATAAACCTTCCCAAAGCTGATGTCAAAGGACCTGAAGTTGATATTAGTGGACCAGAAATCGAAGGCCCTGATGCCAAACTCAAAGGACCCAAGTTCAAACTGCCATCACTGTCAGGACCCAGCCTACCAGATTTTGACATTAATTTGAAAGGGCCCAAACTCAAGGGAGATGTTGATGTGTCAGTTCCAAAGATTGAGGGAGACATAAAGGCACCCAAGGTGGACATTGAAGGACCAGATGTTGACATTGAGGGCCACAAAGGAGGACTTAAAATGCCCAAATTCAAAATGCCAGGCTTTGGTATGAAGGGTCCAAAAGTTGAAGGTCCAGATGTTGATGTCAGCCTTCCTAAAGGGGATATTGACATCAAAGCCCCGGAAGTTGACATTAAAGGAGCTGACATTGATGTTGAGGGTCCGAGTGGAAAGATCAAAGGACCAAAATTCAAGATGCCAAGTTTATCCGGGCCCAAAATTTCAATGCCGGATGTGGATTTTAACTTGAAAAGTCCTAAACTTGAAGGTGACATCAAAATTCCAAAAATGCAAGGAGAAATAAAAGCACCGGAAGTGGATATCGAAGGTCCAGAGTTTGATGTTAAGGGCCCCAAAGGTGGATTTGAAATGCCCAAAATTAAAATGCCAACATTTGGCTTTAAAGGTCCAAAGGTGGAGGGTCCAGATGTTGACATAAACCTTCCCAAAGCTGATTTCAATGTCAAAGGACCTGAAGTTGATATTAGTGGACCAGAAATCGAAGGCCCTGATGCCAAACTCAAAGGACCCAAGTTCAAACTGCCATCACTGTCAGGACCCAGCCTACCAGATTTTGATATTAATTTGAAAGGGCCCAAACTCAAGGGAGATGTTGATGTGTCCGTCCCAAAGATTGAGGGAGACGTAAAGGCACCCAAGGTGGACATCGAGGGACCAGATGTTGACATTGAGGGCCACAAAGGAGGGCTTAAAATGCCCAAATTCAAAATGCCAGGCTTTGGTATGAAGGGTCCAAAAGTTGAAGGTCCAGATGTTGATGTCAGCCTTCCTAAAGGGGATATTGACATCAAAGCACCCGAAGTTGACATTAAAGGAGTGGACATTGATGTCGAGGGTCCGAGTGGAAAGATCAAAGGACCAAAATTCAAGATGCCAGGAATATCCGGGCCTAAAATTTCAATGCCTGATGTGGATTTCAATCTGAAAGGCCCCAAAGTTGAAGGTGAGGTGGATGTTCCAAAGATTGAAGGAAAAGTGAAAGCACCGGGAGTCGACATTGAGGGACCAAAGGTTGACATCGAAGGTCCAAAAGGTGGATTTGAAATGCCCAAAATTAAAATGCCAACATTTGGCCTTAAAGGTCCAAAGGTGGAGGGTCCAGATGTTGACATAAACCTTCCCAAAGCTGATGTCAATATCAAAACACCTGAAGTTGATATTAGTGGACCAGAAATCGAAGGCCCTACTGCCAAACTCAAAGGACCCAAGTTCAAACTGCCATCACTTTCAGGACCCAGCCTACCAGACTTTGACATTAATTTGAAAGGGCCCAAACTCAAGGGAGATGTTGATGTGTCCGTTCCAAAGATTGAGGGAGACATAAAGGCACCCAAGGTGGACATTGAGGGACCAGATGTTGACATTGAGGGCCACAAAGGAGGACTTAAAATGCCCAAATTCAAAATGCCAGGCTTTGGTATGAAGGGTCCAAAAGTTGAAGGTCCAGATGTTGATGTCAGCCTTCCTAAAGGGGATATTGACATCAAAGCACCCGACGTTGACATTAAAGGAGCTGACATTGATGTCGAGGGTCCGAGTGGAAAGATCAAAGGACCAAAATTCAAGATGCCAAGTTTATCCGGGCCCAAAATTTCAATGCCTGATGTGGATTTCAATCTGAAAGGCCCCAAAGTTGAAGGTGACGTGGATATTCCAAAGATTGAAGGAAAAGTGAAAGCACCTGGAGTTGACATTGAGGGACCAAAAGTTGACATCGAAGGTCCAAAAGGTGGATTTGAAATGCCCAAAATTAAAATGCCAACATTTGGTTTTAAAGGTCCAAAGGTGGAGGGTCCAGATGTTGACATAAACCTTCCCAAAGCTGATGTCGATATCAAAGGACCTGAAGTTGATATTAGTGGACCAGACGTTGAAGGCCCTGATGCAAAACTCAAAGGACCCAAGTTCAAACTGCCATCACTGTCAGCACCCAGCCTACCAGACTTTGACATTAATTTGAAAGGGCCCAAACTCAAGGGAAATGTTGATGTGTCAGCTCCAAAGATTGAAGGCGATATTAAAATCCCTGAAGTAGATGTCCATGGTCCCAAGATGGACATTGGCTCTCCACAGGGAAAATTTTCAGGGCCCAAGGTAAAGTTTCCAACAATAAGTGGACCCAAAATGTCTCTGCCAGATGTTGACATCAATTTAAAGGGACCAAAGTTGAAAGGAGATATGAAGGGGGATTTTCAACTTTCAAAACCTGAAATTGAGGGACCAGATGCTTCAATTGATATTCCAGAAACTGGTTCAAAGAAAATGAAATTCAAAATGCCAAGGTTTGGTTTCAAGGGTCCAAAGCTAAATGCCCCAGACAGTGAGGTGAAATTGCCTCAAGGCGACATCAACCTCAAAGGAAAAACTGGCAGCCTTGAGGGTGTGGACCTTGATTTGGAACTGTCTACACCAAAAGCCAAAGGATCTAAATTCAAAATGCCAAAATTTGGATTTAAAAGTCCAAAGGTTGAGATTCCAGATGCTGATATAAATGTTTCAACACCTAAGACTGAAATAGAGACACCGGAAGTGAAAATAGAAGCACCTGATATTGACGTTGAGGGTCCAAGTGGGAAGATCAAAGGACCAAAATTCAAGATGCCAAATATCTCAGGACCAAAGATGTCCATGCCAGACGTAGATTTCAAACTAAAAGGTCCTAAATTTGAAGGTGATGTTGATATACCAAAGATTGAAGGAAAAATAAAGGTACCTGAGGTGGATATAAAAGGCTCAGAGATTGACTTGGAAGGCCCAAAAGGTGGACTGGATATGCCCAAAATTAAAATGCCAACATTTGGTTTTAAAGGTCCAAAGGTGGAGGGTCCAGATGTTGACATAAACCTTCCCAAAGCTGATGTCAATGTCAAAGCAGCTGAGATTGATATTAGTCTACCAGAAGTTGAAGGCCCTGATGGAAAACTCAAAGGACCCAAATTCAAAATGCCATCACTGTCAGGACCCAGCCTACCAGACTTTGACATTAATTTGAAAGGGCCCAAACTCAAGGGAGATGTTGATGTGTCAGTTCCAAAGATTGAGGGAGACATAAAGGCACCCAAGGTGGACATTGAAGGACCAGATGTTGACATTGAGGGCCACAAAGGAGGACTTAAAATGCCCAAATTCAAAATGCCAGGCTTTGGTATGAAGGGTCCAAAAGTTGAAGGTCCAGATGTTGATGTCAGCCTTCCTAAAGGGGATATTGACATCAAAGCCCCGGAAGTTGACATTAAAGGAGCTGACATTGATGTTGAGGGTCCGAGTGGAAAGATCAAAGGACCAAAATTCAAGATGCCAGGTATATCCGGGCCCAAAATTTCCATGCCGGATGTGGATTTTAACTTGAAAAGTCCTAAACTTGAAGGTGACATAAAAATTCCAAAAATGCAAGGAGAAATAAAAGCACCGGAAGTGGATATCGAAGGTCCAGAGTTTGATGTTAAGGGCCCCAAAGGTGGATTTGAAATGCCCAAAATTAAAATGCCAACATTTGGTTTCAAGGGTCCAAAGGTGGAGGGTCCAGATGTTGACATAAATCTTCCCAAAGTTGATGTCAATGTCAAAGCACCTGAAGTTGATATTAGTGGACCAGAAGTTGAAGGCCCTGATGCAAAACTCAAAGGACCCAAATTCAAACTGCCATCATTATCAGGACCAAGCCTACCAGACTTTGACATTAACTTGAAAGGGCCCAAAATTAAGGGAGATGCTGATGTGTCAGGTCCAAAGATTGAAGGAGACATAAAGGCACCCAAGGTGGACATTGAAGGACCAGATGTTGACATTGAGGGCCACAAAGGAGGACTTAAAATGCCCAAATTCAAAATGCCAGGCTTTGGTATGAAGGGTCCAAAAGTTGAAGGTCCAGATGTTGATGTCAGCCTTCCTAAAGGAGATATTGACATCAAAGCACCCGACGTTGACATTAAAGGAGCAGACATTGATGTCGAGGGTCCGAGTGGAAAGATTAAAGGACCAAAATTCAAGATGCCAGGTATATCCGGGCCCAAAATCTCAATGCCTGATGTGGATTTCAATCTGAAAGGTCCCAAAGTGGAAGGTGATTTAGATGTTCCAAAGATTGAAGGAAAGTTCAAAACACCTGAAGTTGACATCAAAGGTCCCCAGGTTGATATTGAAGGTCCAAAAGGTGGATTTGAAATGCCACATATTAAAATGCCATCTTTTGGCTTTAAAGGTCCAAAGGTGGAGGGCCCAAATGTTGACATAAACCTTCCCAAAGCTGATGTCAATGTCAAAGCACCTGAAGTTGATATTAGTGGACCAGAAATCGAAGGCCCCGATGCCAAACTCAAAGGACCCAAGTTCAAACTGCCATCACTGTCAGGACCCAGCCTACCAGATTTTGACATTAATTTGAAAGGGCCCAAACTCAAGGGAGATGTTGATGTGTCCGTTCCAAAGATTGAGGGAGACATAAAGGCACCCAAGGTGGACATTGAGGGACCAGATGTTGACATTGAGGGCCACAAAGGAGGACTTAAAATGCCCAAATTCAAAATGCCAGGCTTTGGTATGAAGGGTCCAAAAGTTGAAGGTCCAGATGTTGATGTCAGCCTTCCTAAAGGGGATATTGACATCAAAGCCCCTGAAGTTGACATTAAAGGAGCTGACTTTGATGTCGAGGGTCCGAGTGGAAAGATCAAAGGACCAAAATTCAAGATGCCAAGTTTATCCGGGCCCAAAATTTCAATGCCTGATGTGGATTTCAATCTGAAAGGCCCCAAAGTTGAAGGTGAGGTGGATGTTCCAAAGATTGAAGGAAAAGTGAAAGCACCTGGAGTTGACATTGAGGGACCAAAATTTGACATCGAAGGTCCAAAAGGTGGATTTGAAATGCCCAAAATTAAAATGCCAACATTTGGCTTTAAAGGTCCAAAGGTGGAGGGTCCAGATGTTGACATAAACCTTCCCAAAGCTGATGTCAATGTCAAAGGACCTGAATTTGATATTAGTGGACCAGAAATCGAAGGCCCTGATGCCAAACTCAAAGGACCCAAGTTCAAACTGCCATCACTGTCAGGACCCAGCCTACCAGACTTTGACATTAATTTGAAAGGGCCCAAACTCAAGGGAGATGTTGATGTGTCAGCTCCAAAGATTGAGGGAGACATAAAGGCACCCAAGGTGGACATTGAGGGACCAGATGTTGACATTGAGGGCCACAAAGGAGGACTTAAAATGCCCAAATTCAAAATGCCAGGCTTTGGTATGAAGGGTCCAAAAGTTGAAGGTCCAGATGTTGATGTCAGCCTTCCTAAAGGGGATATTGACATAAAAGCACCGGAAGTTGACATTAAAGGAGTGGACATTGATGCCGAGGGTCCGAGTGGAAAGATTAAAGGACCAAAATTCAAGATGCCCGGTATATCCGGGCCCAAAATCTCCATGCCGGATATGGATTTCAATCTGAAAGGCCCCAAAGTTGCAGGTGAGGTGGATGTTCCAAAGATTGAAGGAAAAGTGAAAGCACCGGGAGTCGACTTTGAGGGACCAAAAGTTGACATTGAAGGTCCAAAAGGTGGATTTGAAATGCCCCACATTAAAATGCCAACATTTGGCTTTAAAGGTCCAAAGGTGGAGGGTCCAGATGTTGACATAAACCTTCCCAAAGCTGATGTCAATATCAAAGCACCTGAAGTTGATATTAGTGGACCAGAAATCGAAGGCCCTGATGCCAAACTCAAAGGACCCAAATTCAAACTGCCATCACTGTCAGGACCCAACCTACCAGACTTTGACATTAATTTGAAAGGGCCAAAACTGAAGGGAGATGTTGATGTGTCAGGTCCAAAGATTGAGGGAGACATAAAGGCACCCAAGGTGAACATTGAGGGACCAGATGTTGACATTGAGGGCCACAAAGGAGGACTTAAAATGCCCAAATTCAAAATGCCAGGCTTTGGTATGAAGGGTCCAAAAGTTGAAGGTCCAGATGTTGATGTCAGCCTTCCTAAAGGGGATATTGACATCAAAGCCCCGGAAGTTGACATTAAAGGAGCGGACTTCGATATCGAGGGTCCGAGTGGAAAGATCAAAGGACCAAAATTCAAGATGACAGGTATATCCGGGCCCAAAATCTCCATGCCGGATGTGGATTTCAATCTGAAAGGCCCCAAAGTTGAAGGTGAGGTGGATGTTCCAAAGATTGAAGGAAGAGTGAAAGCACCGGGAGTTGATATTAGTGGACCAGAAGTTGAAGGTCCCGATGTAAAACTGAAAGGGCCCAAGTTCAACCTTCCATCACTGTCAGGACCCAGTCTACCAGACTTTGACATTAATTTGAAAGGCCCCAAAGTTAAGGGAGATGTCTCAGCTCCAAAGGTTGAGGGAGACATCAAAGGCCCCAAGATGGATATCAAAGGTCCAGAGATTGACATTCAAGGACCCAAAAGTGCACTTAATATGCCCAGTATTAAAATGCCATCTTTTGGTTTGAAAGGTCCAAAAGTTGAGTGTCCAGATGCTGACATACACCTTCCCAAGGCCGATATCAATGTAAAAACACCGAAAGTTGATATTACAGTGCCAGAAGTTGAATGTTCCTATGCAAAACCAAAAGGACCCAAAATGAAACTTCCATCATTGTCTGGACCTAAGTTGCAGGGCCCCGACATTAACATTAACATTCCCAAACCCAACAATGAATTTAAAACAGCCGATATTGGAATTGACCTAAAAGGGTCTAAAGTTAAAGGTGAAGTGGATGCATCGGTGCCCATGTTTGAAAGTGACATAAAAGGTCCAAATGCTAACATCTCTAATGATGATGAAAAGACTGCTGTTACCTTTCCTAAGTTTAAAGGTCCTAAGTTTGCAATGAAAACCCCAGTTCTCGAAGAGTCTAAATCCAATATCAAGATGCCCAGTACAGCACCAAAAAGTCTCAAAACAGAAGTTAGTTTCCCAGACACTGACGCAAGTGTTGATGCCACTGATATTGACATCAATGTAAAGGGGAAAAAAGGAAAATTTAAACTTCCAAAAGTTAAAGGAAAGGCAAAGAAACCTGATGTTGACATAGAAACACCAGCAACAGAAATCAATGCAGACATAACAAACAGTTATGCTAAAGGAACAAAAACAAAGAAGTCTCGGTTTGGAAAGCTTCATTTTCCTGATGTAGAATTAGATATAAAATCACCAAAACTAAAAGGAGATGGATCTTTATCTGCCATTGATGGCTCTGGCAGTCATAGTGCAAATGTTAACTTGGAAGGGTCAAACATGAAAGTAAAATCTTCTAATATTAAAATGCAAAGCGGGACTGATTCAGAAATAAACGCAAGTGCTTCAGGAGGAAGTGCAAGTGGTGGCCTTCAGTACCCAGAGGGTAAAGTCACATTTACCAAAATCACAATGCCAAAGTTTGGCATTGTGTTGCCACAGGTGGAAACCAAAGAAAGTGGAGGAAATATTGAATCAGAACCTACAGCTAGAGTAGACATCAAGACAGAATCTCCATCTATTAGTTGCCAAGTCAGTTCTCAAAATATTGAGGTTCCCAGTCCAGAGCTGAGACAGGAAGGCAAAGTTAAGGTAAAGATGCCAAAAATTTTTGGCAAATCAAAAGCGAAGGGCAGTAGTGTAGGTGACCTTCACGGATCAGAGGCAGAATTAAGTAGCAGTGGAAAAGCAGGTAAGACCTCTAAAGAGCTAAGTGTACATTCGGGGGAAATGATGGGTGGAAAATTAGAATTAGAGGGTGATCCTGGACTGGGTTTGTCAACTAAAGGCAAATCGGCCTCACTTGATCTTTTTAAGAAATCAAGACATCGATCTTCCTCTTTCAGCGATGAGGGGGGAGTTAGCTCTCCTTCAGCTCAATTAGAGGTTGAAGGTGGTGACATTTCTTTAGATCTCGGAAGCAAGGTCAAGGGAAAGAAAGGCAAGCTTAAGTTTGGTACTTTTGGAGGTTTTGGTTCAAAGTCAAAGGGCTCATATGAAGTGACACTGGGAGATGACAGTGAAGCACGAATGGAGGGGAGTGCAGGTGTTTCGCTACCTGCTAAAAAATCAAGACTGTCTTCATCCTCTAGCAGTGATAGTGGTTCAAGAGGTGGTTTCAGGTTCCCCAAAGTTGAGCTATCAGTTTCACCCACAAAGTGATAAAGAGACAAATTAAAACCTCAATTACAACCAAATGTATTCTCCTAATATTGAAAATTGCTCTTTGTTTCTTTAAAACCTAAGGAGACATGCACAATCATCTCAGTGTGGTTAATTATGAATATCTTTTAGTAATCAAACAGAAGTGCATGAGATTGTTTAAAATCCCTTCAAACTGTAAATAAGATTAATTTGTAATAATAAATATTGTTTTTTGTATATAGTCCAGATTTAATAAATATATGCCATCTCACATCAATAGTTTGTTACAGGGTTTTCTCACTGTGTTCTTTTTCATTCTATTAAATAAATGTTAATGAATGGTTGTGGTATATTTGTGTCCAGGGGTCTATTGCACAGAACCAATATGTTTTTTTTTTAAAGATTAAAATGTTGTTTATTCACTCAAATACAGTTACCTTTTTAAGTAGGGAGTGATTTTATTTTCAAACTTTAATAATATATAATCAGTAAGTAAAGATGCCTTTTTATAACACATTGTAAAGAGTGATAATGTATATACCAATACTGCAACTGTTTTTACATTTTCAAGTGCTGTCAGTAGTGTTCTGTTCATTTTAAACAAAATGTATTTGCTTAAATTTGCCGTTTACCACAAATATTCATTTGGTTCAGTTATTTTAAACAGGATCTCTTTCCTAATCATGTGTTATTGTCACTCATTAATGGTCTGTTTAATGATTTTATTTCATTCTGTCACTCTCTCTCTTTGTATACACACCATATGCTTGCATTAAGTGTCACAAATAGTACCCCCTTGATGTTAATTTGTTTGCATACAAATTCTTTGTTGATAGACAAAGAAATAGTATTGACTAGATACAAGAGAGATCATTATTTGGGTCTATTTTTTTGTGTGCAATCTACCAAATAAACTAAATAAAAAAACTTTTTGAATTCAAAGTGTTTTAAAAGAAAATCAGTATATGTTGCTATTTAGGGTAACACAACCATTCACACGTTTGGGCAATTTAGTATCATCAATTAACCTAACCCCACTAACGGCATGTCTTTGGACTATGGGAGGAAGTCGGAGTACCTGGAGTGAACCCACACAAACATGGGGAGAACATGCAAATTCCACACAGAAAGACACACACAGAAAATATATTTCTAATAGTGTTTGTTTAATCATTATAATAAAAAAATCATAATAAGGGTGAATAAAACATAATGAAACAGAGAGTAGTTTTTACAGATATGTAATATCTTAACTTGCTTATATACTTCATTGGAAAAGCTAACAACTGAAATTCTTATCTTCATAGGGCTCTGTATCTTTTTGTTACTCACCCAGCGTTCACAGGTCTGACAGATCACCAGTTTTGTTGGGGTATTAAAGCAGTTCAGCTATTTAAAAAAGGAAATGTCAACTTTTACTCAGTTACATAATTATTATTACAAAATCCTGCTCCTCACATACAAGGTCTTGAATAATCAAGCCCCATCTTATCTGAATGACCTTATAGTACTGTATCACCCCATTAGAGCACTTCGCTCTCGCACTGTTGTTCCTAGAGTATTTAAAAGAAGAATGGGAGGCAGAGCCTTCAGTTTTCAGGCATCACTTCTATGGAACAAGTTTCCAGTTTGGATTTGTGAGACAGACATTATCTCTACTTTTAAGATTAGGCTTAAAACTTTCCTTTTTGCTAAAGCCAGGGGCGATTCTAGGATCAGAGCTTTGGGGGTGCTGAGCACCCAGAGAGCTGCCCATCCAGGCAAGGTAAACTTTACTCATCACGATGAGACGTCTTCCCCGTCTCTGTTAGTCCCTGCATCCCTAAATGCCTCCAGGTGTCCCGAGTTCCCTCTGACTGTCTCCTTGGTGCATTTAAACCCCTGTTCCTCCCTGTCCTCATCATCTGTTGTCTTCATCTCCATTATCAGTCATCATAATTTTACCCTCTCTGTGCAAGTCTGCAAATTTATTTATTAAATCATAAGATTCTTAAATTCATCAAGTCTCTCTGTGCCTGGGTCCTCGTCACTGTTTTGTACATTTTAACACAATTTAATCCCCACATTTGTGAAAGAAAAGCAAAACACTTCTTTGAAAAGTCTGTAACAAAACCATCAAATCTGATAAAGGTTATTTAAATGCTGCCAAAGAAGAATGGATTGGAATTAAAAAAAAAAAAAAATACATATCCTAACCTTAATTACTGGGGAAAATGATGAATGATGCTCATAGTGAGTAAAAAGTAAACTGAGTGCATTTTTTGGACAGAGATTCACTTTTGAAGTGTATGTATAATATAATACAGACACATAAAAAATACACTCCAAAAATAGAAGAGTCCTTGAAATGTACAAAATATTATTAAAAAATTAGAAAATGGAGACACCTTGGCCTATGGTACAATGTATACAATATACAATATATGAAAAGATCTTTACTGCAGATACTACTATGGCTCTGCAGATTTTTTCTTTTCTTTTAACCTATGTCGCCTCACCTTGAGGTTGGTAAATCTATCACATTTTGGTGGTCAAGTCTCTCAAGCATCTCTTTCTCAACTGACATCACAGCCAGGTGCTGGAGTCTGCTTTGACTCATGGTCCTTTTCAGCCAGGTATGGAGCTGACTCAAGACACTAAAAGACCTTTCACAGCTACAGCTGCTAACTGGGTTTGTTAAGGCAACCTGAATAGCAGTTTTCAGTGTGGGGAAGATCTGATTATGCAGAAGATTGTACAATGTTAACATATCTGTAATGGCACCAGCCTCACTCTTGAGCTTCAAAAAGTTTTTGGCAACCGTGACTTCCTCTGACTGAAGCTCAATATGGTAATGCAGTGCCAGGGCTGACAACCCAGTTTGTTTTGCAGATTCTGTATAGCAGCTTTAATATAGGGAGAACACAACTTCCAGATTGTATGAGTAAAATTAGTTGTTTTTTTTTTCTTTGCCAGTTTAACAGTTTCTGTTTTGCCTGTTAGTACTCCCTGCCTGTTTTCTTACCTGGTTCTTCCTGACCTTGTACTTTCTCCTCATGTTCCCCTCTTTCCTCTCTCCCTCTTTGGACTGACAATCATACACAAATAGATTGCATTCAATTAGATTTAAAAAATACTATTAAGAGCACTAATAAAAAAGTCCTCTCTCAGTGTACTTTCAACCAAAAGGCAAATAACCAAACCACATGTACATCTAATAAAGGATATAAATACCGAAACACTGATCCAACATTATCCTTTATTGATGGATCATTTGATTTTACACTTTTACCTGAATGTGGCTCCTTTTTTTGAAAAAACTTCCTCATATCCATTATGAACCTGGCTGTCTCTCTGCACACACACACACACACACACACACACACACACACACACACACACACACACATGAGTTATAAGGTTAATGGGCATCCAGTCAGTTAGCTAGTTAGTACCTTGGGTTCAATATTGGTACATGCACATATGACAAAATAACCAGTTTCTCTCATTACATTTCAAACAGGACAGTGGTAACAACAGCAGGCTACGGACAATGTTAAGTTTTAGATTTTAAATAGGCTATATACATTTCAATGAGATCAACAGGACGGTCAAATATCGCTGATTTTACTACAGAGCACACATCCTCGGAAAACAAGTTTTCAACACTGCAGGTTACCTGGTGTAATGTTTTTCAGCTAAAAAAGAAACATGGTGTGACTCCTACCTAACTATATAAAGAGTAACTGAAAGTTAAATGCAGCTAATATGTCCTGTTTTAAGCCAGGCACTTCCACCTCCACTCCGCTGTGTCTCAGCCACCATGCTCTGGCAGCAAGAGCGCTAGAGCCAGAGCAGGGGAGAGCCGAGCTGGAACAAACCATTTTGGGAGGGGGGAGGGGTTATCTATACTTTTGTTGTTAAAATGTTCCATCTCAATTAAGTACTGTATGCTTTTTATATTTTTAGTAGTGCGTCACACAAACAGCAAATATTTTCAAAAAAGTAAGAAATCTTTGGGGGTGCTGAAGCACCCCCAAAAATGGGCTAAAATCACCTCTGGCTAAAGCATATAGTTAGGGCTGGATCAGGTGACCCTGAATCCTCTCTTAGTTATGCTGCAATTGGTCTATGTTGCTGGGGGATTCCCATGATGCATTGAGTATTTCTTCTTTACTCACCTTTGGCTCTGGCTCCCTTTTATCCTGTCTTCCTTCTCTCACCCCAGCCAGTGGCAGCAGATGGCCACCTCACCCTGAGCCTGGTTCTGCCAGAGGTTTCTTCGTGTTAAAAGGGAGTTTTTCCTTCCCACTGTCGCCAAAGTGCTTGCTCATAGGAGGTCATATGATTGTTGGGGTTTTTCTCTGTATGCATTATTGTAGGGTCAACCTTACAATATAAAGCATCTTGAGGCGACTGTTGTTGTGATTTGGCACGGAATAAATAAAATTGAATTGAATTAGAGAGTTGACAGTAAAATGATTCTTATGTAATTATTCTTATATATTCTACTGATATACTTAAACTATAAGTTACATTAATTTAAAAAACACAATAATTAAAAAAAAACACCTATGTCACTGATAAGTTGCTGAAGTGGAAGCTTAGTTTCATAATTTTGTTAACAGTAGTTTTTTTTTTTTTTTTTTAAATAATGGAGGGTTTTGCACCAAATGCCTCCTGTCACATTTAGTTTATATTGGCTTTTGCCAACTCTGTTAATTTAAATTGCATTGTGTCGACCAGCTGAGGGAGAGAGAGCCAACAGATTAGCACATATATATACTATATATATAATGTTCTTCCTCTACCCCCCCCCCCCATTTTTGCACATGTCGAGGAGCGTGTCAGGTTACATTTCACTGTGTGTTATACTTGTATAACTATGCATGTGACAAATAAAGAACCTTCAACCTTCAACATATACTGTACAACTCAATATCACTACTAAAACAAAACAAAAACAAAAAATCAGACTTTTATTTGTTTTATATCCATTATATATAAATTCAAATATTTCAAACTTTTCTTTCTTTTTATTTTAATTTAAATTTTAAATACGACCCGCAAAAAAATAATATACTTTAGTAAAAATGATGAGCTTTTCAAAAAATTTATGTAAAAACAAAACACAACAAATTTATACCTGACTCCAGAGTTCTTAATTCAAATTCAGAAGGTCTTCAATTTTTATTATTAGTTTGGAGTTATTCTTAAAATGAAGATTACCAAAGTACACACATTTACTCTTCAACAAAACCAAAGGCCTTTTGCATTAATGAAAAAAGTAAATAATTGCAGACCTGTGTCACTGCTTGTGATACTATGGATTGTACAGAAAGCAGAAATATATAATAAAATAAAATAAAACTGTTTTACTTAAAAGCTCCTTACCTGCCTCAACTGTGTTTCACAAAACACCAAAAACAAACAACCAAGAAAAAAATACTGAGGTTTTACTTTTAGGGGTCTCTTTCCCTAATAACCCACATCCTCACCCAGTAAGACTTACTTAGTTTTAACCTTGTGGTTTATATCTTATGGGGACCAGTCTTAAATTTCGGTTAATATTAAATCATTAACCTCTATGATATTGAGTATGGCCATATAAAACTAAAATGTGATTACACCCCCCAGTGGTTGAGTTAAAATACAACATCACTGATACTGATTATTCTTCAAAACACTTTTGACTTGCGTTTTTGTAATGAAATCACGAGGACTTGCGTTATTGCAAGATGTTTTAAACCTTTTTTTATATCTGACTATTTTATTTAATGAGATTAGAAATACAATATTTATAAATATATACTATAAATACTTACAATTTACTGGTAATTCACAAAAATACCATGTTTAATGGTTTTATATAACAATTGTAATATGTTATAGTTAAAAATCTATGACACATTAAATTTCATCAACACAAACGTAACAGACGCCTCTTATTGAAAAGGGCTTTGTGAAAGCTTTGCTTTAAACACAGGATAGGACCTGGTTGCTTGAATGCAGTTGTTATTGTCGTACAGAGGAAGGAAATTATCAGGAGTTTCCTTCAAAAGAGGAAAGTGCCCCCTTCCTTTCTGGAGAAGCAAACAATTCTGTAGTGAAAGAGTTTGAGCAGTCATGAGGATCATCCCTGTTGGCCATTCATTTTAAAAGATCATTCCACCATTTGAATGCTGAGGAATATACTTCAAATCAGTTTCTCAGGTAAGAAGAAAGATTACTAAATATGATGATTCGGGCTGTTTTGTAGATATTTGCTGTAATTTAACTCACACTGTCCCTTTTGCCAGATGATCGTTTTGCCAAACAATATAAACTGAAAGCATAAACTAGTTTAGATGCAAGAAGAGCCAATCATAAACAAGACGTATATTGCAAATATATGTTTTATGAAGTTAAATATATTTGTAATGAACATATCAAAAGTTAAAATATGTGAAGCGAATGTTGAAGAAATGAAATTATTCACAGACTGCCTATTGAAAGACCTTTGTCTTTCCTTTGCCAGACAGAACTAAATACTGTGTTCAAACCTGTCCAATAATTTCCTAAATAGTATGCCATAGTCCATATGTTTGCTATACAGCAGTCTTGTCTGCTTCTTCAGCCATAAAATCACAGACTAAACACAATTTTCTGGCTTTCATAGTAAGTTGACAACCGAATTTCCTTTTTACATAGACTGAGTTAAGAATGTAATAGCAAACTATTAGGTAGTCTTCTGTTTTAAAGGTTGAAATCTCTATTGTGTGGAAAATCGAAGTGGCTTTTGGTGTGTGCATGTATATGTGTACTTTCATGATTGTCATTTGAGTGCTTGTAATGAAGAGAGAACATAGTGTGTTAGTTTGTGTTTTTTTATGTTTTCATGGCATTTTCTTTGATTGGATCTTGGTAGTCTCTGCCCAACAAATCACATCACACATGTTGACATACAACGTCGTTCTTACATTTTCAAAAGAAATAATTAGCTAGCATTCGTGATACATAATTAGATAGCAACAAACAAAAACAAGCAAACAAAGGAAAAGATCAAGGGATTTCAAGGAAGGCATTACATTAATTTAGTAGTTTGCATTTTTACACAATTTAATGTAATATATATCATTTAAGACACTTGACTGTCTAATCTTAATGTGACTGCTACTCCAAACCGACCGCTTACATTCAGTGACTATCTGACTAGGCATGCAGCTATGGTATGTGTAGTGGGGAGACAGATGTTGGACGATAATATAGTTGACCACGCCAATCTGGCATCTCACATCTCATGTGTTGTGCAGTGTACAGCTAGACTGTGCCCTTGACTTCTGTGCAAACAAAAGAAATGACCCATTGCGATGTCACTGTGCATTAGGTCATTATTATAGAATACTTGGACTTTCTAATGTATTTTTTCATTAAGAATCCATTCTGTTGTCATGATGCATTATTGGTAGCATTTTGAAAAACTGTTGGATTGGATGTTTTATGAGACTTTTTTTTCACACAACTGTTTTAATATTCCTTTAACACATCTAGTCAGGATACAATTCCCCACATCTGCACCTTGATTTTAAAAAAATCATCTTATAAAACATTAAATCCAGCTTCTAGACTAAAATGAATTAATATGTGGAGAATATATTTGCAGTGGAAAAGGGAAAATTTAAAGTTTCACTGAGTCCTGTCTAAGCTTCTGCATTCAAATTAGGAGAAAATCATAGTCTGATGTATTCAAGTAAGAAACTGTCTTGGAGAAAGTTGCATAGTGTTTTGAAAGCTTCATCTGTAAGGATATATGGCAGAGGGTGATGAAGAAGAGTGCCGCAGGTAGTTCTAGCTTGCATGCTAGTTTTCTTTCATGTTAAACTGCAAAGGAGAACATTCCTTCCAGCACTGTTTTGCTACTGAAACACACAATTGCACAGTGTAGTTTTTGTTGGTACACATCAAAAGTTGTTTTTTCTTATAAAAATGACTCTCGTCTTGTAAAGTACATTAAATGGTAGTGAAAACCTGGAAATTTGAATATACTGATGCAAATCTGACAACATATTTAAGGAACTTTTAATCCACAAAACCTTAATTTTAACAGATGAAAAAAGGTTTGGAGAAAGCATTTTGCAAGTCAACTTTAGTGTATGGCTGTATGTTTGATCAGAGAAAAATGCCAAAGGAATTAAGAAAAACTAATACAATATTGTACATGGCAAACCTCTGTTTTGCTTCTGCAATACATGCATTTTCCTCGTAAAGGTCTGCACATTTAGCTGTGTGCACTGATGGTAACTGACAGTGGAATTTTATGGTAGATTTAAAGACTCAAAGAGCTTGTTTTGAAATAGACAAAGGAAACAGACTAGAATTCTTACTCCTTTGATAATGTCATTGGCAATGCACAACCTCCTAGAGCAATATATTTAAGCATATTTTAGAGGTAAAAAGAAATTTAATATATGTGCAACGGCCCCAGCAAATAACCCATATTGTAGCTCGAGCTGATCAAGGAGGATAAAGGCATTTTGAGAGGAAGGGTTTCCTCTCACTTTTGTGAGTGAAGTAAACATTGGGCATAAATACACAAAGACATTGCTGCATTATCATTTTCATCTATTTCACAGTAGTAAAAGTGAAACTTGTAGTAACTTTGTTATACAGCAATAAAATCTGTGAAAATAGTAGTGGGAAGCTAAGGTGCAAAACATTAAATCTGACTGAGCTATTCCATTGCAGAAATACATAAAACGTCCTGATCCTATCCAGATAAAAAAAAGGTGTTATAAAGTATTCACCACTAATTTTCCTAGTTTACAATGGGTAACAAATAAAATAAAAAATCTATAAGTGGTCTTCAAACATATACACTGTTGTTCTGTCACTTTTACTTTGAAATATGTTCAAGTATATGTTAGGAAGGAACAGTAAAAAATGCCTGACTGCGGAAGAAGGTTTGTAATGACCTTGAAGGCTCATCAGTATGTAATCTTTTCACTTGTAATTACAGGGGGCTTTCAAGACAGTGAAGGGGAATATATTTTTTCTGCATGGGCACCTACATTGACACATTCTCCCATGAGATTCTGTTTGATGTGAAAATGGCAGACTGCATAAATGTGTGTATTAGTGTGAAATTAATTTCTCTGCCATTTAACAGCGTGAGGTGATATGTGGTGCTTATTTGTTTGAGATTAATGTATCTCATATTTTCTGTTTATAGACAAGCATGAATGTGCATTCACGTAGATTAATGTAATAAGAGCCCCTGTAAATGATCCTAGCATGTAGAACTAGTATATAGTAGTTAGCTAGCTTCCTGTGTTCCTCATTCAACAAGCAGTGATTTACTTTGTTACGGTGTGACCTCATCATCTAGGTTCTACGATACCCCACCTCACAGCAAGAGCAGCCAGCTCACATACACATACAGAGAACATACTCATGGTCACACTGAGACACACAAAACAGAATCGAAGGGGTCTACGCAGAGCTGGAGAGAAAGAGAGGGAGAGAAAGAGCGAGAGAGAAAGCGAAACAGACGAGGCGAAGGGGAGGGAGTGTGGATCATGCATGTGCATTAACTCAGCACAGCAGCAGCAGCAGCAGCAGCAGCAACAAACAGAAACAGCAGCAGCACAGGAGGAAAAAAGAGAAAGAAAGACAGAGAGGGGGAACTGGAGGGAGGGTTGTAGTCTCAGGCACAAGAACAATAGCTGCAGAGGACTGCTTTCCATCTCCACTAAAAGAACAACGGAGGAGTAATAGAAGGAGGAGGGGGTGGTCATGATAGTAATGAGACAATAACGGAAGAGAAGAGGCACACTGTAGTCAGTGAGGACTGAAACCAAGGCTCTTCTCTTCTCTGCTCTCCATGTTTTTGGGGACTCAACGTTCCCTTGCCTTATTCTCCAAACCCAGAGGAGGATGTCTGTGTCAGGGAAGAAGGAATTTGACGTGAAACAGATCCTCAGGCTTCGCTGGCGCTGGTTCAGCCATTCATCCCAAGGTTCGGCTGGTGGAGGAGGCGGTGGGGTTGGTGGTGGAGGAGGTTACATTCAGCAGGATGGCCTGGACCACAGAGGAACGCCTGTCCAGGGACGACTGAAAAGTCACTCGCGGGAAAGAGGTGTTGGAGGTCTCCGGAAGACTAACAGCCCAGTACACAGCATCTTGGCACCAACGCCAGGCCCCACACCTGTCTATGTCAGAGCAGGTCATCAATCATGGCATCATCAGCAGAGCACCATCCAAGGTTCCCAGGCCAGCGAAGATTCTTCAAAGAACAGTTCTTCTCCCAGCACAACAAGGAAAGATGACACAAACACTGGCCAAGAAGATGTAAAGAGTTCCACAGAAGACCCTGCAGAGCTGGAGGCCAGAGAAAGGTATGACTGTTATTAGGTGTTAGAAATTAGGAGACTGGGTAAAGTGCTATAACGGTCACTTTAGATCATATGCTCAGTTAGCAGAGACTGGTTATGGGATGCTCTTTTATAAATACATGGTTTCTTCAGGTTTCACAGTGAAAATATAGCTACTGAATAAAATAAGCAACTGAAAAAAAAAGAAATATTACACATTAGGCAGTATCCCCTTGATTAAATTTTTAAAAAGGGTTTGTTGTTATCAGTAAAAAAAGAGCACAACCCAACTTTAAATAATAAAGATATAACAGTCATACTTAAAAATGGCTAAACATTGTGAAACTGCATTTTAACTTAAATATTAGCTGTGCCATTATGCATGTAGATCCTGTAATTATGCAAAGATTAAATGAACTGCACAGCCATCATTTTCCAGTTTACTCAGGCTATTCAGCTTCTACCATGGCTCACCTGGGGACAGCTCACTCTCATTGTCCACAGCATGTTAGGCAGGATGAACCAATAAAACATCCTTTTAATTATTCATTGAACTGAAAGCTGAGGCTTTTCCTGCTCCTCTGACTGTGTTGTGGTCCAGGTTACATGCACAGTATTCCTTTGCAAGAGTGTTTTTGTTTTAACAAGGCACACTATGGCATTCTACTATAGAAATATAAAAGGATAGCTGGAAGGAGTGATTACATCACATAACATGTACTGGACCTATAAAAAGAAGAAGCAGTGCAATCGCATGAATTATCTAGACTGCCGAGCACAACTACATCCACTTTATGAGCTAAAAGCTATTCAAGCTAGTGGCTGGTATATGATGTTTGATTTATTTTCTAGCAGAATGTTATTACAAATCCTATACTGAAGTGAGTTTTACAGCTATAAATCCTTCCCCCTGCCTTTTCATGTTGTGTTTTTCCTCTGACTTCCATGTGATCCTACAGCTTCTTCCAGGAAGTAAATAGGTTAGAGTTCTATATGTGTGTTGCTGCGTGTGTATATGTGTGTGTGTGTGTGCACATGTGCACTGTCTGGCAGAAGACTAAAAGCCCGTCATATTAAAGATGAAAAGACCAAGTTTCCTTTTATCTCGGCTGTGACATTCTAAGGTGAATTGGTCCTTAAGCATTGCTGTACGCTTTTGTTCTGTACACCTGGTGAGGAAGTGAACAATGAAAGTAAACCTTCCCCTATGTTTTTGTACAGAGCTCAGTGAGAAAAAAAAGCACCTAATTCCCAATACATAGTCTCTACCTACAGCCAAAAACGTGTCAATATGAATTGAATAGATATCACAGTCAGTGGATGGCATTGTTCTCGGGGAAGAACATGAATAATTCTCAGCTAAGGTACAGTTTTGGAATCAATTCAACATCCTGCACTGTGTGTTGGCATAATTGGCAGATGTTCATATTTTTTGAGTCCCTATGTGTGAAAAGTGCATGCATAAAAGATGTGACTCACAGTAAAAATGTGTAACGCTCTGGCTCTCGGGGACCTTGAGTTCATGCTGGTCATGTAAAATACAGCACAGTCGTCACATTCACACGATTCTGAAATATTAAAATGGTTCTGTTTTTGTTGGAGCATATACTCTGCTCTTATGTGTTTGATTGTAGCCTTACTCATTTAAGACATTATCGTGAATTATTTAACATTTTGTTTTGCCAGCCTAACCTGTGAAAAATCTAAACAGAACACGACTCTTCAGTACTGACAGACATTTCATCATTTCCCATGTTAAAATTCGCCCTGTGAGCAAATGCTTTATATGATGAAGAGTCCTATATTTTTTGATCATTCAGTACAATAAATAGTTGGAAAGTAAAATTTAGTCGTGAGCAGTTATTGCAGAAATAAATAGTTGCATTGCATAATGCCACTTTTCAGTCACGGCTGTGCTTAATGGAAATACACCAACTCAATAACTGTGAAGGAGTACTTGCTGGAAATGACTTTGGGATGGATGTACGATGTAGCCTGGTGAATTACACCAGTGGCTGTGTCACACATCATGGCTCACATGTTCATCTGCAGCTAAGCAGATGTGTGGATGTCACTGAGATATGCACATTCATTTACTCTACCAGCTGGGTGGCCTTATTATGTCTCACATCATAAATCCTTGACACATAATTTGTGACAATCCCTCAGGCTGAATCTCACAAATGAGTTCTGCTGGCAGTGAAAAACACAAAAGTTTGGCCTTTTGCTACAGCTAGGAAATACCTGTCAGTCATTTTGAGATATATGCCACTCAGTGACTAGTTTTCATTCATATAATGTCTTCGTCCCACCATTTTCTTTCATTCATAGTAGAATTCATAACTCAGATTACTGTCAAACTGAATTATCTGGGAAATTCAATGAAAACTGTGCACCTCTTGTGGCTGTATATTTACAAGATTATATGTAATGTGGTTATACCAAAGCGTATAGAAAGACAAAAAACTGACACATGCAATGAGTATTTAGATAATAACACAAAAAGTCAGTGACACATTTATGCTGTGGTCAGCAGTTTTAGAATTATTCCCATTCTGTTAACATTCTCTAAAAATTACAAAACATTTACTGTCCAAGTTACTTCTACATACTGTGTGTGGAAGCTATTGAATCAAATGTAGTATAGTAAATGGGTTGCTGTTTCCCACACTTGCTCTTAATGCCCCAAATGCTGCATCTACATACTGTATATTTGCTCTGCCCTCGTGACTCTCATCCAAATAGCTTCTTTCTACAGTTGACAGAAAATATATGGCAGACGTTAACCTGAATGGAATGGAAACCCTGACCTTTCCCACATAAACACTAACAGTGGCTTGAGTCAGCGTGCTGTTACTATGAATGATATCTCAATTCCCTCTCCACCACCTTGGAAAAGAAATACCACCACCTTAGCCCCTGTCAGCAGCAGTAATTCAGATATTTGTCCAGTTCTTCATAATGGCACAAGGCTTATTAGGTCTATGTGTGACACATCCAGTTGATGCATCCTTAAGATATTTGTAAACTGCAAAACACAAACTTTCTGTTGTAATCTTTAAATTACACCCTCAGGGTTTAGGTGATTGTGTTATTGCCTATAATAAATTGTGAATGTTGTTTGCCCAATCAGCGTTCTGTATGCCAAGGGCAATCTTAGATGGAAGCTAAAGATGAAGCCAGAATTATCATAAAAAATTTCTTTGTGCTTATACAAGGCTTTGAGCAATACTGAGAAGACACACATTATGTGCCGCCCACATTTGGTAATTTCTGTTCAAATGAGACATGAATTTTTATGAATTTTCCGTGGATACCATAGAAGGGGTTCAGCAGTTTCACTCATAGCACTTTGCACTGAAATAGATTAAGGAGGTGCAGACTGCGATCAGTTTTATAATTATGACAGACTAAAATATAAATCAATCACAATATGCACAATTACATAGCATTGGTAAGATTTAGGAAAATGCCACATTTACCACATTTAGGGGCCCCCTTCTAAAGTATAGAAACTTTAAAGTTACAACTATAAACATTATATAACAAGTACCTTTAAATATCCAGTATATACAAGGTTCCATTGCTGTAAGATCACCGACTAATTTGTTTAGCCACAAACATCAGATTTATATAAATTATGCACAATCCACAATATGACATCCTCATACCTTATGCAAGTTAATCAGCCACCAGCAAAGCAGTAAGGAGATTTCTGCTAAGATCTGCACATTTTTTCACTTACAGGACGCCCCCAGCTCCTAATACACACATGTGCATGTCTTTCTACATTTGTGAGGACACTCATCTTTTACCCTTTTTGTTTTGTTTTGTTTTGCTTTCATGACCTCTCGGATCACTGAAAATATTTAGGGAGACAAAATATCAAAATATTATTGCCCCCCCCCCCCCCCCCCCCCCCCCCACCACCACCACCACACACACACACACACACACCCTTCTGCTAACTGCATTCACCCTGGCCCATTCGTCTACAGTCAGAGCAGATTTCACAAGCTATGGTGGTAATGGGTATGCCCACAATAACAATGGCACAGGAAGGAAAAAAAGACATCACCAAAAAGCTGCAATCTTCAGTGACACAGGGGAAAAAAAGCAGAGAGAAAACTATGTTTGTGCAAAAATATCATCTCAGTCTCAATGCCTGAATCAAGTTATTACAGCCAGTGTATAAAATCTTTCCAACATAAAGCCCAGTGGCAGTATACTGACTGTCAGAGTACAGAAAGAAAAGGATCTCATTGAATATATAGAGCTGGCACAAGCTGTATAAAGCTTTGTAGGAGTTGTTGGATTTTCCACACAACTCAAGCTACTCAGTAGAATTCTGGGGAAAATGGCTGCTCTAATCCATTTTCAAAGATTCATTTCACATTTGGCACTCACATAGAGAGATGGAGTTGACATCAGTTGGAATAAGAATGAGAATTTCAACAACATATCTGACACATAACTTTTATAGCTAAAGGGTTTTAAAAGCTGATGACAAAACTACATAAACAGCCTAACAATCCTTCAGGTATTTTAAATGACCTGCTCACTATTATTATTTATTCATGTATTGTTTGCATGTATTTATCTGTATCTTGTGGTCAAAAGTTACACAATTGGGCTACAAGTCCTGACAAATGCAATAAATATTGCATTGCCTCTGCCTCACCTGCATAGTGGAATTTTTAAATATGCAGTGTCTCAGAAGCAATTAGTCACACTGTGGTGTGATAGCTCTGAGAGGGTGTGAGGAGCATATGACAAGACTTGGGGTGATATGTGCTCAGTGAAGGAAAACTGATGTAGTATAAGGTGTGATGATAAATAAGGCAGAATCTCCAATTCTGTTCTAGTTTTTCTTATTGCGTTTTGTCTTATTATTTAACTTCTTATAGTTTTGACTTTAAGTAGATGCAAAAACAATGCTTCAGTTTGTACAGTACAAAAGAAATCTGGATGCTCGCTAACAATGTGGCTTTATGTGGATTGCTTTGTAGTGTGCCTTGTGCAATGTAGAGCATTGTCTGTACAGCAGCTTCTTTGGAGATGGGTGTTCTAGGGTTTTAATGCCTCTATAAAAATGGGCTATACCTGTGATGATCCAGCCCACTATTGGAAGAAAAATATACACCTCAGAGCAAATTTACTGCTCCCTAGAATGTGATACCAAAGCAATTAGTGTCGGAGAGATTGGTAGGCATGAAAAATCCTTACAGCATGCCTTGGAGCCAATACAAAGGCAATGCATCTCAGTTTTATGGCCCAACTGTTTATTCAGTCTTGTTTGGTGTTCCTCTCCAAGACTCCGGAGTCAGTGGGGAATATCATGACAGGGCAATAAATTACATTTGAATTTAGCATAAAGTCTCCCAATAAAGCTTAGACCATAGGATATGGTATAACTAGTGTGCTGTATAAACAATGCCTGGATGGAAAATGTTTTTGCTTTTGATAGTGAAAGAGGAGAAAGTCACACGCTCGGCTGAAAATTTTTATAATAGCGTATTAATCAGGATGTCAATAAAACGCCCTCCATCTTTCCTGCAGTATCAATCCCACTGCATGCCAATATATTGCTCTGCCAAGCATTACAGGGTTTTCGGTTCATTTGTATTAACAAATCTGTAACTTCACCAGTTTATGCAGCTCTCATATCAGCATATGAGTAGTAATGAGCGGGGGACATGAAGTGTTGCTTAAAATAGCAGTGACATTTTTTTTCTTGAGCTCTATCAGTCTTTACACAGTAGAAGCACCATGAGATGACTGTAAATTCCCCCAGAGAGACGGCTTGGGTGTTTATGTAGCATAACAAACAACTCTAAATGTCATTGAGTAGACTTTTCCTGTGAAGGACACCAAAGTGACTGGGCTGCAATATTTGCCATGAGTGTGAGGGATTACTCGGATGCCTATAAAACAGCATGTAATCTAGCAGCCTATGGGGACGGGGACTCAGCCTTGCCACAATGCTGTGAGGAACAGGCTGGTTCACTTGTTAAGTCGCTGTTTTTTTGGAAAACACACATGCACACCCAGATATGCAGAGGCACACAGGAACAGAGAAAAAGGCATGCGCGCATTCTCGCTGCAAAGCTGTTGCATTGATTGTGCTGCTGGCTTGTCCCATTGGACTGCAGTGCTTAGTTATCCACTTATGTATGGAGTTTAGTCCATAAGAGTTTTAATTTCAGCTTAGAGTGGCAAGAAAGATGCAGATTCACTGCAGGGAAAAAAGGATTCAGGAGTGCAATGTGTCCAAATAAGCTCTTTTGTGTCGTTGGTAATTTGCTGTTTATCTCGCTGTGTACAGCTATTTAATTTTGTTTTTAGTTCATATTTGGACAGAAAGAGTTAACAGCGAGTGAAAGTAATACACTTTCTTGAATAATTTGTCACAGCGCTGCTAACTTGTGTTTCATGTCTTCTAGAAATGGAGTCGCTGCTCCTACATTGGTATTAGATTTCATAAATGACAAAATCATGCAAAAAAAAAAAAGAACCCATAAACAAACAAAAGCAAATAATGAAAAAGATCCAGATGAATGGCTGAATTAAACAGATCACAAGCAGATCCACTGAGTGAACACAATGGATCTGCTGATACGTCTATTCAGCAGCATATTGTGTTAGCTCAACTCAAACAAACAAAATATAATCTTTTTTTCCCATTTAAAAGTAGTAGATTAATATTTTTGCTTTGTTGCCTAGGCAGCTTTTGAAATTCAAAAAAAAAAAAAGTCTCTTCTAATTTTCTGATGATGGGAAAGGTATACAAACTCAGCATTCACTGGTTTGCATCCTAATTTCTATTCCACTGTGATCTAATATATTAATATACTAATATTTTTAAATTTTTTCTTCCTCTCTCTTTGCTCTTCTTCCACAGGTTGGTTCTGAGCACCTTCTCCAGAATGAATACCAATTCCTCAGATGAGTTTTTCCAAGCCACAAACCATGCGGAACAGACATTCCGGAAAATGGAGACCTACCTCCAGCACAAGCAACTGTGTGATGTCCTCTTGATAGCAGGGGACCACAAGATACCGGCTCACAGGTTGGTGTTTGTGCCTCTGTCTGCTTTGATTTCATTAATTACTTACTGCTTTAGATCAGAGTTAAAAAGAAGCTCATCTGGATGCACTTCGTTAAGATAGCAATGCAGGCAGTCAGACTTTGGTCTGGACCACAGTTTGCAATAAATTTGGTCAGTTTGATCTATATGGGGGATAATTGGATGAGCTTTGAAATTCAAAGAAAGTCTCTTCTGATTTTCCGGTGACAAGAAAGGTATGCAAACTCAATGTTCACTGGTTTGCATTCTAATATCTACTCCGGTGTGATCTAATTACACCATTGCCCAGCCTTATTCCTACATTAAAATCTGTACATGGACAAATATTGTGATCCACTGCATGGCATCTCTTGACTGCTGAGAACCATTGTGTGGATCTGCTTGTATGTCTATCCACACGGTATATTATGTTAAGGATCTGGTACGTTCCACAGTGCCAGAAAGAAGTACCTTAGTTGCCTGAATTTTTATAGCTGGATTTTTAAATTCTACTTTCAGATACAATCATGTAAAGCAAAGTTTAAACCATAAAAATCCATATTAGAAACCGTAAGCACGTGTGAATGTATGCTGACTGATTTATTCATTCACGTTTCCTTCATGAATCCACAAGCTTGTTGCTTGAGCTTGCTAGACAAATTAGTTAACATAATTACAAGTCTGACCATTGTAGCTATTAACATAACATACTGTATGTGGGATAAAATAATTTATCACAGGCTGACAAAGTGGAATCATACAGTGGTGGAAGGGGGCTATAAATCACTGTAAAATGGAATAAGTACACTGACAGTACATTATGAATATGGTGTATTGAGTCATGTGAGGCATGCTGTTAGGAAGCAGAGCTTCAGTTGGGGGCACTCATAAAAACCACAAGAACATAGATCTCCCACCAACATGTAACCCAATTCATTGATCTTTTTTCTTTATGGCAGATTGGTCTTAAGTGCTGTGTCTGACTACTTTGCTGCTATGTTCACGAGTGACGTGAGAGAGGCAAAGCAAGAGGAGATAAAGATGGAGGGAGTGGATCCAGAAGCCCTCAGATCCCTGGTTCATTTTGCCTACACTGGTGAGTGCTTATAAAGACATTCACTAGCCCTTGTAAGTAGTTATGAGACTTCTGAAATGCAGCATGATTAAAATGGATCAATAAGACAATTCATCATAGAGCTGGCAGACTGGGCAGGACTTCAACACAAAATTGCTTCTTTTTTTAAACTGGGCAAATGGCTGTTTGGGAAATATGCTTTAATCAAATATCCACTTTTTACAGTTTAAAAATTGTGTGGTAAAAATCATAATAATGGCTGTCCTTGTAAAAGATTTTAAGTGATTTCATTATTAATGCTATAATTTAGCTGTTGATGCCTTTTATTTGATTCAAATGTTAATCGCAAAACTGCTTCCATGCAGTTTCAGTCATGTGTTGTTTTTCATGTAGTTTCCATGTTGTGACATTGCAGGTGTCCTTGAGCTGAAAGAGGAGACCATTGAGAGTTTACTGGCAGCAGCTTGTCTCCTCCAGCTTTCACAAGTCATCCAGGTTTGCTGTAACTTTCTGATGAAACAGCTTCATCCCTCCAATTGCCTGGGAATCCGTTCCTTTGCAGATGCCCAGGGCTGTGTGGACCTGCTTAATGTGGCTCATAACTACACCATGGTAGGACTATGAACAGAGCCAGACCACATTTTCATGGTGGGCTGCATTATTCAGATCATAATAAATAATGGGACTGCACTCATCATTGCGCACGCACGCACGCACGCACGCACGCACGCACGCACGCACACACACACACAGGGGATTCTTTAATCATAAAAGACATAACTTTAATACGAATTTTTAAAAATTTAGTTTCATTACTGTGCACTCACAGGAAGTAATAACCAACCGAGTTCTTGACACCGCTTGTTAGGATTTATTTGTTTAAGATATGCAATTATTCTACATTTCTGTGAGAAATATTCCTGTTGGATTAGGATTCACCCACATGTTCGTCAGATAATTTCTTGCTGGTCATGCAGAACTGACAGCACAAGACAGGCGTTATCTCCTAAAGGACATCTGCTCACTCTGTTTACACAGTCCCCATCCGAGACCAGGAGGTTAATCTAATCATAAAACTGCACAAGAGGCCCAGCTTCCTGTTCAGTCACGTCAGTAATGAGCAGGGATGTTCGGGCTTCTTGGAAGACTATCCTCTATCCCCTTAGCTGAAGATTTTTGTTTTGATAAGCTTGTTTTTTTCCCATTACAGCACGGCAGCTTCCGACACCGTTTTCCTTCATGAAAGAATACTTTAATGTTCAGTATATACACGTTTAATATTATATAGTTTCATATTGCAATATTTTTCCAGCTGTAAAATACTTTGATTTCCACACAGGATTTCAATTAATACTTGACAATTTCGGTTTTGTAAATTAATCCTGATCTCAGGAAAGAATAAAGAGCAGTCTTTGTTGCAAACCAGTGCAAATTACATAGTAATCAAAAGTTTTTGGAAGGTAATTTTCCCAGCCTCGCATTAGTTTAAGCATTAGTTTTTCAATTACTCTTTCAATCAAATCAGTTAATATCCTGTGCCACTGGTCTCGTTTTCTGAGGAGTTTACTTGACTGCTGTGAGTCTGCCAGTATCTACAAACACATCCTTTTAAATGGTTATGAAACAAACTTGGCTAAGCTTTCAATTTTGTTGTAAGCTCTTCAGCATTTGCAGTTACAAATTTATTGGTTTAACGCAATGTCAAAGAGCTGGATTGAGTTTCTCCCTTCTCTTTAGCACCAGAGATCAATAGATGTCCCTCATTTCATTAAGGCTCTCCTTGCTAAGCTCTGCCCTCAAAAGATAGATCGGACTAACACTGCAATGTGTTGCATGTTGATGATCAATAGCATGCTTGTTTCTTGTTTCATGCTTTCTACAGTGAGCACTCGATTTGTTAAAGATAATAATGATGAATCCTTTGCTGCTTTGTTTAAAGCATAAACAGTGCAGAAAATGGCCAAATGTTGGACATACCATAGATGCACTTATGGGCAGGAATGTTTTATATATCATCTCTAATGGAACTGCCCAGAGACAAAGCCCTTGAAGAGGTAGCCATGCAGTGCTTTAATATTGCCTGGGCTTCTGGCCAATAAATGGAAGATTAATCTTTAGAAAGGCAATAGAAAACAGCTTCCATCAAACTTGGAACTGGACACGCCATTGGTGGGATTGTAATGGAGGTTTCCAGAGCCTGTTTTTCATTAAAGACTTATAAAGGCTTATTGGTATCATGTATGATCAGCAGAAAAAATGCCATATTAGCTTAAGAGGAGGCTTTTCGGAGCGAATACTCTATACCAGATTGATTTGTAGTCTGTTGTTATGTGGATCATTTTATTTACTGAACTAAGTTAAACAGATGATGGCTTCATCTGTTCTTTGGAAAGAAATAATTTGAGAAATGGAGAGCGATTGACTGCGGTTATCGGTTATTGGAGATGAAGACCTCCAAACTGGCACTCTCTATCTCTTCACGTTCATTTTTCTTCACCTCTCTGTCCTTGTGCCACTTGGACCTCAGAGATGTAGAAACATACACAGACACACACAAAATGCTGCACCAAGCGTACTCCTCGGCTAATAACTGATGATTATCTGTCTCCTCTGCGTCTCCGCAATGTTCCAGGAACACTTCCTCGAGGTCATTCAGAACCAGGAGTTCCTGCTGCTCCCCACAGCTGAAATTGTTAAGCTGCTCTCCAGCGATGACATCAATGTTCCTGATGAAGAGACGATCTTCCAAGCTTTGATGATGTGGGTGAGGTATGATGTCCAGAATCGACAACAGGACCTCGGGGTGCTTCTTGCTTACATCCGCCTACCCCTACTTCCTCCACAGGTGAGACAGCCGATCAGGACTGTAAGTCGCTTATGCTTGTGTTAGAGCTTGTGACTGATGATTCAGATGGTACAAGTCAGCTTGGCTTCATTACAGAAGGTGTGATTTGTGATCTTTGATACTCTGTCCAGGTTGTAACTCCTCATTTTATAACTTTGTTAACTTAAAATGAATAATGAAATGAATAGAAATAATAACTAACACTAACACAGTTTATGTGATGTAAAATTATGCTGTATTTCTGCAAGTAAGCACTGACTTACAACTTGGTCATCTTGATTTAAATAACCTAACAGGAAACAGATAAGCATTTTTGACAGATATGAAGCACGAACATATCTATGTTTTCACTGACAAATTGCTTTCCAAAACTAATTATGCTCAAGTTTTTTTTTTTTTTATTATCAGTATGCAGGAAAGTAACCTGCAGCATTATTGTTTGCAAAATGAAAAATATGTGGAAGATATGATACATAAGGTTTTTCATCCATGGCTTGGGAGATGCCATTTGCTGTGAGGCAAATAAACAACAGAAATGAATCATTGTTTTTTTTTTTCTTCTCAAAACTGGTAAAGTTCTTTTTAAGTCTCGCAGGCATAGCGGTATCAATGAATAAATGCAAAAATATATAAAAGTGAAATGTCTGAGAAAACCCACATAAAAAGCAACTTCACTGCAATGTCTGTGATGTGCGGAAATGTAAGAGTGCTACTATTTCTCAGAATAGAAAGAAAAGTTTAGCTCTTCTGCAGTGCATTTACAAAAAAGAAGTAAAATCATGAAAATACAGTGTGTTTGTTATGTTTTTGCTGTTTTATCTAATTGCAATAATTGATATAGTGACTTCCTTTAAAGTAATAGTTTGATGATAGACAAAGATTAGATAATTTTGTTTTTGCTTTCACCCCATTTTAATTAAAACACATAATAATCTTAATTTTCAATGCTGTTTTGCAGTTATATATATCTGACATCTTTTCCAAAGGGATTTAAAATCTACACATTATATTACAAATACCATTCCCACAACAGAGATTTCTATAAATACCATAAACATTTGAAATTTTCGGCACACATTATAATGCAGCTAATTTTATTTTTCTTGAAATATAGCTCCTTGCAGATCTGGAAAACAACAAGATGTTCTCTGACGATCTGGAATGTCAAAAGCTGCTAATGGAAGCCATGAAGTACCACCTTCTACCTGAAAGACGCCCAATGTTTCAGAGCCCAAGAACAAAACCTAGGAAATCCACTGTTGGTGCACTTTATGCTGTCGGAGGAATGGATGCTACCAAAGGTATCCGACATAACAACTTACTGAAAAGACTTTGAAGACGGCTTTGCCAGATGTATGAAAAGAGAGGGCTAGCTTATACACAATTGTTTTAAGTGTATGGCAACACAGGTTATCTAAATTGCGGTATTTTGTTTTATTTCAGGCTCTACCACCATAGAGAAGTATGACTTGCGAACAAACACTTGGGTCCAGGTTGGAGTCATGAATGGGCGCCGGCTGCAGTTTGGTGTGGCAGTGATAGATAATAAGTTGTACGTGGTCGGAGGGAGAGATGGACTGAAGACGTCCAACATGGTGGAGTGCTATAACCCCGTCAGCAAAGTGTGGTCCACCATGCCCCCAATGTCAACACACAGACATGGGCTTGGTGAGTGATTGGCATATAACTGTCCAACAGCATATTGTTATTTACATCGGCATTCATGCATTTTTAGTAGCGTTGGTACTATGTCTGTGTTCTGAAACTTACTTGCCTTACCATGCACATACATGGAAAGAATAATGTAGGAAAAACGTGCCATACTTCTTTTTCAAATGGAAAGCTATAGGTAGGAAGAGCAGCAGCAAGCCTTCCATACAGAACAGAACAAGAAGCAGTGATAACAGTTCTGATGCTGGTTAAGTCAGGCACAGTATAAAAGGAGGACCTTGGGTAGAGGTGGGTTGCAAAGTAGCTTGCAAATGCCCAACAACTATAGGAAGTTAAAACAATTTAAATAGCACATTGCATATGAGATTTCCCAAATGAAAGCATAGAGGGTATCAGCTGAACTCTTTGCTACTGTAGGCTGGCACTGAGATCATCTTATCTGCCAGGACTGTGGTTGAATTCAACATTGTGACTTTGTCTTGAATATTATGCTGCCTAATGCCAACTAACTGGAATGATCATTTCATTACAAACTGCAACCTATCAATTTTCCAAAAAAAAAAAAAAATTCATTAACTGCTTTTATTTCATGATGAAAAATCTTTTACAAAGACATAACACATATGGTTCTATATGTTTCAGGTTTCAGCTCAGTTAACCAAGCAGATTTTTTGAAACACCAAACAGGATACATGTTTAGTAAGGTCACAATTGGTAGGCTGTTAAGAAAAAAAAAATCTTTGACATATACCTTTGATATTTTTTCCATTCCCCTATCAAAGCTTGGCGAGCTGTGCTGGACCTGCTCTTCCTTACCCTTCCCTGCCCAATAAATCTCATATCAGAAGCATTTTGATTCACAGTTGAAACAGGTCTGGGTAACAGAGGAGGGAGATCTTGTCAAAGCATTCAGCTCACTCACACAGTGTGGTCGGAGGTATCAGCAAGCCCAGGAGATCACACTGTACAGATTACCTGCGCTGTCTTTGATCTTTCACGTACCAAATATCTCTTGGTGCTTTGCTTATCTTGTGCATATTTTCATTCTGAATATGTTTTAACTTAGTGTCTACCAACATCCCCGCATAGCCATTTCCTGCTGTGTGCTTTATGGGTAAAGAAAAGGAAAAAAAGGTGTTGTTTTTTATCCCCAACCCACAAGCCAGTAATAAAAAGAAGCCTCACTACAAGACCAGTTTTCATCTGACAGTGTTTATGTCACTCGAGGTTCTCTGAATGCGGTTTTGTCCTCATGTTTCCTCTAAATAATTGAACTCTCACCAAAGGAAATAAGTGTTTTCATATAAAAATCCATTGTGCTAAAGCACCCTCTGCATTGACGCTGGTGGAAATAACCATTCCTATGTGACTGGGGGACGAGGAATAACAAAGCAGTTTTATAGTCTTCCTGTTTTCTGAATAGCTTTGGCCAGCTGGTTGACTCACTCTGCTCCGTTCTAAAATGAGAAACGTATCTCTGCTCAGACTCTCTAAGAATAACATTCACTTGGAAATCTTTGGACTTCTTTCACTGATTATTCTCTTAGATGTGTTTAAGGTTTCCGTGTTCGAAAACCTTTTTCATGTAATTTTGGAAAAATGTTTGTTTCATTTTACCTCAGTGAGGTAAACACATGAACATTTGAAACAACTTAATATAATTATGCAGACAAAATCACACATGATCGAAACACGTATATAATATATAAAATATTCTCTTTATTTCATTTTTTTATAGCGTTTGATTTTTCTATATGCAGTATCTAATGGGACAATTCATCTTATTTATCTTTACAGCATTAATTGTTTGGATAGCATTCATTTCTTATTTCTATTTCTGCAGGTATTGCTGTGCTGGAGGGTCCCATGTATGCAGTAGGAGGCCATGACGGCTGGAGCTATCTCAACACTGTGGAGCGCTGGGACCCACAGGCCAGACAGTGGAACTACGTGGCCAGCATGTCGACACCACGGAGCACCATGGGAGTCACAGCACTTAATGGAAAGTAAGTTGCTATGACCCCCATCTTTGTCTAACCTGTTTGACTATCCCATCATAGCCTTTTAATTAAAATGTGCAACCTTAAACTTTAATGCAAAGTGTGCTATTGTATTTGCCTCTGAAGCCATTGCCCTCTGCAAATTAGTACTAAGAAGGCAGACATTTGCAGGCAATTCACACTTAAAAAGGAAGCCTAATTGGAGTATACTCTTTTTTTAGGGTGCTGCCGTCCATAAATTCTACTTTTCTACTTGACTGAAGTAAACTTGCATATAAGGATAGCACAGTTAGTCTTTATTCCTGCACCTCTTAGTCAGTTTTAGCTATTGATTTGCTGGAACAAATGTTTTTGCAGGCAGTAAACTTGCAGCTGGATTTGAGCATGAAATAAAACAAGCATGGTTGTGTAACTCACAGTGCAGTGGTCCAGGAAAAGCTGGAGCGCAGTATTAATGCACTATTAGTTCAACAACATTATACTTCTTTTGTGGTCTGCGTCAGATAAACTCCAAGGTGGCTGTGCAACAGTGCAGCTCGGAGCAAAGGCTGCTCTGATTAGTGTGGTAATTTATACAGTATAATCTAGACTCCATAAATGCAAAACACTTGATGTATTTGTATGTATTAAATGCCTTACAACACAATTTAAAAGTAAATTAGGCAAATAACAGACCAGCTTTCAGCCTAATTTGAATATGTTTGTGTGCTGAAGTAGAAAAGAAGCTGCTGCTCCTTTGAGCTACAAGCTACATTTAACCCACTGATGTTATCTTTTCTTATCTAAGAAAACTATCTTTGAAAAATGTTCTGCTCAGCGCCGTATCATCTACAATCTGTCTTACTATCACTGATCTGATAATGTTTAGATAGCAATTCTGTTTCGAAGCACACAGCAGCTACTCATTTGTCAAATATTCGTTCATAATTTTGCTTAATGTACTTGAATCTTTCAGATTATTTGCAGTTGGTGGTCGAGATGGAAGCTCCTGTCTTAGGTCGATGGAGTGCTTTGATCCACACACCAACAAGTGGAGCATGTGTGCACCAATGACCAAGAGACGAGGAGGAGTGGGTGTAGCAACATACAACAACTTCCTGTACGCCGTGGGCGGACACGATGCCCCTGCTTCCAACCACTGTTCTAGACTCTCCGATTGTGTTGAGAGGTCAGTAAATGCACGTCCTCATCTCCAGAGTACACAGCAGACAATGGTGTGTTTGGACTGATGTTCATTGAACTCAGTAATGGGTGGGGTCAAGATAGGAAACTTTCTCAAAGCAACAAAAAGGAACTCCTCTTGATCCCCACCCTGTTCCTGCATTTGGAGACATGTCTGCATTACGCAATACCCTATTGTAGAGACCACTGTTGCTACACATGGTTTTATGTTATAGTATCTGGCACCATCTGGTGGTCACAATATCCTCTTTAGTCCAAACCTGAGGTAAACCCATTGGCGTGATTTAAATACACGTAACTGTTTTTTTTTTTTGGCATAAAATACAGACATCATTTTTTCTAGGACATCACATTTTACTCAGATATTTATATATATATTCCCTCTTGTCATGGTGATGCACTGGTCAGTACTGTATAACTTTAGAGGTTTATACCTACTGGTTGAGTAGGTCCTTTCAAGAGGCTGAAACTCCAGATACACCCCTAGTACAAAGAACAACTTTACTGTTCAACCCACATGTTTCAGCCTGTAGCTGAAACAGCCTGTAGCATTCTGGTATTATGCAGTTCTTCCACGGTGAGTGTGTCTCACAAAGATAAAAGGTTGTGCAAACAGAGCAGAGATGTCTGGCACAACTTTCAAGGTACACAGAGCAGAGCAAAAGTTGAAAGCGGTACAATGTTGTTCTTCCATGAAGAGCGAGTCTAAAAAAGATAAAATGTTGCAAGGCTACAGGCTGAAATGTGCTGGTCAGGCAATAAAGTTGTTCTTCATACCGCATGTGTTGCTGGAGCTTCAACCTCTTTAAACTTTTGTTCTTTTCTTTGCACCTTAGTAGCAGATGAAGTTGTGAGTAGAAGTTTTCAGTCTTCAGTCTTCCTCCTACAGTCCAAACACACATTTGGTAGATTAAGTGGTGATTATGTACTTGTGTATATGGTAGTGTGTAGTTCTCTGTCTCTCTGTGTTAGCCCTGTGACCTGTTCAGGATGTACCTTGCCTCTTTAACTTTGCAAACTGGGATAAGTTGGATGAGCCGTTACAAGAACAGGCAGTTATTCATCTGTTAAATCCAAATATAGAATGTAGTACCTGCTCAGCTGCATTATCATGTGATCGTGGCTGTTTCACATTTTCGATATACATTGTTACTGATGTACTTTTAACAAGCAGCACACAATACTTAATAATAACAACCATAGTGGACGAATTTTTAAACATTTGAGTGACTGTTTTGTTCATAAGCATAAAAAGTAAATCAAATGATGCCTCTTAACTTCCAATATGGACAAACAGATGAAAAAAAATATTTCTGTGGAAAATTCTGTCTGATGAGTCAAGTTCTCCCTGGACTGAGCATCTGCCAGCTGCTTTTGGAAAGACAGCTTTGTCTTTTGCTTTAATGCTTCACTTTAGTTCTCTGTGACCATTCAGACATCTGTGATTAAAGAGGAGGAACATAAGGCCGTTCCAATTAGTGGGGATGAGATGCTGTTAGACTGACTGAGTAAATTAACTTTTAGAGAAAATGTTGTTTTGCCATACTGAGTAATGTAATGCAACGCCAGTTGTTCAACCAAATATTTTAATTACAGGTATGACCCAAAGACGGACACCTGGACCACCGTGGCTCCCCTCAGTGTTCCCCGGGATGCAGTTGGTGTTTGCCTGCTAGGTGACAGGCTTTATGCAGTGGGCGGATACGACGGCCAGTCGTATTTGAACACTGTGGAGTCCTACGATGCACAGAACAATGAGTGGACTGAGGTAATTGCATTAACTCAATTTAATGAAACTGCAAAAACAAAGTTATGAAATATATTCCTACTATTTTAGATTAAAAAAGTATGAAAAAAATCCAGCTGAGAAAAATAAAAAGTTGAAAAAGTTATAAAAAGAATAAAACTTTAATAGAACTGCAGATATTTTGCTAGAACAGTTACAACCAACATCACCGCTTCAGTGAAATCTGAAATGACTGAAGCCTATCAATATTTTATAGTTGCTTTTCTTTTTGCATGTTTCTTTTTGTTTAAATCTTGACCCTTTGACCTCCTTATCAGCATGAAGTAAAACAGGATTTTTTTTTAAAAAGCCATCCTTACATGAAAGACTGATGTGTACCTCTCTGTCTTCCTGTAGGAGGTCCCTCTTAACATTGGCAGGGCAGGCGCCTGTGTGGTGGTGGTGAAATTGCCTTGAGCGTTTTGTCTCAAAACAGCATGGGTAACAAATGAGGGAGCAGCAAAGAAGAGTGGACAAACAAAACAACAGATCAAGGACGGATCCTTTGAGAGTCATGCTTTTATTTTTTCTTACTTTAACTCGCCTCTCCAGAATTTTCAGAGGGAAACACAGACAGAGCCTTGCCCATAAACCAGTGTTGCTATCATTAGTGGACATGCCTGCCCACTGGGAAGGACTTGTTCAGAAACTGGAATGCACTGCACATTCTTCACATTCTCAACCAATCAAGAATTTTCATAGACTCGGCCAAGCTGCGGCGAATCAGCGCCAGGCCTTTGTTGTAGGGCTTTGTTATACTAGTTTTATGAAAAGTGACGTGAATGTCTGCAAGATTACATTTAAAACTTACAGTCTGAACAAATAAGCCAAACTCCAGGTTAGTTTACATTTCTACGCAAACATTTCGTACCAGTACCATCTCACACAATATATTTTTGGGATTAAATCTCCATTTATAGCCACTATAATGAAAATTGTTGTAACAAATAGAAATAACCTCATGGGTGGTCAGAATCACTTCTGAAGCATAGGAGACCACTGTGAACACCGAGGGTTGAAGTAAAGCAATGAAATGATTTTTTTTTTTCTGAATAAAATATTTAGACGTTTTATTGCTTTTATTTTGCTTTTTTTTAAAGCCTGTAGCTAAAAAACACCAAAGTCATTTGCTTGTTTTAGATGTCTTGTTACTAGTTACATGTTCTAAAGGTTTACAAATTTGTGAATTACAGAAAAATATATCATATTGATATTTCACATTGCTGTACAGATTTTTGTGAACTTTCTGAAATGACATTTGTGTTTATAGGATCATGCCTAAACCAGCGCCCTCAGATCACTACAGTCATTGCTGTTCATTTGGCTTCCTTCCTGGGCATGCTAGCCGAGTGAATGTTTCGTTTGATTTACATAATATTATATATGATGATCATTACCGTCCTGTCTGTATTTTTAAGGATATAAGACCTTCTGAGTTACATAGATCTTTTTTTTTCATCACAAACCCTTGCAGTGGAATCAGGTGCATCTAAACCAGCTATGTGAATCTATGACAGCTTTCATTTTACATGTTACCTGCAGCACTAGGAAACCTGATTGCCACAGCACTTCACTATTGCAAATGTTTCGAATTTTTACATTTGCAGTTGGTATATCTGTTTAGAAAAACAAAACATTACGACCTTCTTCTTAATAATTTGTAACTGTAATTCGAACACGTTCTGGGGCCAAATGCTAATGTTTTTATCATAATTTTGTACAGCATGACAACCAATAAATAAACTGACTTCAGTCTTCTCTGCATGATCAAATCCATGTTTAGAGCTGTGGCCCCACACCGGGCACATTTTCATTACTCTTGTTGTTCTGCTTCAAGTAAACATAACCGATTCTTTGACTAAACAGGCTCGGAAGCTGCTTTGATGTCTGTCAGCGTTAACCTTAGTTTTGTTTTCGCTGCAGTGCCCTCTTCTTAAATCAAGCAAGCATGTTTGTTGATATTGCCGTGTTTTTTCAATCTCCCATCAACAGAATGAGGACCAAATGCTTTTGCTTGCCTTTGTTTTTTCCCCATTGTTTACCCTTCAAATAGTCCCTTCAGCCCACCATCCTCTAGCTTGTTTGGTAAGATTTCAATCACTTTCGCATACATAATATTGGCTTATGTGTCCACGTGTGCACTTTTTTTTTTAAATTTTCAGGAACCTGGTGAGCTGGTGATTTTAAAATACACAGTATATTAGACACATAACAGGAAAAAAAATCCCTTTTGCACTTTCCTTTTTTCACATCATGTAAAGATTAATCGTCTTCTCTAGCTTTCTATTTTTGTTTATCTGCATCTTTTCCTGCCAGAGCTCATAAGGGAAATCAATAAAAGGATAATAGCTTTGATCTAAACTCACCTCTCAAAGTAAAATGTGGAATTCCTCAGTATATATCTGTACATTAATTTGAGATGCAGTGCTGTGGAAATATGGGGCCATGATGATTAGAATTGCTTTATTCAATTTGGTCCTGCGAAGATTGTAACAAGATGCAAATATACAGAATTTCTGTATACTCATCTCATAGTTTACCCCAGTATTGCCTAATCTTTAACAGCACCGTCAGACTAAGCTGCTTTGCCAAGTCAATCTAGTAATAGGTTAACAGCTGCAGTACACACATGGATACACACTGAATTGGCTACGTGACTGAACTAAGATCCACTGCCTCAAATCAAAATTTAATTCTAGTTTCAAGGGCCCAAGAAAATGTGTTTGTGCCACAACATGTTGCTGAACACCTCTGGAAAAATATATAAAATATTAAGATCACAATGGGTGGAGCAGCTTGACTGTTTCTGCGCTCAGCCGAGATTCGTGCAGATTTCAATGCAGATTTAAACAATGAAATGTTTAAATTCGCATTCATTTAGCTGAAATACAATGTTTAGCATTTTCACGCTGCACATTTCCATGCTGACTCTACTCGAATACATGCTTTGTTGCCTAGTTCCTCTGCTTCTGAAGCATTGCGAAAGAGCCAATAAAACATGTATGACTTATAAAATGTGCTTAAAGCTCTGAGCAAAAGACAAGTGGATTGTATGCACCATGAGAAAGCACAGCACAGGGTAGTAATGGGGGATCGGTTTGCAGTGCACATGTTCCAAAAAGCATTTGCAATGCAATATTTAATTCACTGTTTTCTCAATAAGGTTTACAGACAAAATATGGAATATGCATCCCTTGCTTGAGTTTTGTTCCACCAGTATCCTGCACGCATACTGTATGCTCTTGTACGGTGATGTAATTCTATCATAAATTATCAAGAGAGGGTGCTGTTGCACTGCAGAGGATGTACTTACCGAGGCTAACGGCAAATCAAAATCTCCAATACCATTACTGTTCATAATAAATGTCAACCGGCATTAAGGATGCCAAGGACAAATACTTGAGCTAATAACCCTGCATAATTATTGAGACATGATGATGAAATGTTTGGAAATTGGATGTTAAGGCAACTTGTTCTCTTACCTTCGAATGAGCGTTTTGCTGAGTTTTAAGGGGAGCTTGAAGCTTCTGAACGAGATGAGTTCTGACTTGTCAGGTTTTAAAAGGATTTTGGCTTCACAAAAGTTTGAACAATGTCTCATAATTGTGTGACAAAGCTTGACAGACTGTTCTATTTTTTTTCCTTTAGGTCTGTGCCTGGCTTTTGGGGGATATATATATATATATAGTTTTAGGACTGAAGAAGCAGCTTTCCCTCATATTTTATTCTTTTTGTGACAGCAAACAGAGATGGAAAGTGATGGGAGAAAGATGCAACAACACAGCATGAGTTGCAAACATTTTACTATATTGATTGTTGGTTGCGGAGACAGAGTATGTTTACAAAGTTTCTTTCTTATATAATAAGTATTTTTTGGATTTAGGGGACATTCGAGTTCTTGTAAGTCATAAACCACTGCATCACAAACATAAAATCTTACACAGAGAGAACTGTGGATTTCGCCAAACACATTTTTCTCCAGAGAAATTATTTTACTGCATAATTGTTTTCTGTCAAAATATAGTCTGATAACTTCAGAACAGATCAGTTAGCCTAATACTAAATGAAGAACGTCTGGAAAAAAGAAGAAAGGATTTTGACGGCTTATATGTCAAAACACAGTGTTCTTAAAAGACTGAGAATGAAAAAAACAGCATGCGAGAGATCTTCACCACGGGGACTAAAGACTAGATGGATCCCTCTACAAGTGCCACAACAAACTGTCAACTTAGAATAAGATTGTCCCGTCAAGCGTGCTTAAATAAGCCTGTTAACATGGCACTTTTGACATGTTGCAATGGAGTGCCATGTCAGGCAAAATGCTATGCCTTCTCTTCCCAGGTGATGGCAAATTGATTTTACACTGCAACAATTTTTTGTCAAACGACTGAATTCAGCAAGAGACGATGTATTTAACATATCACACGGGCAGCAGGACAATATCTAACCGCTGAGATGTGTGTTCATTTTCAGATAACAATCCAGGTGAGCTTGAAAAATCACCCGCTCGAGAATGCACGTACGCTACAAACTACAGCCTTTTAGTGACACTGACAGTGATAAAGTAGTTAGCTGAGCTTTTATGAGTCCAGCACTGATACAGAGAGTGACAGTTGCTTTTCAGGCTGATCAAAGGCAGCAGACAAGTGCTGTAGAACGTTTCTCCCTCTATCCTCCCCCCAAACCCTGTCTCTATCTAATGATAGTTGAATACATTGTCATCTCATTATCTTTGAAGAGGGGAAAGATCCCTCCCGTATGAGTGGGCACTGTGTCTCTTGCCATCAGTCGGGCCCTAAAATTGGTGAAGCGCATTCCCGTCTCATTATGTTGAGTGAGAAATATCAGACACATCCCATCTGCCTAACGCCTTCCACACACATGCTGCCATGCTTCAGCCATACAAGCTGGTACTGTTATGCTATAGTTCTATAATGCAGATATGAGACGGGTTCTCTAAGTGGATTTGGACAGTGCTGTTAAGGAAATCACTGCATGGTTAACTGTCTCAGTCCACCAACTTACATGGGTGTCTTTTTTTTCTTTTTACAGCAATAACCATCAAAGAGCCCTTGACTCTTCAAAATGCTTCTAGGCTGCGTCTCACACCATCACTGATATTGCAGCATTTTGTGTCGTTTACTTCTTAATGGATTTTTTAGTACACGAAAGACAAAACACATTTACCTCCAATAAATAACACTTTTGCCAGTCCCTCCTGCAGGCCCTCCTAATTCAGACACACACACACACACACACACACACACACACACACACACACACACACACACACACACACACACACACACACACACACACATATATATATATATATATGACAAGCTTCGTGGACAGATAATGACATCTTCAAATTAAGCAAGTTTTTCAATCAGACCTAGATTGCATACCTTGGTGACTATTGTATAATGAATGAAAGGCACTCAAATCAAAAAGTCAACAATAACTTGACACAAATGCCAAATTGGTCCCAGATTCTCTTGACTGACTCTAACAGATGTCATGGGCCGATTGCCAAAACATCTTATCGTGGACACAGTACAGTGAAACCACAACACTGATCTACATGATGGATGTCAGATCAAAATGAATCCAGCCATGGTTTTACCAGCTTTGAATTCATGCATGGGGAAGCCTGTCAGGGGCGAGAGATGATGTGGACGCTGGCTCTCACTGTTTGTCAAGATTTTACAACCCTCCCCCTCGCTACTCGTTTGAAGCTAGTCATCTGCTGTCTAGCAGCTTGCTGCCAATACGCCTGAGAATCTAGATTCAACATTTACGGACTTCTCACAGGAATGAATGCAATTAGACTGTTTTGTGGGTGTAAAGCATCCCTTTGCATACACCATGCAATCTATCATTTTAATGGGCCTCAACTTTCCCAGGGAACACACTTTAATTTGGTAACTGCACTTGTATATTCCTTATTTTATGTGTCTAATGCAGACAGCAAACTAGTCACCCATCAATGGCACATTTTTTTCACAGCAGTTTTGCTTCTTCGGAAGCTCACATGGCATAAAGAAATACAAAACCTAACGCAGACCTTTGAAAGTTGAGCATCAAATGGTGTTTTGACATCAAATGGAATAATGAGAAAACATCAAGACCTGAAAAAGATCACATACGCAAGCGGCTCAATTCTTTAAATGAGATGTGTTGTTTGTTTTCTGACAGATACAGACATGAGAACAAAGTTGCTCTGTCCAACTCACTTTCTAAGTCTCTGCAGCAGCCATAATTCAGAGAACATCATGTCCACTTCAATAACACAAGCATAGCTCCTTGAAGGACACACACAATATATATTTTAACAGCTTTTTTCCTTATAAATCCTTGCAATAGGAGAAAAAAACCATCTAGCATTGCTTGTGTGCCACTCTTGTGTCTGCTATGCCTCTTACCCTATATGATCTTTCTCGGCACATTACTGCTGCCCGTGCAACGACCGCTTACGAATTGCCTCCAGAACTAAATCACTTCCTTTGTCAGACACGACTGCCTTTCTTTCCCAGACCCATTGCTTACTGCTATTGTTAGTGAAGATGAACAGCCCACGACAATTAAAGGTGTGGACCATTACTTCTGCTGTACGGAAGGTTAGACCTTATGCTTTACAGCCTGAGGGAGAACATCGGCATATCTTCATCTGTCATCCAGAGCCATAATGGAGAGCCTTGGAATGGATAAAGAGCCAACAAATGTCCGACGCCCTGCAGACTTTGGGTCAGGCCTATGTGGGTTTGTCAGAGCTGAAGAATAGAGGGTGAGATTATAACAAAAACTTGACGAAACTCAGTTAAAAACATGTGGCCAACTGCAAACAAAAAACGGAGGTGGCAATTGTGCAGCAATTCTACATGTGCAACACAACAGAAATGTCCATGAATTAAACAGATAAATACTGTGTGAGTACTGAGTTTAGCTAACAGTCTGTATTTTTGATGCAATCAAAGTCAAAAAAGTAAAAATGTCACTCCCAGAATCTGAACCCCGATCTTAATTCTTAAAACCCCATTATCTTAACTCACATACATTTTACCTACAGCCTTTAGAGTTGTTTGAAAGCATCTTTGTCACTGTTTCCTTGGAGACAAAAGGCAACTAATTCATTTTCTGTAGAGTAATTAGTCAACTACTCTTCAAGTCAGTGATAAGTAATGAGTTACTGATAGGATTTAACCTAAACAACACTGTTGGAAATATGTTTTCTTACTCTAAATTAACTTGCAGCCCTTCTAAACTGGTTTCCCTTAAAATCACGTTCCTTAATACTCAACACTCATATAGTATGTATTTACCAATTATATTTACAATGTATTATAAGTGAATCTTAAAAATTGCTTCTTCACTGCATCGAGAATAATTTGGAAATGTGCAGCATGCCTTGAACAGACCTCACTGCAAGTATAAAAGAAGAAACTATTAATGATATTAATGCTTGGTTTTAACTCCCATAACATCCACGAAAGGTTTCTGAACATGAACAATTCAAAATGAATATTAATAAAATGCTAAACATTAGTTTTAAAAATAGTAAGTTCTTCACAGATTGTTGTGCTGCTAATACCACCTTCCTATATTTAGAGATATATCAAAGATGAAAAGCTGCTGGGTACAAAAAAACACATGCTGTAAACTGAATGCTTCCTGCTTTGCTGCTCGGTCTAAATGGAACCGATATAATTCCTGACATAAATATCACGACAGTAGGAGAAGCGCAAGTTGTAGAAATTCATGTGTGTGGCAACACAGCGAGTCATCTTTGAGAAACAAAAGTTCACAGTGGAAACCTACATGACATATCCAACTTGTTAGTGATGTTTTCTTCTGGTATCATCTTTCTTACCAACCTGTTGTGTTTTTCTGCAACTCTTCCCAGACATTTTGCTTTGAAGGAGGGTAAGAAATTGGTATAAAAGCTGATGTTGTTTCCCTTCAACAATAGTGGCTAAAGCTGCTGTCTTTGTTTTGCCTTTCCATGGCTCACACACACACACAGAATCAGACCCATGCAGGCACACATTCTATCTATCTATCTATCTATCTATCTATCTATCTATCTATCTATCTATCTATCTATCTATCTATCTATCTATCTATCTATCTATCTATCTATATAAATTTATTAATTTTATTTAAATTATAAATTACATTTTATTTTCACATAAATTGTAACTTTTTTATTTTATTTTATTTATTTTAACAAAGCAACAACAGCACAAGACAAGCACATACAACATGAAAAACAGGACAAGCTGTAAAAGGATAAATGATGGATAGACTGTTTGGCATCAGGACGTAATCAAATAAAATTAAATAAAACCTCATCCTGATATACATGTTATTCTGCACATATATAAACAACACAAACATATTACAGTACAAACATAACACATTATATGGGCACTGAAAAAGACAAATACGTGAAAGTGATACAAGTGTGACAGTTCTAAAGTAACAATACTGTGCAAGTGCTGTAAAGCTATGTTTCAAAGCCCAGTATTTCAGCTGTAGGGAATACTCCTAAGAACCTAGATGGGGTCTGAGCAGAGGCATACCAGGGTTGATTTTATCAATTTTAGAACATTTTGTTTCTTGCTTAACCCAAGGCAATACACATCATACTGGTAAAACCCACAGAGCAGTCATATTGCCAGGAGGATTGCCCATGGTGGACAAAAGTTGAACCTTTCTTATCCTCCTATAGCCTGGTGTCTGAATCTGATAGCGTATGTATGCAGATAACAACTTCAAAAGATTAATTCTCTTCTTACTAGACATTTTTCTAACAGGAACATTTCTTGTTCTCAAAGTAGCTTAAGCCTTTTGTTACATAGCCTTTAGCTTCATGAGAAACTTTCCCTTCAAATTCATCCTGAGGCTCATTCCTGATACCCCTATTTGAAATGCAGAGGTGTTAAATTATTTAGGGTTGAATCTGTATTTTATTTTAGAATGGGGCTGGAAGGAATACTAACTAATACTTAGTTACCAGCTTTGAAGGCCACTTGGAATGAATGTAATACAAAATATTGACCTTGTAAACAGTGGGTTTACACACCTGATCATTACATAACTTAATGTTTCCCCTGACTGCCCCTAAGCACAACCTATTTTAGAAAGAGAAAGTGTGAAGAGAGTGAGCATGTGAGTTGGTTTTTAATGGCTCTAATAGTCAGTGCACATGCCAGATATTTGACAAAAATTGCCAAAAGGGTCAGGATAATATGTCAGTGCATGCGTTAGTGTTACAAAAACTAAAAGCAAAAATGTAGTTGACAGGTAAAATAAAAATTCACTGTTGTGTTTAATTTCCCTTGTCCTCTCTTGCAGCGTACTGCATGCTCTGTATGCTTTATGTCCTGCACTGCATAGGAAACTAGGTATCCCAGCATGCCTCAGCCATTCCAGGATACAGTTGCCAGCGGGATGCAACACTGCAAAAAGTGCTGCCTCTTTAAGTCTCCTGTGTGGCATGTTAAGCAACGGTAATCTGCCGCAGTGCAGACAATAAATTCCACTGCATAACTTAGCGTCACCATGACATCGTACCTGGATGGAATATCATATGGGCAGATGGAGGGCTAGATGGAGAGAGGCCATGCCTCTCGCAGAATAAATATGTGTCCCCAGTGTTGACACAAAAGGGACAAAATCTGAGCAGTAGTCACCACTTGCTCATGCACTGCATTTGAGGGGAAACAAAGAGGACTGTGCATTAATTATTTCCTCCAGCTCAGTCCTGGTTTGGTCAACATGCGATTCATCTGTTCAGGGCAACAATGGAGCTCAATGCTATGACAAATCTGAAAGCCTGGGCTGTCTTCCCAGTTCCCAAAAGCTTAATAGTGTGCCATGTGGAATGATGTAATGCTAAAACACTGCAAAACTTCCACGCTCACCAGCTTTAGTCAGGGCAGGGGAAAAAGGGAGAGACAGACTAGAGAGAGACAGGGAGAGAGACAGTAGGAGACTCAAAGGGCCTGATTACTGCATATCATCTAGAATACAACTTGTACCATACAAATCTCCAGCGAGATCCCCATACTGTTGGAGTATGATAACAGAAATGAAAAGCTAGTATGTGCTGGGGCTCTCTTAACGCAGCTGCCTCACAGTGTTAAGGAAACTGATGTTCACTGCATGACTTAGACAGCAACTCTGCAGTTATTTGACAAACTGAAAGCCATTTCAGGCTGTCACAAGCAAAATTTGTTTGGAATACCCTGTTGCAAGGACCTATAATCCCCAACAAAGAAATGTTATTATTCACAACAGTGTGAAAAGAGACACACCAAAGCTGCCCCGTACTAAGTATGGGTTTCGCTTTGGGGTTTGATCTTTTTTTTTCTCATTTTTTCATGAAAGATATTAGACCGGCTTTTTAATTTTTTCATGTCTTTCAACTACAGAAGATTAAAGGTCGGGACTGTATAGCAAGCACAGGAAAACTTGATAACGCCTGAAAAGCATGGATATTGCTTGTTCCATATAAAACAGTGCAATTTTTTAATATGTAATGGCGTACGCTCAAATATAAAGAGAAATGCTAACTCAGGTGAAATAAAATACACATGCCAATGTGTGATCACAGCGTGGATTTATATTGTATATTTAGATGCCACACTATATGCAGCTATTTCTAAAAGTCTGCTACAGTAACATGATCAGTAATAAACTGATGAACACGTTCCTGCCTTAAAGCAAATGGTTAAAGCATTTCTATAAACAGAACATCTAAGAACAAAATTTTGCTCATACAACTCACATGGGTATGTCATTTATATCTCTTGAAATGAAAATCTGATTATTTTTATCTACCACTGTAGTCTGTGGACATATTTCAGTCTTATCTCATCCGAGCAAAATGCGCACACAGAATACATATCAGCACTCCAACAGAGATTTACAGAGAATAATTGTTGTAAGCCATAATTTTTAGTACATCACCAATCAAATTATATTATATAATTAAGCAGCGTAATTGCAGTTTGCATTTTAAATTATGGTTTTGCAAAAAAGAAAATGAACAAATAAACAAACAAAGAAAAACATTAGATCCAAGGTATAATGAGGTCTGGTTGGTAAAAGGTCTCATAAGAGTATTTTTCTTCATGGTAAGTCTTTATTATTACACGGCACAAAAATCAATTACAGTTTTATAGAGAATCACGATCCCTTTTGGGGAATTCACCAAGGAGTGCCTTGCATTTTTATAGGGCTCGATGATTTTGACAGCAAAAAGAAAAAAAAGGTTCACTGATAAGATGTGTTTCAAAGTGAAAATAATAATAAAAACAAAACAAAAAAGACATCCAACACTATACGATAAAACACTTTTTCTGTGAAAGTGCTTTGACAAACTTGGTGCCAAACATTCAAGGTTGATTTTCTATTTCTATTCAGATCCCAGACCAATTTGTTGCAGTCCATAGAAACACACTCTTTACTATGCATGGTGTTCTAATACCCTTGGCCCTTTTTGGACAAAAAGCAGAGCAGATAGCCAGGGGCATTTCATTTCATGCTCTACCTCCTCAACCCCAGATGTTCACCTCAAAAACATCTCCACTGATACAGGTAGAAGCTTAATGGCCTGCAAATTGCCCCGAGCTCAGGTAATGAAATGCAACCTCTGTATAATTTTAATTGAGAACCCTGGATGGAAATCAAATGATAATGTGCTCCATGCATGGGAAGTTTTCAAGTAACAGTGAAATTTGTGTCTGGTGTGTAAGTGCAGCGTGGGCTGAGGTAAATGACTTTTTCCTTGTGAGCCTCTCTTCATTTTAATTGTGGATTGCACGGTGTAATAAACGAGCTGGTCATGACTTAGCATCTGGTAAATGAAGCAGACGATGTACACACCTTTGAATGCACAATGGTGCTCCATATTTACAATTCAATCCGACAGGGTGCCTATTAGAAGCCATAAACCTGCTCAACTGTTAGATAAGATACCCTCAATAACCCCCTCCTCACCTCCACCCCCTTGCAGTCACACACACTCTTAATTTCTACAGTACACGCTGTTAAGTCAAAGTATGTCCTCATTTATTTTACATGTTTTCTCCATGTTGTGAATTCCAAGTCTCCTTGATTAAGACCAAGTACAGAGCAATGCCTGTATGCAGATATGCAGTCCTTTTACAGCAGGGTTGGTGCTGCACGAGAATAAAAAAGGGCTGACGGTCCCAAAAATACATCCTTAGGAGCGAATCAAAGTGTCTCCAAAAGTACTTGTCAGAAATACATATTAGCATGCTACTATTTTCAGCTCAGTCAGTCAAGCAGAGAACTCATCATATTCCGGCTTGTTGCCTTTTCAATCTACTCCTCTGCATTTTTTGATGCATGTGATTTAGACATCATGGATAATATTGTAATAGAAAATGTGGAGGGAGTGTCCCAGCATGAACTTGCGCCTGACAGTTCGTCAAGTTGGGAAATGCAGATATCATTTAGCGTTAAGGAAAACACAAGGTCATTCGTGTTTTCAAGAAGATGAACGCAGGCTTTGTGTTCAAGGACAGAAAAACTACGAGGGTCTGTGTGTAGTCTAATAACAATCACAGCATCACGAGCTATGACACCCACCCACACGCATGAGAAAGAAAACAAAGACAAAATGGGAAAGCCAAAGCCACTATCACATGTTTATCATTAGATCATGAGTGAGAGATAGACCTCTGATGTATTTCCACATTACTATTTACTAAACAATATAAACATTACAGCTTTCACCAGACTAGCATGCTTTAACCGCATTAGCCACCATAGCTCTACATGACTAATTAGTGTAGGCAACATTGGCCCATGGCTAATTAGCATATATTCGCCGGCAGCTTTGACAATGCTCACCCCGTACATCTGCTGTGCGTCTAGCGTCACTCTGCAGCTTGCGGTTTCACTCTACAAAGTCAACTTTACATTTGGTCCCAACATCTCATTTGATTGGTGTGACAGCTCACCAACAGCATATACAAACAAACAAATGCGAAGACAGACTGTCTAATATCAAGGGTAGTAAACTGAGCTTGCTGTTTTTATGTGCTCAGTTAACAAGCCATTTGAATTAGCCTCAACTCTAATTACAAGAGAAAATGACGCATCGTTTCTGATTTACTGTGAACTTTATGTAAACACTATGTTTTTAAACATCTTAAAAGTAACTACCAAAAACTAAAATTCTCAAATATCCCTGTGACATTTTTCAGTCATCATCCTAATTCTAAATTCTAGACATCGCTGTAACATAATTCTGCACAAATGATGTCAAGACTCTAATGATGATGTTTTGATCATAAATGCTAGCATATTCATTGTACATCTGTATATAAAACATGGATGTAGCTTCCAAGTCTGAAAAGTACATCCCACGAAGAAGTGCCTTAAACCTGCGTTCTTTCTATGAAAGAATGGAAAGATGATTATTGAGGTTGCAAAAAGAAGTCTTATTATGGGAAAATGACATTCGACGGTCTGGTGAGTTTATAGGCTCAGTCTTATTAATACAAAAGTATTAATAAGTAAATTCTGGTATGCTTGAGACACTAGATTTGAAAAACGTAGGATGGTGATGGCTTTAGCCTGAAGCGTCAAAAACTGGACTTGGCATACCAGTTGATGATGTCAAGGTTGGCTATGTCCATCTTTATATTGACTCTCTGACCCAGCAAAATGAGTGACATGCTTTGTGTATTGATTGATAGTGACTGCCTAGCAACAGGGAAAAGATGCCTAAAATAAGATTACTGCTTATTCCAATGACCTCAAAGTCGACATTGTGCTTTCTTATGCCCCCAGCAATACATCGGCCAAGACTTTATGTGGGCTGGACAAATAGACAAAAACACACACATATATGCACATCACATAGACAGACATACAGAGATTCCTGGATTTCTTGGAGGGCTTTATTTCTGTTACCCTTGATTCTAGTCAATAATTATAATTTCAGCTTTTGCTGCTGGAGGGTTATTTTGAGAGACACTAACCAAATAGCGACATTTGTGAAAAAGTAAACTACACTGTTTATATGATATACTTGAGTGAGAGATCTATTTAACAAATTGTGAAATGTACAAGGAATATGAGCGTATGAGTATTACCGATATGTTCCACCCAGGGTCACTGGGCGCTCCAGGTGAAAGGATTATCAGAGGTAATGCAGTCACCACTGTGCACAGTGCATCCTCCTTCTACTCGTTATCCTGTTTTGTTTGGCCATTATATTGAGGATGGGAGGCTTACTGTGCCTCCCTGGGCTGAACTTAACACCTACCAGACATGAGAAGAGAACTGAGGACTTCTGTCAGAAACTATGTCAGATAAAATCTCACATAGCTGGAAGAAATGATTCATCCAGAGGCCCACACTTTCACTAGCTAACGGGGTATGGCAATAAATGGGTGGCTTTGAAAACATGATCAATAATTGCAAGTATGAAAGTGTTAACATTGTAAGTGGAATTAAAAGACCAGATCTAGGCTGGGTTGTTATTTGTAGCAAACACACATTGGAGTAAGAAAAACCAGATCTTTCCCTAGTAGGTCATCAGATCTGTAGCTGTATCATTGGCAGGTTTAGGGAACCACACGGTCACGATCAACCCAGTAAGATGAATACCCGGACCTTTACAATGATGTAACATAAGGATTGTAATGAGGAAACATGATCGTGTGCTTCTAAGTTCTGGGAAAAGATCAAAATGTGATTTGGACACAAAGACAAAATCATACACCATATCATATACAAACAGGGAATCCAAAATGCTTCAAGGGGTATTTTCCACTCATGCAATTTTGCTGCCATATAGAAAATATGGTGTAGATAACATAGTAATTGCTGTTGCTGTCAGTAGTGCAGTCACACAGATGGCAAGGCCTGTTTGTTTATTTAAGACTGGGGCAAGGACACGATACACCTGGTGGTCAGGAGAATCTGGCTGGGCCTACTGTTCAGACAAAGCAAGGGCTAGGACAGAGAGCAAATATTGTAATAAAATGGAACAAACACTATAGACATATGGAGTTATATGTCTTGAATTGCACTATGGTGACTTTGGTCAATCAAACACCTCTTGGTGGTTAGACATCAGGACTCCAGAAAGCTTACTCAAGAATACTACTGTTGCCCTAGATGAGGTAGAAAAAGCTTATGGCCCTGCCTTTTCACATAAAGAGTGATCAAAAACCTGCATAGTTGGAGACACAGCTCTCCACCCGTTGTCTTATCACCTTTGTTGTTTGTGATCTCTAAATGCTGCTCTTTTCTGTCTTCCAGCTGCCCCTGCCTGAGCTGGGCTCCATCAAAGGTCGAGGTCTTCTAAAAATGAGATGTTCCATCCCACTGTTGTAGGGCTATACCTTACAATACAAACCCAAACACAAAAACTGTGGCATATAAATAAAACGTAATGCAGCAGAATAAAAATGAAACTGACTTGAAGTGAGTGCATCATGGTGTTACTGTGGTTAGAACAGAAGCTTCACAGAAAGAAGGTTTTTGGTTCGAATCAGATGTTTGCCTCGGGCCATTTTTTGTATCAAGTTTACACAGCCTTCTTGTACATGTGTTCTGGCTTCCTCACACAGTCCAAACTAGGGATGTTTCCTGTGAATAATTTAGTCTAACAGAAAGAAAAGTTTCAGAAACATGTAGAACTGAAAACACTTCAAATGGTCAAATTTAACCATCGGCCAACCAAATTCTTCTGTTGTATTTAAGTAACTATATGAAACTGTTAATCGTGTTTCTGTTAAGCTAACCGTAGCTGTGCTAGCAGCAGGTTTCCTTTTTCTTGTTTACACATCTCTTCAGTTATCTCTCATCCAAGACCTTTTCAGTTTTAAAAGAACTCAAACCATTGGTTCTCAGAGGCCATCTATGTCCACTGTGAATGACCACTGAACAGAGGTGGTGACTTACAACATCAGCTATTGGCCAGCAACAATGCAGTCTTGAGATCCCTTCCGCTTTCAACTCCGACTCACACCTTGCCTCATGTGACCTCAGTGTCTCACAGAGGTTCGAACCGTTCACTCCGGTAACAATGACCCATACCCATGCTTTTTTCACACCTTGGATCATGTGACGACTTACATGAGCATTAGTGGGCCAAAGACCTTCACGACAACCTCTAAAGGGGACTGCTCCTACTAAGAGTTAATTACCCAGGACTCTTGGATGAGAGGCGAAACATCTTCACAAACTGAAAAAAGTCCAGTTGCCTTCTTTCAAACAACATCGGCAAGAAAGAGGTGCAGGGTTATGGCTTTCAGGGCTGCAGCTAATGGTAGTGACAGGTAGCCTTGTAACAGCTTTAAACTGGCAAAAGCTGTGACATATTAATGAAATAAAAATAATGCATTTAACCAACTGGCATTTCTGGCATCGACTAGCAAGGGCAGTAATGTTTAAATATACAGTTTACTAGATGTGTACATCCCTAAATGATTCTACACTGACTGTTGTATTTATGTTTGAGTGAGTGTGTGATTCTCTGTCACAAAGTGTTAGAACTGTATTAGACTGGCAAACTGTCAATAGTGTACCCCATTCAAGAGACTCAATCAATCAAGAGACTAAATCAGAGAGGCAAGAAGGTTTATTTACACATTTGGTGAATGTGCAAGGAATGACTCAGCTAAAAGGCAGCCAGGGAGGGAGCTGAAGGTGGGCCAAATGGCTGGATGCATAACTGGCTCAAAGAACAGAGTCTGTGACCTTTTGGAGAGTTGAGGTGACAGTAAGTTTTTGACTAGCTGTCAAATGTAAGTCACGAAATTTGTCTGGCAGCTGTTTGGTGCTGACCTGGTAAGTTACACAGAGTGTGTCAGAGCTTTTTCACAAAAAAAAAAAAAAAAATCAGTGTAGTGAAACAGAACTGTAAAAATTGAACTCAATATCTAGCTAGTATTATATGCTGCAGACTCAAAATAGATTTTTCTGTTTGTTAAAAAGTAAATATTTTCATATTCTTTGTTTAACAGTATAGATAGGTGCCATTATAACCACAGCATGTTCTCTAAACCAAAAGTAGGTCACAGTCAACAGGTGTCAGCTATGCTATATCAGCTATAGGGACTCGGTGCACTGTAGTGTAAGGTCTTGGAGGATGTGTGTCAAGCCATATGTTGTCAAACTTTCCAAATGAGTCCCTGTTATTCTGACAGTTAGTGTTTGGATTCAAGCTTGAGGGACAGTGATATGATTTTATAAATAAGGCGCATATGTTAAAATTAGGGATGGGTATCGAAAACCGGTTCTTGTTGAGAACCGGTTCCCGCTGTTCCAATTCCTTGGAATTGTTTGACATTTTTACAAACGATTCCCTTATCGATTCCAGTCGCCCCGAATGACGTCACCACGTTGCGGAGCGTCATTTACCTGGCAGGAAACACGGCGCGTAAGCGGCTCAAACGCTCAAAAGTTTGGTTATACTTTACGAGAACGGATGACAACTGGGCAGCTTGCAATACTTGCAAAGTAGATATTTCATTTAAGGGAGGAAACACTACGAATATGCAAAAGCATTTGCTCACAAAACACGCGATGACCTTAAATGAATGTCGTGTTTTTAATTCCGCTCCGGACTCGTGAATCTCAACCCAGCAGCAGCGGTAACGTTTGCACGTCCTCTCCCGTTAATGTGGCAGGTAAATAATCAACTAACAGTGCATATTATGTTAGCGCGATCTGCCTTATTACAAAACCTGCCATTACTGTGCATTTAGGCGACCATGATGAGAGAGACAGACAGAGTCTGGCTGGCTCAGATGCTGGCAGTTGTCGCTGCAGTCTACCGGTAGCGTCTCCTTTCAGGCCAGGATAGACGAATGTCACTGAGCAGTGACTAAGTTTGTGGTAAAAGGCTTGCACCCATTTGCCACAGCAGATGCCCCCAATTTTCGGTAAGTGAATGTGTTTAATTGTAGGCAGGGACATTACTGGATATTCTTGTGTAATTGCTACAGAATAATTTATGTTATAATTTGTTATTGCTACAGAAGAATATTTATTTTATTATTTTACATTTACAATTTTTTTTCCTGGGGACCCTGTGACACCCCATTGAAGAGCCGTAGGCTGGATCTCTTAAGATCTCACTGTTGGGTTTGTAAGGCCATGTTACTCCTAAATTTCTATCTTGTTCAAAGAGAAGATATAAAACAAAGCTCTAAGCTAATCGACCTTAGTGTTCTCCTTTTTTAAAAAGAATCGATAAGAGAATCGATAAAGAATCGAATCGTTAAACAGAATCGAAAATGGAATCGGAATCGTGAAAATCTTATCAATACCCATCCCTAGTTAAAATATAATTAAAATGATTGAAAAACTGCAGAGATTTAGGCTTGTGTACAGTTTACCCAAAAGCAATTTATATACAGAAAACTATGTGTCTCCTTGATTGTGTCGTATGTCGTGCAGAACCAGAAACCAACTGAGTGTTGGTATAATCGCCACTCACTATTCCTTATTCTTCATGTGGCTCACCTCTTCCAGATGTTCACGTGAGCTCTAATGATTGCACTCTCACTGTTTCTCTCTACAGCTTTTTAAGGAAGACGATGAAATTGATACTCTGTCTCAAGTTGACTCTCAGTTATGTTGCACACGTACACAAGCAGACGCATACGCACACATAGATACATACACTTAGGGCATGGATGGACCATATTCAAAGCCTTCTGACAGGCAGCAGGTGATGGCGCCAAGGCCAGCTGCTTCTGCCCCACCTCTGCTCAGCTGTCTGAGCCCAGAGCAGCCTTTGAACAGCCTATTACCCCGACACAGCACCAGGGGAAAGCAATCAGCTCCAGAGGTTCACCGCTCTCAGACCAGATGGTGTGGGAGATGAATCGAGCCATTATATTAGTGCTGGATAATTCCTCAGATGAAGCTAATTAAAAAGAAAAATAAGTGCTATCCTCCCTCTTCTTACCTCCTTTGCAATCTGAATAGAAACTCCTCTGACACGCTTTCACTTCATGAAAAATGGAGAGAAAAAAGTTGTTTTTGAGGTTGCTTCAGTGATCTCTCCACTAGGCAAGACAAAAAGTTTCTTTATAGCGTGAGATAGCCGGCGTTTGAAAAACACCTGTTCTATTGAAATGACTGACAGCACAATCTGATGCTTGTCTTTCATACAAGAAAGAAGGATGTTGACAAAGCAGATACGCTTGCAGTGGAACTTTTGTATTTTAATTAAACAAAAAGGGTTTAGCCAGCTCATAACTGCTTTTCTCACCTCAATATGTTTAGAATGCTTTGGGATTTTAACACTTCTCCTGCATGAACAATTGGATTATATAAAGACCTTTTCATGAAGCCACTTAGCATATTAGGAAATAGGAAATTTTTTTGAAGTGCTTTCTACATCCTCTTCACAGTTAAGATTTTAAAGTAACTACTTTTTGGGTCATTTAAACTAAATGTCAAAGCACTCACTAAACCCAAAACAGAGGCACAGTGTCTTCTTACATGCATCTGACTTATTTTAGTAACTCTTGATGTAGTTGAAGTTTATGTGGCTGGCGGTGAAATTAACTTTGTCCCTGTGATCGTTGAAATCACGCTCCTTGAAAAATACAGCTGAAAAAGTATGTCAAAGAGCTCAGTAAATATGATACCTGCATCGGCTTAAGCCCAGGCAGACAGAGCAGATGGAGACAGGTGACACCAGAATATGAATCTCAGTTAGCTTTAAAGGATTTAGGTAAACTCTGAAACAGTGCTTATTGCTCTCTTATCCACTTTTGTGTTAATGAAAAGCATGTCCTGAATCTGTCAACGGAGATTAGGTGAATATCATTACTATTGTCCTTTTGCCAATGTAGATTCACTGTATCCGCAGGGATTACAGTCCAACCCATTCCAGCTTGTGTTACCTCTCTCCAGCAAGGAAAGTTAAGGAAGGCTGAGCTGATGATAAGGACTAGAACTTGCGTGTCAGATGAAATTCAGACTGCATCAAATTCTGAGAGGTAGATCTTATTTTTGACCACATCAGTTTCTCCCAACTAAAACCCTCAAACACGAGATGGAGTGGAAGACTCTTTGATTATTCTCTGGTTTCACATGAAGCAGTAACCAAACAATTTTAGCTGGATTTTAATTGAATTATTACAGGTGAGTTATGATAAAATGAAAATAATAAAACTAAAGAAAACTAAAGAGTGTTGCAAACTACTGCAATGGACAGTCAACTTGTCCAGAGTGTACCTTGTATCTCTTAGACTGTGAGCTGGGATAGGCTCCAGTTCCCCTCTGTGACCCCAGATGGACATGTGGTTGAGAAAATGGGAGATTTGAGAAAAAGATTACTGCCGTTAATGAAATACGACCAAGAACTGTAACACAAAATGCAAAGAAAATGGTTATGCGAGTTATTGCTGGTTCGTGAGTCGTTATCATTATCTTTGCACCTCTCAGATTTTCTTTGTGCTTCTTACCTTCTTCACTTTGAGGCTGTGCTTCTTGTGCATGTACATGTTCTATGAAACGGAATATTCAGTCATACCCTGCAAAAACGTTGATGCTCTTAGTACTGGGGCAGCACTGCCTCAAAAATATTTGTGATGTTGACATGCCCAGGATGAAAGTTAAGCTTCAGCTCAGCTGAGTATAAATAATATTGCCTTGATACAATTTGGTGGCTTTTAAGAAAACATCAGCACTATAAGACTGCTTTTTGGCATTGGGCCTCTGAGCCGTAGAGAAGGACTTTTGGAACAGCTAAAAAATTGAATTTACAAAAAAAAAAAAAGCCTGTGCAGCTTATTATTGAGGGGTGCCAATAAGATGTTTCAGCACAACATTAAGAAAGCAAGCTTAGCCACAGTGATATTTGCAAAAATCAATGTCTGACGAGACAAGATAACTTGTAATGAATGTGCTAAAGCATTTAAATCACAGGTTGTATTCCTTTTTTCTGCATTAAGCTTAATGTGCCTCTCTTTTAAGTCGACTTAATTAACAAAGTAAATTAACAAGTAATTTACAAGAGCTTTTTTTTTGTTGGAATCTACGGGCATCTGAAAGAAACCATGGTGTTATTAGACACTGAGACACTGAGAGATAACATTTACTTTAGGTTAGATAAGTCACAGGTTTGACCATAGATGGTTCATGTGCTTTGTTGTTTTCTCAACTTTTATATGGACTTTGAAAAATTTCAATTATTCAGTGCATTTAAATGCAATGTAAAAAGCTTCTTTACGTGGAAGAAGTAATAAATTGTGATAAGTTGGGAGTGAAACACTCATCACTAGAGCTTAGTCCCAGTAAATCATGCCACAAAAGCCAAAGAACTCTTTGTGCATAACTTTGAAACGCTAGTTCCTTTGATGAAATGGTGGTATTTGCCACCCTAGGAATAAGAACTGTCTGGCTCTTCTGGTCTTCTGTTGCATCAACAATGTGTCACATTCTAGGAATTCAAAGTAATCACAAAACTCTGATGCTGTTAGTGTTCAGGCAGGCTTTCAATATCTACACACTTTCAGCTGTTCTGAAAGTTTTAAAAAACAGACTTGGGGTGTTAATGCTTAGTTTAACTTTCATTAATTTTAAACCGATCCAAAATTATTCTTATTAAGAGCTGTGCTGCCTATTTAAATCTTTTATCTCTAGCTCTTGCTGCATGACATTTAAAATCAGGGGCAGGTTCTTTTGCCAGTGCCTCGAGATAACTTGAGGGCCTTTCACGACAAATTGCAATAACAGAATTATATTTGAAAATTAACAAATTAAATTGACCATGTGATACTTTGCAGCTAGCAATTATGAAATGTATTATTGGGATGAAACCATATCTAGACTACGAACTTTTTTGTACCGTAGTTTAATATTTATAATCAGATTTATTTTATTTTTTACATTTTCCACAGCTTAAAATGTTGTGATTTATTATACAAAGATTAGATGAAACTTCACATTTTATAGAAAATATATTATTAATCTTCATCTTCAATAATGAAAGAACTTTTTTCACTGCATGACATGTCAGTTTATAAGAGTAATTCCCAGCATTCAAAGTTCGTGTTGCATAGCTAAACAGTGTCACTGCAGCGAGTTCGCTGTGTAGAGTTGAGGATGTCAAACTGAAATAAAAAAAAATGCAAAGCAGCTAATTATGTAGTTTGTGTACGTTGGTCCAAAAATACATCACAATTGTGCTGGTTGCTGTCTGTAAGTTGTTACACTTGCCAAACTTTAATTTAAGGTGCATCTGCAGTGGTCAGCATTTAAAACAATTCAAGAAAAGATTTCACCTCCAGTATGTTATTGAAACACTACTGTATTCCAATGCCCTTTAAAGCTTGCAGCTGCAATTTATAATGCTTCACTTTTCATTTTACTAAACTGGAACAACGTAAAACTAAATCAAACCCTCTGCACTGCCATTTTTCAATTATTGGCAGAAGTGCTACAGCTTTTTTTTACAAATCCATCTCTAGCACTTAATACTTATTAGTCTGAACACAGGGGAGAGCTGACGTAATTTAAAGAATGAATACAGTGGTCTTATGTGTATGTACAATGCCTACAGAGTGCAGTTTGTTTTAAAGCAACAACGAAGGCAGGAAAATCTGTGTCCATTATTAAACACATTGCAGATCACCTTTCTGTGGCTCATCAATAGAGAAGTTGTGTAGTACAAATTCAGAGCTTTGGAGAAGACTTAAGGCATAGATGAGAGTGTCAGTGCCACAGGTTACAGGCTATCCCCGAAGCCAAGATGAGCTTAGAAATTCATAGAGTATTGATCCTTACACTTGAGCAAAGTAAAATAGTGCAGGCAGTATTAATCTATACACTACCTGAAGTACAAGGTGCAAGTTCAGAAGACTATATAGCTTATTGCTGGTCCACAAAGATATCAGAAGCTGAAATCATTTAATGATACAAAGAAAATAATTTCTGCATTAAAAGTAAAACGAAAATGTATATCTATATATATCTATATCTATCTATCTATAGATATATATAGTATTTTTTAGTTATATTCTTACATTATAGCAGATCTTTCCAGCAATGCTCAATCCTAGAAAAGTATTAATTTGCTCTTCATACTCAAAATAATGGTGTTTTTAAAATCACCTGTCAATGGAATATATCCCAATTGCTCATACCAACCACCAGGTTAATGCATATTGTATTGTTACAACAATATTCAGTCTAATGGTTTTGGTAATAATGCTGGATTCCTCCTGGACTGAAGGAGTATCTGTTTAGGTAGTCATCTAATTATAGGGTAACAGTTAACATTAAAAACACCTTGACTGTAAAAGTTCTTTATAGTTGAGTCACATCTGAAAGATTTTGATTGGAAATAGTGTTAAAGAGAACTGCAATTATCCAACCTTACTTACCAACATACAAACTATATCTTTTTCTTTTTTAAATAAGAAGCTTTTTACAGTCAAAAAAGTGCGTTCACGTGGTTTTTTAGTTCAAACAGGAACAATGACATTAGGTCTGTATTTACATGTGTGTTATTTCTACGCACAGAAGCATACAGACTGACTTTTGTAGAGAAAAATAACAGCAAAACCAGCAAAGTTTTTGTAAACAAACAGAGATCATTAGTTTACAGAAATATAAATCGTGTTATTATGATTTTTCTTCTAAGGTGCAAAACCCCCCAATCGAACTGGCCGTTTGGTTCACTCTCTACAACTTCAATTTCAGGCCAACGCTTTGCCCTGTTAAGCAATAACAACTAATCATGCAAATGGCATCAAGAGTGCCACTTTTGTCTCTTTTTGAGTGTGTCCGCGCAAAATAAGCATTTACACAAGCAAACACACTTCTTCACAACTCCAAAAACAAGCTTATAGAGGAACATACATACCACCGACAAGCATCAGGAAATTTTCATAGAGTTAACATTAACAGCAGTTCCACTGCGTAGAAACTGTTGTACACGTGGGACATGATTGGTGTACAATCAGCGGTAAAAATGCCTTGTAAAATAGCTGTGGACTTGTCCAACGTATAATTTCCATTTAGAGATGTGATTACATACAGTTGCTGAATAAATTGGAACTGAAGTTATTTGTAATTCTTTTCTCGAGTGACTTTTTTTCATCACTATCACGATACCGCATGATTGCATGATTTTTTTTTCTTGCATCTTACTTCACAAGTGTCACGTATTGAGTTTTTTTGTGTATTTTGTCCTTTTTCGTCAAAAAACGGATGTTATTGGTATCTAATGTCCAAGCGCTTTAATGTATAAAATATCAACCCTCTGGCTTTGGTCAGAGATATAGGAAACCATATAAGTGTAAATTAAGAACACATAAAAATAGTACATGCAAAATAGATATGAACATGGTGTAAATACAACCTTGAAATGCTAATATTTTGCTAGTCTCAAGACTTTCCCTGACAGATACTCGGTAGAATAGTTTGATGTTTATGTAAATCATATCTTGCTGACAGATGTAATGCTGTCTTTGGAGGTGCAAACAAAGAAAACAGGGAAGGGGAAAGTAAGCACTGAAGAGCATGTCTATTGTTTCGACAGCTTGTGTCCCCAGCATCTGGCATCAAGCAGGAACAGCATGTCAAGATTAATGAAATGTTACTTTTATTGATCTACTGCATGCAGTATATAAATATATACTTCTTTAGAAAACACGCTCACATAGTGCCCAACTGTGAACGCAAGCCCAGTTTGGAAAGTTTCTGAAGTTTTAGGGCCACAAACTCAAAAGACAAGATTTCAGCCATACTGTGCCACAATTTAAAAACAAATGTTCAGTGAATGGTTTAGGGAACAGATAATCTTAATGTCTTCCTTGCTATATTCTGGGGCTTTAAATTCTAATCAATGAAGTGAAATTAAAGACCATGTGAATGACTTTCAGCGCGAGCCGACTGAGCGGACTTGTTAGTGGGAGCAGGGGCACGGTGACAAGAGCATGGCAAAGACTGCTGCCTCACTCTCCTCTCCCCATTTAATTTTCCAATCCACTTCCTCCACATAGTTAGGAGAAGTGAGTTTTGTTCTGGTTTGATACACCATCTAATGAGAGCTACTAAGAGCCTGTTGAAATCATTCCCTAATAACACATTCTGAGGACTGCGGATGAGGAATATTTTTCCTCTATCTCTCCATTCAGGTCTTAATATATTCTTTCAAACACCTCTGTTCTATTTCCTTTCCTCCACTGTGTTTCTCCACTTTCATTAACTTCATTTCTGAAAAAAGAGAAAGAAAAAGAAAAAACTCTTTTTTGCAATCATTACACTTTGACTTCTTGAGGTTTGATGCATTTTGGTTTCGCGCTAGTCCTCGCTGGCTGCAGATATATGAACACAAAAACACGAAATGCAACACAGGATTTGAAATTTTATATGCAGACAAATCTCTTATCTCAATAAGCCCATAGAGTTTTCCAAGTAACCTTGAACCTTTGATCCAAAATTGGTCACACATCTACCATGACAGTTTGTTAAGCTTATGTTTACCAGACATACTGTATGGACATAAGATGCTTTTGAGAGAAATAATTAATTATTCACACTATGTGTAACAGATGCCCTATTGAACCGAATGGTACATGACAGGATAGCTTGTCCACCCCTAATCCATTTTACTTGCTTGACACACTCCAGCTGTAACAAGAACAAGTGACCTGACCTGTGCTGCTATATGCCGTCTCCTTAAAACTCCTCTGTAGTTTTAATGTTATCTGTTCCAAAGCTAATGCACCCTTCCCTCCTCTTCCTTGGGCAGTGGGTATTAGTTACAGCCGCAACACTGGTTGGTATTCCGCTTTGAATCCCGGAATTGTGTCAGCACCTTGATGTTTGATTGGATCTGTGCAAATACATGTATATGCAAATTTACCAGATATCAGTTCTTGCTTAGGGTGAAATGGGAAACAGTGGCTGCATTCTGACGAGCCTTCTGCATGGACTTTCCCTCCCTCTTCCCTTAGAGAGCAACATTTGGTGATCTATAAATTCCCACTAAATCGCAGAGCCTGGGTACCTTCCCTGACATTTCCACGCTTCCACATAGCATATTTTTAAGCAGGTAAAATCCATAATCTGTGTCAATGGTATCACACGGTGTATTCACAGGGGGCCCTGCACGCACTAAACTGGCCAAGGATGCAGTGCATAAGCTCAGAGGAGGTAAAAATGTTTGTTCTTACCTCTGTTGTCATACCCATGCCTTAGGGCCTACACCACAGTTACTCATACCCCAGCAGAGACAATGCAATATTCTGCTTACTATTCTGCAAAGCTTTAAATGCAATCGAAAGAAATGTAACAGTGTTTATAGAAATGATGCAAATATTGGGATGATGAAATTCTCCATTTTAGCGTATACTATAGCGTATACTATTATATGCATACTAGTACATGGCTACGCTACGAATTATAGATGCATTAAATTTGGCTTCATAAGTCAATATGTCAAATAAGGTAAACTATCATAGATACTATAAACGACACCATAGTTGGGAAAAAAGCATGTTATTGTATCATAGATGGTTGCTTGGCAACATGAGATATCATGTATAATTCGAGTTCTGTGTTAATAAATTAGAAGTTACTGTCAGGGAATAAACATTATAAACACAATGCTATAGTGGTGTCATAGTTGCATAGATGCTAGAGTGGGTTATCTTAGCCCGTTGGTACGTTGCTAGGTTAGGTGACGTCATAATATGTGATATTGATGACAATCTTCAGAGGTCTAAGATGCACCTGTGTGTCAGGTTTGTTTGCTCAACACCTGATTATGTAGGAGGAGTTTATGGAAAGCCAGACAGACCAACAGAGATTAAAGTAAACTGAATTGGATAGATGACATCTAATGTTTGACCGTTTCACATTCTTCAAGATCACTTTTTTACTCTGTATTGTTATTTCCATCTCTTCCTTTCCAGAGTATCCTGATATAACTATCTTGATATAACTAATGTATATATTGTATAACAACATATTTTGCCCCAATGGATGTACCCAATGATGATTATATTAAATCAGCTACTACACATGTACTGTATGCTAAGAAAGAAGGTAGTGTAATTCACTTTATGAGTAACTGAACTGAATAAAAAGAGCTTAGAAACACTTTGTCACCAGTGTCCCATTATTCTGCGACAGCGACTGAACACGTTCTAATCATTTGCAGTACTTGGATTAGATGTGTTGCTACTTTGATATTCATTCTTGCAGAGAGGAACAGATAATTTTATATGATACCCGCTAAAAAGCAATTATGCTGCTGTGTCTGCGCGTCTATGCATTCTGACAGTGGTAATCATTGGTCTTTCAGCAATCTTTGCAATTAATCTATCTTGACGTGATAATTTGTGTCTGTTCTATTTGAGGTGTTTTTGTGAACCTTTGCTCGGCAGGGTGGCGCGGCACCGTGCATCTCCAGAAGAAACAAGAAGCAGATGCATTCAGTGTTCCAGCCTGTTTGCACTACACAGAGATTAGAGCAGAACAGGCCTTGCCGGTTTTATTGTTTTTGTCATCAGCTAATATGACAAGTGAAGGGAAAAATCGTGTGATTGATTAACAAAGTAATTCTTTACATGTAATTAATACACAGCTAATGGCTGTCCATTTGTCTTGCATGCTGCTAAGTAAAACCTAGGGGAAAGTAGGGCAACACATTCTGATAAAGGCTCCAAACTGAACTCCCTGTGATGTGAGAGATTAGGTTTCCTCCATGAGATTTTGTTACTTAATGGCTTTTTAGGAAGCCATAGGGACAATGTAATGGACCATGTAATGGATAAAGAATGGTATTGATGGGCATTCTTGCCTTAACAAAACTGATCTGGAGAATTTATATTGATAAATGTAAAAACATTTTACAGCATGAAGCTAATGCAGTTTCTGTGATGCTTACAATGAGTAGCACAGAGCTAAAGTGATAATAAGTGATATTTCCTCAGACATAAATGTCTGTTTTAGTACTCATTAACAGTACATAATATTAGGGTAACCTGAGAGCTCTTAGAGTGTTCCAGCCCAAACACCACAAATGTAAGAGGTGAAAGCACAGAAGGCAATGTTTGGGATGTTTTTTTACACCGGTACCAACATTTGTTTAGAAGAAACTGAGAAAAAACTGAGAACTAACATGCTATAATGAGCGGTGAGAGCAGATAAGCTTTAGTAGACAAAAGGAAAAAAAAGAAAGAAAACTACATACTAACATTTAAACTTTATAAATGAGAAGAGATAACAGAGCTAAGCCCACTCTTTTACTGAAAGGTATCTCCGGGGAGCTTAGTTCAGTAGCACCTTAGCAATAAGCACTGGCACTGAATACAGAGTCAAAGTAAAACAATACAATAAAAGCTACAGTCTTTAAACTTTAAAAGGAGTAACATTACTTTATCAGCTGAAAACACATAGATAGTTGTACAGGTCAATATATCGTAGACATCTGATCAAACTCTTTCAGCATTGCATGATGTTATAGAGGGAAAGAGGGAAAAAGTGAAGAGAATAAGAAGAGAAGAGAGATTCTGATAGATGACACAACATCCAGCATAGTATCATATCTCTGTGGATTAAATGCTCTGGGAAGCTGGCCCCGGAGTGTGCTTGTGCATATCATTAAACCCCATGAAGAGGAGGAGGAGGGCACATTGGAGCTGCTGCCAGGCCAAGTGCATGGACAGGCCACATCTCACAGCTGCCTATTAGACTCGAAAAGCAACCGTATCCAAAGGGGGTTGGATTTTATAACTTGTATATGTTTTTCACAGAGTATTTGAGATGATAAACATTTCATCTGGACAGAGAGAGAGTGAAAAAAAAATCAAAAGTAACCCTGCAGGACTCAGTGGTTGTTTGTGTCTGAGAGTGTGCACGATTTTGCACACGTATTCACATCGGCTTTAGCTTGTGTGCAGTTACCTGCGTAAGTTGGTGTGTCATTCTTCCGGAAGGCAGTTTTAAAAACACACTGTGTCAGATATTGGATGACTACTGTATAATTTGACGGGTCCGTGCAGAGGGCGGCTGTGGTATGAGTCATTGATTACACATCAGCTTAGTATGCTGCATTGCAGGCCCCTACATTGGTGGAGAGGCAACCTGAAGCCCCCAATCAATAGCTGCAGCCTTGTGAAGCTTTCCGTCAGGTCCAGAGTGAAGGACTCCATTCCCCTCCTCTGGGCCCAGGCCTAACCTTTTGCAAAGAGAGGTGATGAAGAAGCTCATCATTTCTAATGAGGAATTAGTGATCGGGCCAGATGAAATGACTGTCAGCAGCACACTGAGGAGTCTAAAAGGTCTTGCAGACTGGGAAGTGCCAAACAGTATTCATTAGGGAGCCGGACATTTCTTTATCAGCTGAAAAGCACAATGATAAAATATATATATATGTGTGAGTTCTTTTCAAATTTTTCATGTTGTGAATTGGGAGAAAAATGAATATTGCTTTAAGATAATCCCCTTGTCTCCTCTGCAGAGGGGAGAACAAAGCAATATCAAGAATTATTAAAGAGACCTATTTTTTAACGACAGAACTTTTAACCCAGAAGACATACTCTAGTGCTCCAAAATCAGAACAAATGCAGTCTTTTTGAAATCACGTGATTCATTTCATGTTTCAGAGATGAATCACTCCAATTGACAGAAACATATTCACAGCTAATTAAAAACGTAATTGTGTGCACTTTAGCCATTTAGTGGAAGATGAATGTGAAATCATTAGGCATCCACTGAAAACCAGATGTTCATTAAATTATGTCTATACAAATGTCATTGTTCAATAGATTGCCCGAATATATGCTTACAGTAAAAAGCTGGGTAATTCATCCCTTAAAGCGCTTTAATTGATTTAAGTCTGCAAAAATAACCCATTGCCTGCACAAAAAACCCATCACTGCAGCACAACACTGAAAAACCAGAGCTGCTATGACAGTACACTGTTATTTTCTCCTTTTCTTTTTGTCGTTCTATAGCTCATCTATTATTAATATCCATTTTAGAATCTAAGATGAATAGTAAATGAATAAGAAGTCTGATTAGTCTTAAGAGAATAATCCAGTTGCCAGGCAATGTTGCTTTTGAATAAATAATATCTGTAACCTACTAATACTTATGAGTGTAATCTGCTTTTGATGCATGGTAATCACAGAAAAGACAAGGCGACATTCTCCTTCGCCTGGCCTCAGACAAAACCATCTCTGGAGAATGCAGCAATCATGCCCCAGTCTGTCTCTCTCTCAATTAGCCCCCACTGTGCAATTCATTGGGTTTGCTGTAACAGTCCCTTAACAATACTTACCCAGCCTAGTCATTACTCAGTTCTACAAGACAGGGACTGCCATCTGCATATTTGGGGGACATAATGTACGGACTGATAAAAACGATCCAAATCTGATGGCTCCTGATGAAGAATAAGAGACATAAAAAATTTTCCAAATTCCTCAAGCATGACTGAAAATGGTCTCGTCTCTTGGTGAAACCACCTACATATTATTTCTTTCTTTCTCTTCTTGTCAACTTAAGCTCAAATGTTGGCCAAAAAATACAAAATCTCTGTTTGCACTGCCAAGTGGCAGGGACAGGCTGGAAAATACAAATCATCACAATGTCTTGCTTCCGTCTTCTCCTTTCTTTTTGATTTTCTTCCCTTTTTTTCTGATATTAAAAAAAAGCTCAACTAACCATAAACTAGTTCATACAAATTCTTACATGCATTTTCTTTTCTGAGGAAGGATAAAAAGGCACTGCTTTAGACGAGGGGTAAGAGTTCCACTGGGAGATACAGGGTCTGTGACCTTTCTTATATTGGTACTCCATTTCACTCCTCCATATTTCCTTCTTTTATTCAACTGGCGAAACCTTCGTCTTTGTATTTTGAAAATGATTCAGACACAAGAGAAATCCAAATCACTGAGGTTTATGTACCTTTTAAAAGCCATGCTAAGTAATTGAGGGGTTTCACTTTCTCTGAAGGCTTAACAACAGCCATTGGCTCTGCTTTCTACATTAGACAACTCATCCACTGACTGCAGATTGCCCTAATGGCAGTAAATTTCTTGGCATTCTTTGGAAGGAGGAAGAAAAACTGGAAAGTGGAGGAAGGGAGAGCTGAGTGCAGAGGATCATAGATTTGCAGACGTCCATTATTTATTAAATAGAGATGTCTACATCCATAACTTATATTCTGACTAATCTGCAATGACAGAAAAATTACCAGCATTCTGCAGTTTTAATTACTCAAAAACTCTCTGTTCAGTTTTTATAATAACTGGAATGTATCACAAAGAAACCAAGTGTCTGGATTTGTTAGTGATTTATGCAAATCATCATTCACTGTGTCACTGCTACTAAGATCCTAAATGTGTTGCCATCAAAAGAGTCTGTAAAAGACAAGCTTTGACACCTTGCTCAAAGCAGCTGAATCGATCCATCATTCACTTCTCTTGTGGAAAGTGTGGGGACCTTTCGTGAGCCTTCACTAGGTGGCAGTCTAGTAACATTAAACCTACGGACTGACATAAGCCCGCATGCATACATCTAGATAAGAGAGATGAGGCGATAATATGGATTAACAAGATTTGTCTGTCTTACAGCTGTATCAGAATACATAATTTAAAGTTGTGTTTTTTAAAAAATTCAATTTTTATATCGGGTGCTTTGACTGTGGTGATCAAGTTTCTCTTTTTATAGATCAGCATTTACCGTTGTGCCTGTAACGGATGGAGTCTAGGCTGCAGTGGGTGGGGATGGTGGGTCGGGCTTTTTTTTTTTTTTAAGTTTAAGGATCTGTAAATTGTCCAAGCTGTGTTCTTTCCTCTGATACCTATCCACCTGAAACTGCTGTTCCTACACTTCACTGAAGCAATTATAGAGAAGGACTTTGGCAGATCAATGAAATCCCCTTTAGATGAGAGAAGCCATACAGGCATTTTGATCAATTCCAGATCAATTCCACTGTTTTGCCCAAACCTTGGCCAAATAAAAGTACGACTTCTGGTTGAGAACTAACACTTGCCAATAATAATAACAACATCTTTGTCGATGGCTGCCCGTATCGGTTTCCAAGCTTTTGTCTGGCTACAGTATATTGTCTACGCTGCTAGGCTTAGCACACACCTGCTGGTCTCTCAGTCTGTCTGTCTCCCCATCTTCCCTCTTCCGAATGTGAAATAGTGACAGGTGCTTGAATGCAGTCTGAGTTGCCAACTCACATCAAAGCTCACAGTAAATTCAAAAAGTCGTCATTAAAGAGACTCTGCATGGCTAAATCTGACAAGACTAAGTAGTGAGTGTAGTTGAGAAGGCAGAAGATTGAATGATAGAGTGGCTGTAATTTCTCACAAAACTCACTATCACTGTACAGTATGTTCATTGTCAAAGAATGCCATCAGTGTAACTGTCATGCACTGCCATGATGTGACTGTAATCAGTCACATCACTCCTAAGTTACACAGCCAGTAAGCTGTTTACCATGTTAGACATAACTTATGCTAGACATAAGAGGATTTTTGAAAACTGAAATAAAATCCAAATCTAACCTTTGTGCTTTGGACAAAGGTCGACAGCTGTAAAATTTAGTCTGAGCAGTGCAGTCTAGATCAATTTTGCAACTTTTTACATGAAAACCTGCTTTATCCAAGCTATTGCAGAATATACTCGTTGTGCTTTTTGCTGAAAGCCGCCTTGTTTACTGACTAAATCCTCATTTTACTACTGCCATTAAATGTATGTTTTACCCCTATATGTTAACCCTCTGGTCATTTGAATCTCTGCACTCGTCACAGACTTAACATAACAAGTGTGAATGATGATTTCACACACTTGAAATATAAACTCTGCTCTGATCACCACACAGACATGCGAGCATTGCCTCCTCTCCAGTATACAAGGGGAGCACAGGCAATATTTGTAGAGTCAAGCACACTCATCCTGTACTTTGCACCAGAGCAAGTCGGGAGCTGTTAATACAATGTGCCGTTCCAGCTCTCCACAGCTTCATGATAATATATTTCCATCAGCTGAAAACAGGAAAAACACATCTGAGGCCTTTAATAATGTAGACAAGAGATCCACTTTGCCACACCCGCACAATGCATCCAAAAATTAGAGTCAAATGCATGCATCTTCTGAAATAGCTTGACTGCCAAGCAGACTGAAAAATAAATATGTCAAATGTATTGGCGTTCTGTATGAATAATGGATATTCTAATACATCAGTGTGTTGTATTGTATTGCAAAAGAGCCATATGAAATATACATCATCTAATTAGACGATGTTCTCGGACGTGGCACAGCCTCTTTTTGATCAATATGTAATAAGATCTCGTATCAATTAGTAATGGTTGGGGGTAGAGATCTAGCAGCAGAAAAATTGTAACTTAAAAGGTAAATAAAATTGCAGTAAAATCACTGCAGCACCAAGAATAAACAAATCACACAATAAAGATTTAAAAGTACCATTTAGAAAGCAGAATATTGAAATCTTTAGATTTATGGCGTCAGCTCGCTGTGGCTCAGCTAAAACCTCTTTATTGATCAAAGGAAGTATAGCTGCCTCGTTTTCTGTTCACATCTTCTGTGCTTGAAGAATTTTCCATATGTAAGAAGATAGCAGCTGAAAAGGTGACGCAAAATGCCAAATGACTCGAGTATAGTGATAAATCCGGTGATTAAATACACGGCATTTGATCTTAACTCTGTGAGATTTTTTCAAAAGAAAAACAAAAGAAACAACACAAAAAACATTTTAAAAAAAGCAAGTAAAAGTAAAATGTGATACATTTAATTAGTTGACAAATTTATTCACTTATACGAGGCACATGTGGACTTACACATACACAGTCAAACTCTCTCTCATTTTTTTCTTTTCTTTTTTACTGGAAGATTAATCCTGAGTTATATGCGCATCTGTCAATCCACTCGTAACAACAAGTCAGCCCGGCACAAGGATCTCAGACCGGGGGTATAGTAAAGCGCGATTGTGATCTAACCTGTTCTGCCGCTGGTGGTGGCGGCGGCAGGCAGCCTATCTCTAACACGGGGGCAGTGCGCGTGCCTTGGTATGTGTGTGTGTTGAGGGAAGTCACTGAAGCAAAGACAGAGCGTGCACTTGAATGATTGAGGTTACCTGGGTGACCTCATAAACCAAAACCCATGGCAGTCTCCCAAGGTGAACGCTGAATTATGCCGTCATTAAAGGACAGGCCCAGTTGCCAAGGTTAGTATGTAAAGTATAATCATCTTCCTCCCCGTTCTTCCAGTCACTCATTAGTCCCCCTCATGGGCCAACGGAGATTATACCTTGAACTTGCTTGACTATCACTATCTGCCCGCTGGGAACGGTCCGCTATGGGCCATTTATATCCCCTCCCACTATCGCCAGTGAGCTAGTTCTACAATTCTGCAGGTGCAGTGTCTGCATGTGCCTGCAAGAGTCTGAGTGTACTTGTGTGTGTCTTCAAGCCCACACTCGGCACACAGATCATCGAGTTTGTCCCATAAAAAATGAGGGATGCTTTGACTTACTGCTGCATTATGTCCCAATTTATAAAAAGAACCACTGGGAAGAAGCCCACTGGCATTACAACAATTTGTTAGAATTAGGATCATTTGTTTTGTTTCCCTGGGCACTCTGTGCTGATTCAAATCCTTTGCCTCCAAAAACGTCTCAGGACCATTTTAAGCGCAACAATACCGACAATATCACATAAATATGTGTCAGCTGTAACTTCCCCTTTCAACTGTAAAAGATGAAAATCTATTAAAAAATAATCACAGTGCATTGCAATCAAGCATAGACACTTTTGGTGCACTTCATCACATTAGTATGCTCAGAGACAGCCAAGTTTAATCAAACCATGTGAAGAACCAACGCTTTTGTTTTTAGAGGTTCTCTGCAAAAAATTAACCTGACCATTCATTAAAATTGATTTCCCTTTGTCTGGATGACATTAACTACTAAAAAACAAGTGTCATTCAAAGTCCAAGCAATAACTAAAATTACTAATTTGATTTTAATAATTACGTTTTTTTTTCTTCCCAGTGTTGCCTCTTTTTAACATTCAGAGGTATTAGTTTGAGAGAAGTAATCTTGTTAAATGCTGTAGCACTAATGTGAACAGACTGTTTATGTTTGTATAAAAGCAATAGATAATGTTTATCCACTTTCCCATTTACTCTAGCCAATTGCCTACTAATGTTGGTATCGGACGCTAAGAGAGGGTATTCATTTCAAAATTGGCAGTGACACTAAGCACACTTCAAGCTAAGAGTGCTTTTGGTCGGATGTACAGCTGCTAAAAAGTAACACATTCTGACTCAATTGATGTGTCTCCTTTGAGTTAGTCTTACACTGCCATTCCATTTAGTCAGCATCATTTGCTTTGTGTAAATGGTTTTATAACAACAGAGAGCTTTGTGCATCAGGTAACCATTCTGTTGTCGCTGACAGCATATTTCAGTCCCTAAGAGAATAAAAATCTGCTTTGTTCATGTAAAGTTGGAAAAAAGCAAGGATGATCAAGATAACCAAGTTTTGTTTTGTTTTTTTCCTTTGCTGGACAGTGACAGGAAGCACCAAAGGAAAAGAAAAGGAAAGGCGTGCCACATCAAATAATACACCATAACTGTAAAAAACAGAGACGTATTCACTGAAATTTTTCCTTTTGTCTATTTCAAAATGTTGTCTTGTGATGTAATATTAGTTGAAATGGATTAAAGGCAACTGACTGGTGTTGTGAGACAAAGACTACCCTTTCCATGGTTCCAACAAGCTTTGATATTCTGGTCTTTGAACATACTGCACATATATGCCTCTGCAATGTGTACTGCTGAACAATGACCATCAAAATGCAAAAGATTACTTGTTCTCTGCATCACAGCTCTTATGTAATCATTAATGTACCGATGGTAGTTCAGGTGTTTATTGGTGGGGCAATAGCACCAGTACCCCAACTCATTGATTCTACAGGATTAGGACTAGGACTTTACTCCTAGAGTAAGGTTTAGTAAGATGCCAAACAACAATATTTCTTTGATTTATTACTTTCTTTTTTTGGGGGGGGGGCACCAAATTTGCAAAATGATCATCAGAAGAACAAGGGTGAGCCAAAAAAGGTTATTGGTGAAAAACCTGTTTGTTCACAGAGCGTTGCATCAAAACATATTAATGCTGACAAGGAGGGAAAAGGCACACGAGCAACAGGGATGATGGTGGCCTTGTGTAGATTGTCAAAAAAGGCAATTCAAGGACTTGGGAGAGCATCACGAGGAGTTGATTGAGGATCTTCCTAAAGCACAGTCTCAGACAGAGCATCAGTACATCTGCAGCTATCTTGGGGAAAGGGATGTAACTGTTGTATTCCTAATAACAGGTGATGCCAGTGTCTTAACCCTTGTGGTCTTCCACTCTGCTGGACCTGTTTTGAATGTTTACCAAAAGACAAAATATGAAATTTAATATTGCTTGTTAAGTGATGACATCTCAACCCTGCTTTCAAGTCAAAGCTCCTTCTCCTTTTGCTAAGTGTGTTGTCTTTTAAACGTGTTGTAACGGTTTTGTATTTTGTTTTATTTAATATAAATAAGCCTCTAAAAATAATCCATGTTCGCTGTAGGAGTCTATGGCTTTTTATTAGCACTGTTCAAGTGCATTGCATCTTTAAGCTCACTTTTTAAAACCTTACAACGTAACTACAGCCAATAAGCTCACAGTTTGCCAGACACCAAACATTTGAATGCTTCAAAAAAGAACTAACTACTCTGAGGATAAATAAGATTTGAAAGGGTACACGAAGCTGAGGCTCAGCGATTTTTCATAGCAAGCAATCCAAACCATGCAGCAGCATATTAATGACTAACCTCACGTTGTGGATGATTCATCACAGGTGTTCTCTTGACTGAAAATTGGTCCATTTCCATCGTGTTTTCCCTGCCATATGATTGCATTCGTCTCTGCCCATTGAGCACCCTCACATTAACTATTATTGAGGCAGAAAAAGTTCATGTTCATTTGCCATCTTCGCTGTGCTAATCTGTTTATATTATCCTAACCATAGCTCTGAAGCTAACTATCAAGTAGCGCTATATATACAGTTATATGTTTTTAGGATTATAACTTCAATAATCCTAAAAACATTGCTGCTGTTTTGTTTTCTGTCTTCATTTATGTCTGAAGTGATGAAGTGATAGAACTGTACTTTTTTATTATTTTAGAAATCCCTTGGTAAGAACTTGGTATATAATTTTTAGCTAAAAACTAGCGAGCTAACTTCCTGCTAACTTCAAACTCTGTTAAACTCGTAAATCCTCTTTTTCACGGATGCCTGGTCATTAAACTTTATTGTAACAGCTGGGAGAGCAGCCACACAGAACATTTTATTGGAGATGAGAGAATTTGGGCCATTTGAACCTCACAGTTATACCACAGTGTTTATTTGAATTTAGGAATCGAAATGGCTAATGACGTTAGACTTAAGAGCTGGATTATTTAAACCCTCGGACTCCTTGCCTTTGGTTCATTTTCTGTGAAGAAAACCTAAAACAACATATTTTCAATGTCTTCACATTGTAACCCCTCCCATACACACTGATATTAAACATGTGGTGTTTAGGTCCACTGGACCCATCTATCTCATTAAATAATGGATATGCTGTGTTCCTTTACTCTGCCCTGGCCTTGCTGTTGCCGTGTGAGTAGTGTGTATTTGTTTGCACGTGTGTGTAGGTGTGTTTTGTCTTTCTTCTTCTATTTTTTTTCCTGCGCAAGTCTCCAACATTGTTAAATTTCAAGCACCTACACCTGCTTGCTTCCACCGCACATTTTAGTCTTTGTCTTGTGGGAAACACTTTATTTTCTCACTCTCTATCCCAGCTGCAAATCAGTGGTGGGACACAACGAATAAATAGCTTTGCATGTGTGGCTCCTTGTCCATCAGCATGACAAAACGATTCTCTGATTAGAGGGCCTCAGTGATTTTAGAAGAGACAGGATTTTTGGAAGATTTGTCAGAGCATGAGGCCTTTTGCTTTTATTTGATAGAACAGTGCAGACAACAGACAAAGGGTGAAAGTGAGAAGAACAGGCACAGAGGAAATAGTATAGGGCAGATTCAAATCAGGCTCAGTAGTGAAGACTTACCTGCTCAACCAGGTGAGCTACAGCGGCACCATCAATTTAAAGTCTGGTGGTGCTGAACAGCATTCTCACTACAGCCGCCTCGTGTGACTGCTAATGTGGTGCAACCAGGCCCCCAAAAATGGTGGCGAAGATGAAGTATTAAGTATTTTTATATAAATTGTTATGGGTTAATTGATTTGTCCACCACAGGCAGTAAGATTTCCTGAGTAATGAAAATATGAACAGCACACAAGAGTTAAAGAGAAAAAGAACAGCATTGTTGCTCAGTGGTCCACAGTAAGGAAAGACAACATATTGAAATTTTGCATTTCATTTGGAAGTCAAGGTCCTAGAGTTCTGATTTAGTGGAGTAAGAGTCAGGAGGTGCATAATCCAAGGCGTTTGAAGTCCAGTGTGAAGTTTATACAGTCTGTGATGATTTGGAGTAGCATGTTATCTCCTGGTGTTGATGGTGGCTAGTCCACTGTGCTTTATTAAGTCCAAAGTCAATGTTCCCATCTACCAGGAGCACTTCATGCTTCCATCTACTGGCAAGATTTATGAAAAAAATTCCGATTTTCTTTTCCAGCAGCACTTAGCACCTGCCCACAGTGCCAAAACTACTACAAAATGGTTTGCTGACCATGTTATTACTGTGCTTGATTGGCCAACCAGCCCCTCTGACCTGAATCCCTCAGAGAATCTCCGAGTTATTGTGAAGAAAAAGATGAGAAACACCCAACCAAAAACTACTGAAGGCCACTATTAGAGCAACCTGGGCTTCAGTAACACCTCAGCAGCGCCACAGGCTGATTGCCTCCTTGCAGTGCTGCATAGAAGTAATTTGTGTCAAAGGAGCTCCAACCAAGTTATGAGAATAAAAATGAAAATCGAAATGATCTGAAATATTCTAAATTGAGCATTTCGATTTTCATAAGCTACATCTAAGCCAAAATCATCCAAATCAAAAAGGGTTGAAATAGTTCAATTTGCTTGTAAGGAATAAGAAATATGTGAAAGTTTGAATTAAATTTTGAAAAAAAATACCTTTTTTTTTTTTTTTTTACAATGTATGATTTTCTTTTAAACACAAACATTTCTGTCAATGTTTGTTTAAGCATGTAGCTAAAACATAACCAAACACTAACACTAACACTTACATTGCCTTTGAGAACGAATGCCTTTTAACAAAGTGAAGCATTGTCCTGCTAAACTTAATTGTAAGAAAATCAGCTGAAGCTACCTACTAACCTACACACTGTCCCTGACCGTGTTATTAAGACAGCTCAGACTGATGTCAAACTGTTCTACTTTTCTCTAAAGGACTTTGCTCTTCTTCTTATTTCCATGTATTTATACAATGTCATGCAACCTTGGGTTAAACATGAGTTTCACTTTCAAGGTGAAACAAAAATGTCCTTAAATATGTCTTCATCCCAGTTCACCCAAAGCAAATATGACTTGGTTACATTCACATGTGTCTTAGCTTCAACATTACACTCAGATTGCACTCTTTCTGAACACACCATAGGACTATTGCCATCAGCCTTTAATAGGATCATACTTCTTTAAATGGCTGAGGCCACTGGCTTCATTCAGTGCTGCAGTGATACTCTAATCTGCAGTATCTATCCTGCTATACCTAAGGGGGCTTCCTGACCCCACACATTGCATCAAATCCCAGTTGACACAGAGCATTAGGTTAGCCAGTAATGATTTGTCACTCCAATCCTCTCCTTAGCAGAAGCTGGCCAAGAACTAGATGGCCCAGTCTTGGCCAGTATTCTGAACCTTCAAAAGTACATTAACACAGAAAGCTTCTCATCCAAGTTTCTCACTAACATCCTTTAATGCTAAGCACAGCCCTTTAGAAGCCGTGATACACTGTGCAGGTAAAGGCTGATGAATCAGCATGGGAATCAACCACAAATCTCCTCCACCCGGAATGCAGTGAACAATACTTGAGGCCTGAACACCTCTTGAGGAAAGCGCACAAACAACTGTAGGAGTATCCCATTTTGATATGCCATCTTCCCGGCACAAATTATACAACCTCTCTGTCACTGTCCCTGTCACAATTCTAGGTGGGAGGATTGACTGCATTGTGTAGATGTGTTAGAGCTAAAGGTAAAGGAGGGCTGTATTTTGTTTGAGGCACTGCTTAGACCTCCCCTTTTCAATATGATGCTCTTTCACAAAAGGTATACGAAATACTCTTTCTTTGTGGAGGGCAAAGCAAGTACTCACACCATCTTATTTGCTAGTGACTTGAGAAATGTGTCAAATGGGCTTGAAAGGGCCTGCAGGAATTGTGATGCTTAAATGGTATTAAGGAGCGTAAACACAGAAAGAGTGGCAGTGATGTGGTGGTTCAGTTGTAGCATTGACAGGCAAAATAACAATTACCAATGCTCAGTCGGTGGGCCAGCGATTGAAGTGACTACCAATAGGAACGGCGGATGTTGTTGACGGACATATTACAGGGTGAGAAATATATATTAAGGTTATCTTTGCATCCAGAGCCTGAGATGTCCACTTCCCCATTAGTGATGGTTGACAGGGAAATCACTGTGTATGTGCAGAGGCCTTTAGCAATACGAGAACAAATTGTAAAAAATGACCACGTAACTTACATATGGCTGTTAAGTGAATTGCCTCT